>NW_006399779.1:7366666-7375898 GCF_000299155.1 Elephantulus edwardii | reverse complement strand
ATTATGAAGCTTCTTCGGACATACTTTGGGCATGTGGCAAGGAGGGACCAGTCCTTGGAGAGGGACATCATGCTTGGGAGGGTGGAGGGACAGAGCAGGAGAGGAAGACCCTCTATGAGGTGGATTGATTCAGTGACTGGGATAATGGGGGTAGACATGTCTGATACAGTAAGATTGGCACAGGATAGAGCAGAGTTTAGGGCTGTTGTACATAGGGTTGCTGTGAGTTTTAGGTGACTTGACACCACATAACAATCATTTAAAAGCTTGCCTCTGAAGAAACTCTGTAGTTTAGTGCATAATGCATTTTGTGGCTAATGAAAATGTCAGTAGTTTTTATTTCACTAGCTACTTCATGGATGAAAGATGTGTGATCTTAGCCTATAGTTTTACAGACCCTGGGGCATGGTGGAGAGCTGATATGAGTTGGAATAGACTCAGTTACTGTGGGTTTGTTTTGAGATTTGCCTAATTTTGAGTCTTTTCCAAATAAGTAACTGTGGTCGAATTCCTGGCAAAAGCAAATTTTGAATAAATAGCATTTACTTGTTCTTATTTGGATGATCTTCATTTATTTCCACATCCTGGGTGTCTCTGCTTCTCTGCTCTGATCACAAAGGACATCTCACTGCCCCATATAGCCACATGGACTTCCTGTCTGTGAACCAATATCAAACCTCGAGAGAAGTTACTTGACTCCTGATATAATCAACTGTAAAGATGGCGGCAGAATTGTAGGGTTTGGTCACAGCAGGTTGTAGATTATACCAGAGAAAGTGGTTGTTCTAAAAGAAATCGTTTGAACTAAGCTGATATCCTAATATGCCAGCCAATTTTTAAAAATCTCAATTGCTGCAGTAGCTAATAAGGCTCTTAGCAAGCAACACAGATAGACAGAGGATGAATTTTCCGTTGATTAATGAATAACAATCAAATAAATTTTGTGATATACTCATTATAAAATTGGCCACATTAATAAGGTGTGACAAGGGCAGAATATTTTAATCTATTCATGATAGCGACTAAATCAAGTGGTTTGGGATATGGCATTTTGCCTCATGGCTAGCTTTGCTTGGCTTAAGCCCTTGTTTGTGCCTTGTTTCTTGAGGCCATTCTGTGAGAAGTAGCTTCTACTCAACAACCTTACCTTTTCCTGTCCCCATAGGAGGGAGTCTGTAATAGACCATATAACTAGGCTCTTCTTTGAAGAGCCTAGTTACAGAGATTTTCTGTCATAGATCTCAGTGTGACAATATTTCCCCCCTTTGGTGTTATCTTAATTTTAAAGCTATTGCCATTGAATCACTTCTGACTCATGGTAACCCCATGGATATTAAAGCAAAACTGTGCTGGACATGGTTATCAATGCCTAGTTTTTGGAAGCAATCTACAAACCATTCTTTTGAGGTATTGCTGGGTGAAATATTTTTTTTAAATTTATTTATGTTTGTGTGTGTACACCATTGAATCAGATCCGACTAGCACAGGGGGAGATTGCCCTTCTTTCTCCGGTATCAGATTTGAACTGTGTGCCTTCGAGATGGCAGCGCAGCTTCTTGCCACTAGGCCACCATAGCTCCCTTGCTCTGTGAAATCTTATCACCAAACTTTTAGTTAGTGACTGGGTGCCTTAACTGTGTGTATCACAGGAGAATGTTTTGTTTTAATAAATATAGGTAATATATGCTTACTGTATAATATTTGGGACTTACATATCAAAGGCCGTACCTTTTTTTCCATAATCAGCTATGTCCTCTTTACTAATGAAAATGATTTTTTTCTAATTCTAAATAGAAAACCATTTTTTCCTGAAGGAAAGTGGTTGGCATCCACCAGCTTCTCTGAGGGAGAGAGAAGAGCAGTCTCCTCCTGTGCAATTTACAGTCTCTGGAAACCTGCCGGAGGGTCAGCTAAGAGTGGGTTCCAACCTGACAGCACATAACAGCAATGACAACAGGGAAAGCAAAGAAACAATGTGAGTTGATGAATTGTAATACTGCTTGTGCATCTGAATGCCTCCTGGCTATTTTATTTTCCTGTTAACCAACATCAGCACAGTCCCTTTGTATGCAGATGTTCCTTTTTCAAGTATATCCATCTGTTGAGTGCACTGAAATGGGCCGAATTAATCAAGTGTGACTGATCGTCTTAATTGATAGGGGAGACAGAGTAACCTTTTCTTCAGAGCCACTACATCGTGTAATTACAGAGGAGGCAGTTTAGCTTTTGTTAGTTGGACCAGACACCTCTAATAACATTAGCCAAGCGGAGCATATTCTTACCCTCCATTTTAGAGATTAAAAACACTGAAACCAGTATCAACGAATCAGGTTAACTGTGTTCCAAGGTCATAAGAAAGAATGAAGAATGAAATCAGAATTTTATCTCAAGCCTATTTAACTTTATATAAACTACAATACCCTACTAATGTTATGATCAAATGAAAGAGTTATAATGTTTTGGTGGCTGGAATAAGTTCTGTCACCAAGAAAAGCTAAAACCAAACCCATTGCCATCAAATTGATTTCAACTCATAGAAGCCCTATTGGATAGAAAAGAACTGCACTAACTGGTTTCCAGGGCAGCGAATCTCTACACAAACAGCCTACCACATCGTCCTGCTGCAGAGTGGCTGGTGGGTTCCGACCACCTGCTTTTCAGTTAGGATTCCCAATCAATGCTTTAGCCATTGAGTCATCAGGCCTCCTTAAGTGAGAGCATATGTGGGGATAAATATTTATAGTTTTGTTGTTAGGTGCTGTCAAGTTGGTTCCAACTCATGGCAACAGAACAAAACACTGCCCAGTGCTGCAGCATTGAAGATATTTCTAGCTGGCTTCAACTTTTCTGTATGTCTGGTGCTGCATGTAAATGTTGGCGATAAATATACTCTAAAGTATGGCTCTGCTGCTTGACTGAATTGAGGAAGAAAGATGACAAGTAAGTTGTGGTGTGGATTAGCAAATAGTCCTTAGAGTGAAGGGAAATAGAGAAAAACCATTGTTGGAAGGAAACCTTTCCCTAGTCGAGATGAGCACCCAAGTCTTCCTAACAATTAAAGTTGTTTTTAATTGTATTTTTGAGTCAGAAATAGAACTAGTCTGGCCATCATAAAAATAAGTGCAATAAAATAACTGAAATAGTTAAAAACAATCACAGTATCTGGATCAGATCACTTAACAACAGGACTTTTTCAGTTAGCAATAGAAAAATATCAGGCAACAATTTCTGTGTATAGTTTTCTTTAAGTTAAAAAAAATAAAACAACAAACCCCAACACATTTCATTTTTCCTTAGAATAGCTTTTATAATACTTAAGATGCAAATATTGTTAATATTATGTGTCTTTGTTATAACTTCCTCCATTTTAAAGATAGTGAAGAAGACATTTAGGGAGATTAATCCAGTTGTCCCAAATTACATTAATTAATAGCTTTTTTACTAGATTGTGCCACTTTCCATGTTTCTACTTTATGAGGAACATAACATTTTCTGAAGCTAACTCAGATGAACAAGATATAATGGCATGCTATTCAGTTTTTGTAAGCACAAAATATTTTATTAATCAATATTATGGGAAGAGCGCAAAAGCTTAGAAAGAGTCAAAACAGCCAACTCACTAAGCCCCCAGTGCTTCCTTCGTCCCTTTACAGTATCTTTTATATCTTTTAATTGCTTTGTTCTCTTCATCCTTTCTTTGACATTTATTATGATTAACTGGAGTCTTTCCTCTTTAACAATAATTTTTCCCCTTCAGCTCTGTGTAGTCTATTCCTTGATGTTTATAATTTATTTATTGGGACTGTAATTTTCCTTTTAATTAAAGTCTGTTAATCATCTCATCCTGGAGCTCTTATTTTATCTTATGCAGTTTTGTACTGTGTTCTTGTGCAGCTTAGCACATTCAAGAAGTTACTTCTTTTCCTTGAGTTACATTTTGTTCCAGTCTGGGTTCTTAATCCAATATTTGTTTACCAGGGATTTTGGGGGGGTCACAGTGTAAGGTTTATACGTATGCAGTTGTACCAATTTTCATTTATTCATGCTTAGTGTGATCAAATATATAAAGGTCTTCTATTTGATTTGATAGAACATAAATAATTAATCTTAGATTCTCTTCTACCCATATCAGAGACAATTCCATGGTGTCCCTCCTGCACTGCCCAACTAGCTATTGTAGCAAAGTAGCTTCCTTTTCCTTTATTCTATAATTACTATAGTTATCGCTGTTGGTAGATCTGTATTAGAGCAGGGGGAGGACCAAGAGGAGGTGACAAGTCAAGTCTATTAATTCCTCACATTGAAGTTTGCTTTGACCAACCTGCAGGATTTAGGATTTGCTCTCTCTTCTTAGTATTTCCAAATTCCGAGTACTATAGTTACATTCATCTGGCTGAAGGTATAGCCCATTTTGTGGATAGAATGCAATTAGCTTTCTGAGCATTCATTCATTTATTCATCTAAAATGTAGCTCTCCCCAAACTGTGTCCCCTTGGGTTTCCTTGTTTCATTTCTGTTTTCTCATCATGTGACTGATTACTCTCCAGCTTTCCTCAAGATGCTTTCAGGGGAAAATCAGTGACAGAGATGAGAATCTTCACCACATCACCCCAAAATTGCCTCTTGGGTTATTACTTTTCAAATTTGATAGGATTTTCCAATTCTGGATCTTTTATCACATTCAGTTTTGCGTATTTTTTTCAAGTATAGGAAGAGAGGTTCTATAAACTGAAATACTGGGAACACTGAACACTAAGGATAAACAGATCACTTATCTTTTAAACTGGAGTAAAGGGACCTCTGGTGATCCAGTGTTAGGGAATGATGCTGCCGTCCCAAAGACACACAGTTCAAATCCAGCGCTTGGCTGGAGAAAGAAAATCAATCTTCTCGCAGGCCATTTCCTGCCTCTAAAAACACTAACAGAAAGATTCCATAAAAAACCCTGTTGGTGTAGTATAGTCTGAAGATAGTTGTGCTGCTAGCCAAAAAGTATGTTTCTCTGGTGGTTCAAGTCTACCATCAGTGCCAAGGGAGAATGTTGAGTCATTTCTTCCATAAGGTTTTACAGCCCTGCGACCCTGTCAAGGGCAGTGAATTAGCGAATGGAAGACCCCATGAGAGATATAGAGGTTTACAAGTGCACGTGTATCCCAAAAGTTATCATTGTGTTTCCAATAAATTCAGATGTTGTTTTACAGTGAATAAAATGGAAATTAACTATGTTACTGATTTTTTATAATTCTTTGTCCTTTTGTGTCTAGATGAGGCATTCTTTTCTTGATTTTGAACCATACTCTGTTCCCTTACTGTGTCTGGACAATAAATTCCTAGTCTAGGTACAGATATAATGGTATTGCAGTGGTTAGTTTTCTATAGAGAGAATCACACTCATTTCTTGTCCTCCAGTGGGCTTTTAAGGGCTGCTATCACAGGAAGAGATTAGTAATTTTTCATCCTCTGCTGAAGAATTCAAACCACCTACTTTTGGGTTGGCAGTAAAATTTCTTATCCACTAGACCACTAGAGCTATCAAGAGAAAGCCAGGCCAAGTATTAATAGTTTGACCCTGAGAAACTTATTTTACTACTGTGTATCTCAAGTAAAATTTGATAATATCTATTTCATTGAGCTGTAGTGAAGTGTAGATAAAATGATACAAGCAAAGTATTTTGTACAGTGCCTGATGCATTATAAGCACCCAGTGGTAATTATTCTAGTTGTAATCAGTGGATATTATCATATGAAGATTGAATAATTGTTTAGAAAGTGCCCTTTTCTTGTTAATTTCATGATGGATTGAGAAATGACTTTTTAAATTATGAAACCAACCCCATTTTTTCTTACCTTTTCATCCCCAGCATAATAGATCATATGATCATCTGATTCAAAATGTCCCATGCCAAGCCATCTCACTTTGCCAATACCCAGTCTGCCAATGTTTATGAGTTCCATTTCTTTCTTAACAATGTCCAATTCTCCTACATTCATGCTCCTCACATTCCACGTTCCAATCACTAGTGTGTCTGCTTACAGCTGTTCCTCCTTCTTTGTGTTTCCATATCTGAGATCTCAGCCTCAATTGCCATGTCTGCTAGTCTGAGTACTAGTCTAAGTTGCTCCATTGTACATAGGGTTGTCGAAAACCTGTAATTTTGGAAGTGAATGGCCAATCCTTCTTCCTAGTCTGTCTTAATTTTTTTTTTAATAACAGTATCTGACAGACAAACATTTTACAGAAAAGAGCAGATGAAAGACAATTACCTAATTAGAAAAATGACTGATAGATTCCGTGTTGATACTCACCCATGCCACATGTATTTTGACCCACCCCTTTCCCTATTCAACCAGCATCCCTTTCTACTTCTGCCTACACCATTCAACACCTCACTCCCCTTAATCAGCCCTTGATATGATGGCTTAAGTCTCAAGCCAGCAGGATTTCTGTGATTCTGAACACCTCATGCTGCTTCCAGTCTCTTATAATGCAGCTAGTATCTCTTCAATTTAAGAGTCTCTATGTATGACTCGACGACACTTAACAACACAGAGAGAGACAGTTGGCCTAGTGGACTGAAAGCGATGTTACCAAGCCAAAGGTGGGTGGCTCTAATCCCCGGCCCCTAAGGCCTGTTTTTCATTGTTTTTGTTCAAACAGTCTTCTAGGTCATATAGCTCTGGTGTGTCCACTTGCTGTACAGAGGTAACTTATGGTCACTGTGAAGCTGAACACTGACACTAATATGTCAAATGTGATAACGGTTACCTATGGTGGACAGTGTTTGGTGGTGTTCCCTGGTTGAAACAAGCTTGGAAGCAGGAGTGGCATCCACTTCTGTAAACAACTTGCCTCCAGAAACCCAATGAACCTGGAGAAAGGATGAAAGTCATGCACACAAGTGTAGAGGACTTTTGTTTATAGGGTTGCTATGAGTAACCTCCAACTCTTATCAACAAAAACATGTACAACTATCAGGTATGACTTCTTATCTCAGACAATTCTGAGATAAAGTTCTTTGTCTTGAACTTCTACTCCAGGATTGACTTCTTGTGGGTTAACACCTTTTCTTTTCTTAACATTGAAAATCACAGCAGGACCAGATAAATTATTGAACTCTCTGGACAAAGCTTTCCTTTCGTTTCATAAGGACTACAGTTAGAAGAACATAAACTAAGCAGGCCTATGAAGAAATGATTAGTACAACACTTGTCTGTCAGCTTGCTATAGTGTGATAACTTGTGAGTTGTTTAAATTCTGAAAGCTGTATCACAGTATGTCAAATGCCAAAGGGTTACCCATGGTGAACAATTTTCAGAAGAGCTCCCAGATCAAGAAAGACTAGGAAACACGATTGGTTATTCACTTCTGAAACAATAGAACTCTCAAAACTCTGTGAACAATAAAGTAACATAAATACAGTATTAGAGGTAGAGCCCAGATTGGAAGTCAATCAAAATGAAGAGGAATAGCTACAAACGTCCTTTAATAGTTGAAAAGTAGAATGTACAAAGTGTAAATGTAGGAAAACTTAAAATTGTGAAAAATGAAGTTTAAAACGTGAACATCCACATTCTAGGCACTAGAGAGATGAGATGGACTGGCATTTGTATCAGACCGGACTTTGTATCAGACCGGACTTTGTATTAGACAATCACATGATATAGTATACCAGTAATGAAAAACAAGAGAAAAATGGTCTTATATTCATAGTTTAAAAGATAATTTTTAGTTCTACCCTGAAGTGCAATGTTATAAGTGATAAAATACTATTACACACTCACACAAAAAAGATCTGTTAATACAATTCTTGCTCAAACATATAAATCAGTAGCAAAAGTCAAAGAGGAGGAAATTTAAGAATTTTATCAAATTTTGCAGTCAGAAATTGATCAAATATGTAATCAAGATGTGTTTATGATAACTAGTTACTGGAATGCTAAAGTTGGAAACAATGAAGAAGAAATGGTAGTAGGAAAATACAGACTTGGTGACAGAAATGAGACTGGAAACAAAGAATCACATTGTGTACAGGTGATGCTTTATTCATTGCAAATACCTTATTTAAAAATCACAAAAGAAAAAAAATTTAAAAAATAAAAACCACAAATGGCAACTTTACATGTAGACCTCACCTGATGGACTGCATAGGAATCCGATTGACTGGATCTGTGGAAGGAATTGCTGGAGAAGCTCAGTATCGACAGTCAAAACCAGACCAAGTGCTAAGTGTGGAACATACTATCAATGAAAACCAAGTCAAGTGCTAAGTGTGGAATATACCATCAATGATTCATGTGGAAGTTCAAATTGAGGCTAAGGAAAATTAAAAGAAGTCCTTAAACTCAAAATATGATCTTGAGTCTATTCCAACTGAATTTAAAAATCATCTTAAAAATGAGGTTTGACGCACTGAATGCAAATAATCAAAGATCAAGGATATCATCCATGAAGAGAGCAAAAGATCATCACAAAGAAGAGGATAAAGAAAAACAAATGAAATGAATGTCAGAAGAGACTGAAAATTGCAACAATGCATCTAAAAGCCAAAACAAAGGGGAAAGATGCTAACGTAAAAGAGCAGACCAAAAGATTTCTAAGGGAAACTGTAGAAAACAAAGCACAATGTTGTTTGGAATGTTCAGAGAGCTGGAACCAGAGAATAAAAAGAAAAGAACTCAGTCAGCATTTTTTGAGCTGAAAGAAATTGGAAAACAAATTCATGTCTTGAGTTTTCTTATTGAGAAAGGCAGAATCTTAAAAGATCCAGGAAGCATCAAATGAAAATGGAGAGAGAACAGAGAGTCACTGTATCAAAAAGACCTGGTTGACACTGAAATACTTTAGGAAGTACTATATTATCAAAAGCCATAATAATTAAGGAAGACGTTTAAGCTGCACTGAAGACATTGACAAAAATAAGGCCCCAGGAATTGATGGCATATTCCAACTAACAGATGCAGCTCTGAATATGCTCATCAGCCTATGCCAGGAAATTTGGAGTACACCCGCCTGGGCAATGATTAGAAGAGATCAACGTTTGTTCCCATCCCCTAGAAAGGTGATCCAATAGAATGTGGAAATTGTCATTAATACCACATGCAAGCAAAATACTGCTGAAGATCATTAAAAAATGGCTATAATAGTACATAGAAAACTACCAGAAGTTCAAGCTGGATTCAGAAGAGACTATATTCAACTTATATGCTGAGCAAAACATTCAAGAAGCTGGAC
>NW_006399779.1:7359550-7366301 GCF_000299155.1 Elephantulus edwardii | reverse complement strand
CACTTGCTCTACATCTAAGAGCTGGACTATGAATAAGAATGACAGAAGACCGTGGATTGCTAGAACAAACAGGTTCATCCTAGAGAGGGTGAGATTCTGAAGCTTCGTCTGACATACTTTGGACATGTTGCAAGGAGGGACCAGTCCTTGGGGAGGGACATCATGCTTGGGAGGGTGGAGGGACAGCCCAGAAGAGGAAGACCCTTAATGAGATGGATTGATTCAGTGACTGGAGTAATGGGCGCAGGTGTATTAGAGACAATAAGATTGCCACAGGATAGAGCAGGATTTAGGACTCTTGTATATAGATAGGGTCACTATGAGTCGCAAGTGACTCAACAGCACATAATGACAACTATTTTGCCAATAATGAAGGCAAAGTGGGAGGTTTACCTAAATTATAAACGTCTAATATAACACATAAACAGTATGGATAACAAAATTTTTTATAAAGAAGTAAGAATGACAAAGGAAGAATTGATGCCTTTGTGCTGTGGTATTGGAGAAAATTACTGAATATCCCATGGGCTGCTGAAAGAATAAGACAGTATATCTTTAAGAGGGGGAAGCCCAGATGCTCCTGGGAGGCAAAGATGGCAGAGCTTCATTTCACATGATTTGGAAACATTGCTAGTGGAGGCTAGCAGCTTTTTGTAGAGGATCATCATAGTTGGAAAGGTGAAGAGTCAGCAAAGGAAGGAGACCCTGAACCAGATGAATTGACACCGTGATTGCGGAAATGAGCTCAAATATGTCAGAGTGATGATGACAGCACAGGATAAGATAAGGTCCAGATTTGTTGTTCATAGTGTTTGAGCTGTTTTCTACTTGATGGCACCTAACACTAACAATGATGAATAGAAATACAACTGTCATCAATTTAGCATGTAGAATCCACTTGGATGGATGAATTTTCTTGGGATTTTCGTTAAGTAGCAGATTCTAAAATTAAGATTCCCATGAGAAAGTTTAGTTGAATGGCTCTCAGAATCAACATATGTTAAATCAAGAGGAATAACACAAGATTGGGCAGAAAGAGCCGTTGATCTTAGAAATAATTTTAAGAAAGGCCTCTGCCACCTCTCCCAGGAAGGAAGCATCAATGTTGGTCAGACATTGAGCCATGGGGAAACTTGACCTTTATATTCCCACAGTGCGATTATTGGTTGCAGGCTGTCTGGAAAGCATGTGTTAACTTTGCTTGAGGAAAGTCTCTGAATGGTGCAAAAGATTAATGTACTTGGATACTAAGCAAAATATTGGTAATTCAATTTCGCACAGAAATTCCTTGGGAAAAAAAGTGTTGTTACATATTTTTGAAAAATCAGCCATTGAAAACCCCATGGAACACAGTTCTGCTCTGGATAAATGCTGCTTCATGAGTCCGAGTTGCCCCGACTTGGCTTATTTTGTTGCAACTGGCTTGTTTTGTTGTTGTGAGGTTGCTTTCTACAGCTGAAGGTAATTTATGAGAGGACTAAGATCTGAAAACTGGCAACTGGAAATAATTTTTTTTTCAGATGTGGAGCCCTTAAATCTTCCTGGTCTAAAAGAAGATACAGTTATCACAAAAGATAGCCCACCAAATAACTTATGACACATTCTTTATAAACATTTATTCTGTGATCAAAATATTTCTAAAATACTGTTAAGAATACTTTTCTGGCTGCTTTTGTTGTTAAATGCCGTCAAGTTGGGTGTGACTCAGAGCAACGTGTGGACAGCAGGTCTGAACCCTTTTCTATCCCCACACTCTCTGACACACTCAAGCCCATCGCTGCAGTCACTGTGTCAGTCCCCTGGATTGAGGATCTTCCTCTCCTTCACCATCACTCCACCTAGCCAAGCATGATGTCTGTTTCCAAGAAATAACCTCTGTTAGCAACATGCCCAAAGTATGTGGGACGAACCTTCATTATCTTTGCCTCCAAAGAGCACTCTGGCTACTCTTTGTCTAAGACATATCTGATTTTTCTCTCAGTAGTCCATGGAATATTCAGCCCTCTTCTTTAACACCATAATTCTAAGATCTATTCTTCTTCTGTCATCCTTATTCATTGTCCAGCTCTCAGATGCATAGCAAGTGACTAAAAAGATCATGGCCTCAATCAAGTACACTGTCTTCTTCAAGCTGTCATCATTATTCCTCAATAATTTGGAATGATCCCTGACTACAGATTTCCCAAATGCAATACGTCAGACCTGATCACCTTACTGCTGGTATCAGGATTCATTTAGTAGTTGCATTTAAAAAAAAAATCCATCTGATTTCATTAAGCTCTTTTACGTCATGTTGCAAAATAGATAATGAAAAAAGTAAATTATTTTCAACTGGAAATATATTTTAATAGGTAACTAAAATTATTTGAGACATTTAGTAGAAATATTTTTTGCATTTAATCTGTGCTGTCTCTGTTTACATACTATATAGAGACATAGATATTTATGTATAAGAATTTCTTGGCTTCATGAAACGTTTGTGCATAGCTCTGTGTCTTACATATTTTGATCTCTTTTGTGAGCAAATTTCATTCTTCCACATTTGTGTAAAGTCACAATTTCTTCCTGCCCCCAGATCAATATTTGGAACTGTGGGATACGTAAGAAATTAAGAAACATGCCATGTTTCAGGGAATTAAGTGGAGCAGCATACTTCTTAAAAGACAAGAGTCATTACTGTTGTTGTTATTGTTTGCTGCTTTTGACTCAGTGACTGTTCAACAGATCGAACCCTTGCCCTGCCCTGTGCTGTCCTCATCTCCCCACCATGCTGAAGCTCGTTGCAACAGTCACCATGTTAGTCTGTCACTGAGGGTCTTCTCTTTTGCTGCTCCTCTTCTTTGCCAAATATGGGATCTTTTTCCAAAAATTGGCACTTCCCGACAACATGCTACAAAGTATGTGATACACATTTTCACCATCCCTGCCTTTAAGGAACTCCCTGGTTGCACTTTCTCAAAGAAGTAATCACATCAAACACTTTTTAAAGAGTTCCAGGGTCTGAGGTCTATCTGGTCTAAGAGCACAGTGTTCAGAGGGTAGAGTCTCTTGCCAGCCTGTTGATGTCACATTCCAGCTCTGTTACCTCTTAGGCATGTTTGGCTCATTTGTGCCTCACTTTCCTTATTAGTAAAATGATGTTAATGGTACAAGTTGGGTTGGGTAGATCTGTAAATAAAGATTCCTTTGACATGTTAAACAGAGAGGTGTTGCTTTGATAACTAAGATGCACCTGAGCCGAACCATACCCTTTTAAACCATCCCATATATATATACCAAAACTGGACAATGGAAAAGGAAGACAGAACAAGAACTGGTTAATTTGGGTTGTGTCTTTGGAAAAGAATATATAGTATATCACATCCTAATAGAATAATAGGAACAGGCTACCTGTTTGGACGGGGAGGTTTGCTGAGTTTCCCAGTTCCCACTCTTCTTCCTGGTTCCCCTGAACTTCTCTCTCATGTGGCATTCAGTCTCTCAGCCTTGCCCCAAGGACTCCAGGGGGAACTTTGTTCCATGCGTGTACTCCTGGGACAGGGTACCTGTTTGGATTGAGGGGGGAGGGGGGCTCTTGGACAATGACTAGGGATGATAGAAGGAGAATTGATACCTTTGAGCTATAGTGTTGGAGAAGAGTATTGAATATACCATTTTCTCTAAGAAAACAAACAGGTTGGTCCTAGAGAGGGTGAAGCCAGGCTGCTCCTTGGAAGCAAGGATTCTGAAGCTTTATCAGACATACTTTGGACATGTTACAAGGAGGGACCAGTCCTTGGAGAGCGACGTCATTCTTGAGAGTGTGGAGGGACTACGCAGGAGAGGAAGACCCTTGATGATATGGATTGATTCAGTGACTGGGATAATGGGGGTAGGTATGTCAGAGATGGTGAGATTGGCACAGGATAGGGCAGAGTTTAGGGCTGTTGTACATAGGGTTGCTATGAGTCGCAGGCAACTCAACGGCACATTATAACAACAACAACAACAACAACAGAACAACAAATAAATCCATTTTAGATCAATACAACAAGAATTACTTTCAGAACTCCTCCTTACCTGACTAAAAGTTGAAATTCATTTGACAATGATAATATTTGGAATTTATTTGAAGAATAGGCATCTGGTTTTCCATACCCATTGAAAATCAGTGAAACTGAACATTTTCTACTTCCATCAAAGGATCCTTTAGATCCTTACTAAGACTGAGAACTGCAGATCTCACTTTTGGAACTTTTTATGTAAACCAACCTCTCAATTATAGTTAGGTCCCAAATACCAGTTTCTTAGGTAAAAATTACATTATTAAAAATAAAGAATGACCATATGCAATCACAAATCAAAGATGATTATATAAGCACGTACCTGCCAGATTACATCATTAAATAATGACTGTTGTTGTAATGTGCCATCTGGTCACTAGCAACTGATAGCAACCCTATGTACATTAGCTTTGAACTCTGCACTATCCTGAGCTAGTCTCACTGACTCCAACATCCCTACCCCATTACCCCGGTTACTGTGTCAATACATCTCATCTAGAGTCTTCCTCTCTTGTGCTGTCCCTCCACCCTCCAGAGCATGATGTCCTCCCCTAAGTACTCGTCCCCGCTGGCCACATGCCCAGAGTAGGTGAAATGGAGCTTCAAAATCCTAGCCTCAAAGGAGAAACTTCTCCAAAACAGACCAGTTTATTCTCTTGGTGGTCCATGGTATGTATGTTCAATACTCTTCTCTAGCACCACAACTCAAAGACATCAATTCTTCTTCTGTCATCCTTAGTCACTGTCCAGCTACCTGATGCATAGCAAATAACTATGAAGACCATGGCCTGCCTGAATCAGACACATCTTAGTCTCTAGACTGACATTGTTGTTTCTCAGTACTCTGGAGAGGTCCCTGACAGCAGATTTTCCCCATGCAATTAATCTTTTGATATCCTAACTGCTGATGCTAAGAGTGCTATGAGTTGTGCTCAACTTGAAGGCAGTCAACAACAACAATGTTCACATAGTTCTGTCAAAATGATACTGTTAGAGTACTATAGCTAGCCAATTGAATGTGCTGATACTACACTCAAATGAGATATTTTATTGGCTGGTAGGAAGAGAGAAATACTGTAAAGTTGTCTTTTTTAAAACCGTTAAAGCATAAAATGACTTTTTTTCAGCCTCTTAATTTTTTCCCTACCTGTCCTCCCTGCCCCCAGTTTGCTTTTCTCTTTGACAAGTAATAAAAAAATTCATTCATTGTTATATAAACACCACTACCACCACTACCTGAGTCCACTCCACTATGTAGGTTTCATTCTGGACTCTTGTCATGACAATAATACCTAGTCGTATATTCCTCCTAAATAGTACTTTCCATTATCTGTTTCAATGCAGTATATATTATTCAACCCCTTTTAGATTCCCCCCAAACCTGACATCAGTCCCGCTTTGCAACAGTGGCACTATGCGGTATTTGTCCTTTTGTGACTGAGATGTTTCACTCAGCATAATGCCCTCCAGGGTCACTCATTTTGTATAATATTCATGAGTTCCTTGTTTTTCAATGCAGCATAGTATTCCATTGTGTGATTATACCACAGCATCTCCATTCATTTGTTGATGGGCACTTGGGTTGTTTCCAACTCTTTGCTATTGTAAAGAAAGCCACAATAGACATGCATGAGCATATATCTGCTTGGGTGACAGTTCTGGTTTCTTTAGGGTATATTCCCAGTAGTGCAATTGCTGGGTCAAATGGTATTTCTATTTACAACTTTTTGAGAAAGCACCATACTGCCTTCCATAGTGGTTGCACCACTTTATAAATTTACCATTATAAATTTACTTTAAAAATTTAGTGGAATTTTTGTTAGAAAGAATATGATTTTTTTTAAGAAAAGTTTTGATTTTTATTGCACTTTGCTTTTGTTTCACAAGTGCAGATTTCACAATCTAGTTTATATAGTGTAAATTTAGAGTTCCTTAGTTGAATTTACACAAATAAAGGAGATGAACATTTACGTTGATCATGTATTAAAGACCTTGGGAAATGGATTTTTATTGGAATAGATTAGATCTCAAATGTATTCCTTGAAGTTTTGTTAAAAATTAAAAGCTCTTCATCTGAATTAAAGTGTGTATATGTATGCTATTTGCCCATTTTACGTTTGTTGCTCCTGGCCTTTTAGTAGAACTTTTTGTTTTTGTGGTATAGTAAAAATAATCTAATATTAAAATTCTTATTGTAAAACTGTAAAATCAAGAAAGTCCAAAAGAAAATAAAATCATTATTGTACCACCCAGAAATAACCACTCTTAATAGTGTAGGTCCTTTCAGACAACTTTTTCTTCATGTGTATGGAGAGAGGAAGGAAAACAGTTGTTTTATAAAAATAAGAAATATTTCTTCATTCTATATAACCTTTTATAGAAAAATCAAGATTACACATACATGTCACTCAAACAGGTTTACAGGGTAAACTCTGAAAAATCATAGGTTAGTATCCTCTCTGCCAATAAATATCCTTTCCTGAGAGACATTCATTTTCAACTCAAAGCCTGAACTTTCCATATGTCTAAATAAAATACCTGTAACACTATATCTTGAGTTCTAGTTTTGGACATTGGCTGTTGAATTTTCACTCTGGAAGATGATCTTTTAACTCATTGTCTCACATTCCTCTCTATCTCACTTCCCTGTATTGTTAAAAACAAACATTTATTTATCATTCTCTATTTCATAATTATAAAATTTTACT
>NW_006399779.1:7357943-7358670 GCF_000299155.1 Elephantulus edwardii | reverse complement strand
TGAGTCGTCTACAACTCAATGGAACTTAACAACAACAATGTGTATGTATGTATTTGAAAGTATGCTGCTGTTGTTATTGTTAGGTGCTGTTAATTTGACTCTTTCTCACAGCAATTTTATGCAAAGCAGAGTAAGACTCTACCCAATTCTGACACATCCTCACAGTTTTCATTGTGCTTAAGTCTATCATTGCAATTTCTGTATTAGTCCATCTCAATAAGGGTCTTCCTTTGTTTAGTTGGCCTGCTGTGCTTCTTAGCATGATATCTTTTGCCAGAGACTGCTCTGTCCTTATAATATGTCCAAAGTATGTTGGATAAAGCCTTAAAATCCTCCCTTCTAAGTAGCATCCAGGCTTTACGTCTTCCAAGAAAGACTTGTTTGTTCTTTGGTCAGTCTGTAGTGTGTATATTAAGCATTTTTTTACAATGCTATAATTCAAAGTTATCGATTCTTTTTTAGTTTTCCTTATTAATTTTTCTATTGGCACATGCACATGAAGCAGTAAAAAAACCCCACTGTGGTTTTGATCAAGTTCACCCTCGTCTTCAAAGTGGCATCCTTGCTCTTCAGCACTTTAAAGAGATCCATGGAAACAAACTTGCCTAGTGAAATACATCATTTGATTGCTTGACTGCTTCTTTCATGGATCTTGATAGTGGATGTTATGGCATCCGCATATTACAAGTTAATGATGAGCCTTTCTCCAATCCTGATGCCGTATTTG
>NW_006399779.1:7356926-7357843 GCF_000299155.1 Elephantulus edwardii | reverse complement strand
ACAGCTTTCTTGTTTTCTCTGCTTTCAGCTAAGATCCATCTGATATTAGCAATGATGTTTTTCATTTCAAGGTCTTATCTAAATCCAGCTTGAATTTCTGATAGTTCTGTGTGTGTGTGTGTGTGTGTGTGTGTGTGTACATATATATATTCTATGTAATAATAGTAGCATCACTCAATCAATTATTTGAAATTATTTTTACAATATTAAATTACTCATAATTTATGTTTTTAAATTTTTTAAATGAAAGTTTATAAAGAACTTGGGTTTCCAATCATTCATTGTTGTACATTTTCTGCCCTGCACCCTCTCCCCTGCCCAGATCACTTTTTTCCTTTGGGAAAAAGTTCTTTCATTGTTATACAGACCCCCCACTCCACTCTAGTGCGTAACATATTAGCTACTAACAGAACAGTCAGCAGCTGGAATCCAATAGGCAATCAGTTCTCAAGAGGAGGATCAACAGTTTCCTCCCATAAACCTAACAGTATCAGAAACCTAATGGGTATTCTCTGTGCATTAGGACTGGCTCATAGCAATGGATTTTAGTTTGAATATCCTAAAAAGGACCTCTGTTAATGTAGTCCATAGTGTGTTGCCCTGCTAACCGAAGAGTCATGCATCTCTATTGTTTTGAATCGATAAGTTACTTAATGGGAAAAAAAATAAATGTCTCTTCTCATTTTAATTTAGTCTCAGAAATTAGATGAAGGAGCATTATAATTTGGAATCAATTTTATGGTAAAAACCAACCTGCTCCTTGGAGGCAAAGATTTTGGAAGTCTGTCTGACAGACTTTGGACATGTTGCAAGAAGGGAGTACAGGAGGGGAAAACCCTCAAGGATCTGGATTAACTCAGTGACTGGGGTAATGGAGGTCAGTGTGTCACAGGTAGCTGTGATTGACTCAGTGACTG
>NW_006399779.1:7342539-7354771 GCF_000299155.1 Elephantulus edwardii | reverse complement strand
ATTTCATTGTAATATTTTGCTTTGTCATCCCGTGCTGCCTTTTGAAATCTTCTATTCAACTCTTTAGTATCTTGAATTCTTCCCTGTGCTTTGGCTTCTTTGCACTCCAGTGCAATTTTCAGAGTCTCTTCTGACATCCATTTTGGTCTTTTCTTCCTCTTCTGTCTTTGCAATGACCGTTTGCACTCTTCCCGAATGATACCCTTGATATCCTCCCACAACTCATCTGGCCTTTGTTCATTAGTGTTCAAAGCCTCAAATCTGTGTCCAAACATAGTATGTTAATATTGGGAAAATTGGTTTTTAATCATTCTTTTAGACGAAAAGGATGTGGATTGTACTCTATATCCTTGGTTTTGATTGGATAATCTGTAGTTTATTAAAATTTCCCCATTGATTGGAACCTTTAATAACATTTTTGGAGGAATTCAGACTACATGGAATTGACAGGTTATGCTAAGGAAGCAACTCTTGGATGAGGGGTTGTTGTTATTATGTGCCATCAAATCACATACGGCTCATAGCGACCCTATAAATAACAGATCTAACCCCTGTTTTGTCCTGAACCAAGCTTATAATCTCTGACACACTTGAGCCCAATGCTGCAGTCACTGTGGTAATTCATCTCATTCAGGATCTTTCTGTGTTTTGCCTACCCTCCACTTTTTCAATTATGATATCTCTTTCCAAGGAATAGTCCCTTCTGGCAGAATGCGTCAAATATGGGAGTAGGGTAATCTGGGCTATAAAATCCTACCTCGTGATAGCAGCCCAACTTCAGAGGAAGGGGCTTAGAAATGGAATCCTAAAACATGAACAGTGGTTCACTTACTCATACCTGCATAAAAGAAACCTTATTGAAAACAACAACAAGAAAAATAACGATACAGAGAGTCTCAGGTTATTTCCATAGCTGGCAATAGAAATTAATGCATGGACAAGGGTAATGCATTCTTTGGAAGATGGACCCTTTACACCTCTTAATTTATATAATTTTGGTTATAATAACACTGCAGTATTAAGTATAGTATTTTCTTGAGTTGTGTTTGTCCTAAAAAAATTATCTTTGATAATTTCTCATTGCAGGTCACAATAAGAATCCTGATTTTGTAGCCAGTAGATATGACTTGGGGGAACACTGGGATCCTCTGAGTTTATGGCTATCATCCTGACAAAGCAGGGGAGACACTTGAACCTGTGACAAACAAGTTAAAAGTTGAGGGTCACATAAGCTCTCAAGCTAGAGTCTGTAGTCTTAAAGTTTGGCTGACTGGAGTGCTGAGTTCTTTAATGTGTAAGATCTAACATGGCTTTGATGGTTGGATTCAGAAGAAGAAACACTATTTTTACAGTTGGTGTCAGAGAGGATATTTTGATTTAGGTAGTATGTATTGGAGAAGACACAGAAGATACATACATAGTAAGCCACATAAATAGACTAATTCCAGGGAGGTAACGCAACATTTTCTGAGGGCTGCAGATTATAATCGCCCATGTTTGACCTGATAGCATCACTTTCTGTCTACTAGGCCAACTGAGCTCTCTCTATTTTGTTGTTGTTAAGTGCCATTGAATCATAGATGATTCATAGCGACCCTATGAATGAAAGACCTGGACATTTGTATAATTTTCATCATTTCTCCAAGTTCATAGAGTTTCCGGAGGCAAGCTATTTCAGAAATGGATGTCACTCTTGCTCAAAATTCAATTGAAAAATAATTTTATAGACTATATATATTTTTTTTATCTAACTTGTTCTTTACACTATACATTTCTTATGATACAATCTAAAGGGCCATACAATATGCAAGTAACTCAATTACTGAAAAATTATTGTTCTATTGATGCTTTAGAACATGATTGTTTTTAGTCACTGTTGTGTCACTTCTAACACATAGTAACCCAATAAATAACTAAACAAAAAACTGCCTGATCCAGTACCATGCTTATTGTTAATATCTCACTAATTCTTTATAAGTATATGCATTTTGAGATTAAAAGTGGTTTAAATATTGATTTTAGCATATATTGACAATAGATAGTTAGATAAATAGCCAAATAGAGATAAAAATAAAGAAAAGTGAATAAGCAAATATCATCAAGTTAGAACAGAGTTGTAGCTGACCCTCCAGCTGGTTTCCTGAGGCTATAAATCACAAGGCATGTGACTGTCCATCTTTCTCCCTGCAGAGCAGATTCTAACTGCTGGCCTTTGGGTTGGCAGTATTACTCTTTACCCCCTAGGGCACCAGAACTCCCTGATGATAGAAATAAAGCTGTCTAACACAGAAAAATACACATTTAATATTTTTAATAACATATTCCAGTGGAATGACCCAATACCCAAGACACAGACATCTTTGTCTTAGGGATTAATGATTTTCACTTCGTTCTTAATTTGCCACGGTAAGTAGAGATCAAATTTTAATATTCCCTTGAGTTGAAGTCACTAATTATTTCAAAAAGGGGAGAGGAAAGGACTTCTGTTAAGGAACTTGTTTGTGAAGCCTGAGCTATATTCTACAGTAGTCAAAAATAGTGTCTGTCTTTTATTTTGGCTGCACGTTTAGATGAGCCCTGGTGTCCCAGGACTCTAAGTGTTTCCTGATCTAGAAAATCAATGACAGAAATGACAGGCTGCTGAACCAGGAGTCTAAAGACTCAACATCAAGAGATAATTGAATTAATAAAGGAAATTCTGTTTGAGAATGGTGGAGTAAGTAAATGAGGGGTAATAACATTTACTTAAGGCCATGAGCTAATTGAAATAAAATGCATGATTTTAAAAGAGAAGGAGTTATGCTTCAAACATAAATTATAATTATGTAGGAAATACAGTACAGGATTTCAACTTTGGTTCTGATATTTGATGTTTATAAAAATGTTAGACCTTCTTTCTTAGTTCTCAATGCAGATAGAACTCAGTGTTTTGCTTGATAAAAGTTATATAACCATACAAATTCTAGATAAAAAAAATGAGCAATGAATTTCAGACGTGAATTGGTGACATCTAGTTACCAGCACTGACCACTCTAAAAGAGGTCACAGCGGAAGATCTCGGATAGATTGGGAGACAATATGGAACAAAACTCAAAATCCTAGATAAGGTCACACCACAAACTGGTGGAACTTGTAAGGCTAAGTCCCTTAGTCGACCTTTGAACCTAGACTAAACTCACTCATGGGGTTCAGCTTTTAGTCAAACAATTGACAGGCTTTTAAGGTGACCAGTAGCTCCATGGGACACACACTCTTTAGAGCAGTCAACCACATAAGGTCAAAAAGGCAATATTTGCCCAATGATAAAGTTGCAGATGCAAGAAGATGTAGAATAGAAGGATTAATGGAAATCAGAACTAAGAGGAAAAATTGGATAAGTATGATTACATTGCAAGTTTCATAACTTGTGTTATAAAACAAAGTTATGTGTGAATTATTGAATAAAAACTCTAATATGCTTTGTAAAATTTCACTCAAATGACAATAAAAAATATTTTTTAAAACATACATGGACTGTTAGGAGAACAAACAAGTTCATCCTGGAGAGGGTGAAATCAGGCTGCTCCTTGGAGGCAAGGATTCAGAATCTCCGTCTGACATACTTCGGACAGATTACAAGGCAGGATCAGTCCTCGGAAAGGGAGATCATGCTTGGGAGGGTGGAGGGACAGCACAAGAGAGGAGGGCCCTCGATGAGATGGATTGATTCAGTCACTGGGGTAATGGGGATGGGTTTGTCAGAGACAATAAGATTGGCCAGGGATAGAGCAAGGTTTAGGGTGTTGCACATAGGGTAGCTATGTGTGAGTTGCAGGTGACTCGATGGCACATAACAACAACAACAACAATAACAACTACTGAAATCTATTGCTAAGTAAATTCAGTTATTCTTATTTTAATTACTTAAGCTGAAGTTACAAAAGTAGATTTCATTAAAAAACTGAATCCACAAAAGAAAATAATATCCTGGCTATGGAAGAGCTTGAGCTTTGTCAAGCAAAACTCACCACCAGCTTGAGTTAGTAATTTTGTTTTTCCAAGCTTTACATTTTATGGTGTTGGTAGATTTTAAGTAAGATAATGCACATGAAGGATTTGGTACATGTGTTAAACATCTCTTAGTACATAAACTACCTCAAAATCTAGTGATTTATGTCAACAAACATTTATTATCTCAAAGGCAGTATGTATTTGTTCCTGAGCCAGGAAGCAAGGAATGATTTGGCTTAACTGGGTGTCTCTAACTCAAGTTTTCTCAGGAGGTTAAAACCAAGCTGTTGACTTGGTGTGAAATCGCTTTTGAACACTCCACTAGAGGAGGATTTGTTTGTACTTTTGTCCCTGTGACCTTTGTAGCCCATAGACAATTGGATTGAAGCCCTTATTTCTCCCTGGCCATTGGCTAGAGACCTCTCTCACTTTCTCACCACCTGGACCTCTCCCAGGAGCTGCCTTGAAACATGGCATGTGACATCTCCCCAGAGCAAACAGCCTGAAAGAGACAGAGAGGATGGAAACATACAAGATAGAAACAACAGTCCTTTAATAACTTAATCTCAGCAGTATATCCCAACACTTGTACTATATATAATTTATTGGAAGTGAGTCAATAAATCTCATGAGTGTGAAAACAAGGAGGTGGGGATCACTGAGTCCCATGTTAGAGGCCTGGTATAGTGCCAAGTTTCATGGAGAATAGCTGTACTAATAATTCCTATTTCGTGAATTGACTCATTGGTCTCCTAATATCCCTTGAAATAGGCAATTAAGACAGCAGCCATTTATATATCACTTGATATATGCCAGCCAGTGTTCTAAGCATTTTATACCTATTAACTAATTTAATCCTTACACGTTATCATGGATTCTTTGCAGATGAGAAAAAAAAAGTTAAAGATAGACTAAGTAATTTGACCATGATCACAAGGCTAATAAATGTTAAATCCGAGATTTGAAACCAGGCAATCAAATTCCAAAGCCCGGCTGCATAAGCATTTTACCATTCTACCTCACAATTTGAGCACTCTCCTTCTGTGTGATTTCCTGCTTCTGAAAACCCTCGAGTTTTCAACTATGACTCAACTATGAGTCAGTCTCTACTTGAAAGTATATAACAACCTCACAATAAGGGCCCATCAACCTCTGTGCTTTTCGGATCTTCTTCATGAATCTGATGAATGTTACATGGTGGTGTTTGTACAGTCGAGTTGGAATTTACTCACAGCTGACCCTCCAGCAGGTGTTCAGAGGGAGTAAATCACACAGGAGATTGCTCATCCTTCTCCTGTGGAGCAGCTGGTGGATTCATGTCTTTGGGTTGGAAGGATAATGCCTCACCACTAAGCCACCAGAATTCTCCGTGAAAGCTATGTACCTTTACACACACACATACACACACAGGGAGGGAGAGGGAAAAGGGAGGGAGAGAGGGAGGCAGGGAGAGAGAGAGAGAGAGAGAGAGAGAGAGAGAGAGAGATATTGATTTGTATACCATTTCAGAGAGCTTCCAGAAACCCTAAAGTCCACAGATAGCAGATGGACAACGGTGTCGCTGGTAATAATCCCACTTGAATAGAGCTCAGTGAAGACTAAATTTCTACAGCAAGCTCAACTCTCATTGCCATTGAATAAGAACTGATTCATAACAGACCCACCAGCAGGTTTTCAGTGGATGTAAATAGCACAGAAGGAGATTGCCCATTGGTCTCGTGAAGATTTGAAGAGCTCTCTGGAAGATTTGAACTGACAGAGTTTCCATCTTTGGGCTAATAGCACAAATTCCTGCAGATTATGCCATCAGAACTCTTGTCTACCTAGTACATGCTGAAAAATAGGAAAGAAACAGATTGTGAGTTAGCATAAGTGAATTTGGCCTCCAGCTTGATGGGCAAGCTATTTAACTTGAAGCCCTATCTCTGGGAGGGACAGTATAACATTTCTCTATGCAGTAACTAACACACCAAGAAAAAAGAAAAAACACTCTGTAGAGTCTACCCTGACTCACAGCAAACTATTGGACAGAGAAGAAACTGCCACAATGTTTTCAGAGTTTCTCAAATGATGAATAACCCAAAGTCCAATTCCACCTTAAATGATCTTCTTAAAAGGAAAGACTGTCCATCTTTCTCCTGAGGAACAGCTGGTAGATTCTAACCATTGGCTTTTTTGACTAGTGCTCCTACTTGTAAACTCAACATCACCAGAGTTCATGTTCTCAAAGCATTTTATTTAATATTTGTGTATCCTTCCCACCTATGGTGGGATTGTTGTAACATTCCTGTTTTAGAGAAGTTAAGACAATCTTGCTTTAGAGATGAAGAAATTGACACGCAGAAAGATTAAACAATTGGTCCAAGGTCAGGCTGTACCCAACTCAACATTTGAAACTAGTCAATCTGGTTCTGCAGCTTGTATTTTCCAATACTATACAATTATCCCTTGGAGCTACTATAAAGATACAGCAAACATACATATATGAAAACACTGTAATTTGTAAAGTGCTAAAAATATTCCAGATGTATAGTTGAAAGCACTATGAAGTTGGTTTTCATCATAGTTACCTCACTTCAGAGATATGTGACCTCGAGCAAAATGTTTAGTACCTTTGGTACTCTGTTTTTCAGCTGTTGCCACTCTGCTTTTCAGTTGTTGAATTAAAGAGGGGGGGGGGAAAGAAAATCTAACCATCTCTTCTCTTCTAGAAAATAACCTACAGTCAAGATCTTTAGAAACTGTGCAAAGATTTAAATCAGAAAAGTTTCATGTTATATGCATTCATGTTTCATCTGATTCCGTTAACAGAGGTCTTTGTAGTAAAATTAAAAAAAAAATCCACTGCCTTGGAATCAAATTCTGACTCAATAGTGACCCTGTATTGTTGTGAGGTGCTATGAAGTCAACTCTGACTCTTAGCAACTCCTATGTACAGAAGAACAAACCCCAACCTGATCTTGTCTCAGCCTCACAATCTCTGCTGTGCTCAAGACCACTGTTCAAGTCACCATATGAATCCATCTGACTGATGGTCTTCCTCTGTTCAGTACTCTCATTTTTCCAAGCAAGATCTCTTTTAACAAGTCCTGATCCCTCCTTGGAATTTCAGAATCTTTGATTCTAAGTGGCATTCTGGCTGCACTTTTCCAACAGTGATTTGCTTTTTTTTTTTTTTTTGCTATCCGTATTTTATTAAATATTCATCTCACCACAACACAAAGCCATCAGTTAATTTTCCCTTGGTTTTTATTATTCATTGTCCAACTTTCACATGCGTGGAAACAACTGAAAATACTGTGGCTTCAGTTCGATATGCCTCGGTCTTTAAAGTGATGTTATGGCTGTTTAACACTTTAAAGAAGTCCTTGACAGTCGATTTGCCCACTACAGTATGTCATTTGATTTTTGACTGTTGTTTCCATTGATGTTAATGGTGGATCTAAGCACAGAACTATGAGGCAAAATCATTCCACAGGATTTCCAAGACTCTCAATCTTTACGGAAGCAGTTGTCTCATCTTTCTCTCACAGTGGATTCAAACTGTTGATCTTTAGGTTGGAAGAGCAACACTTAACCCACTGCTCCTGTTATAGTTGACTGATTTTTTTTTAAATTTCTGATTAGTCCTTTTTAGCCAGGTATCACCATGCACGTGACTTGTCTTCAAAAAATCTAAACTTGCCTGATTTTTGAGAACTTAATTTAGTTTCCTCCTTAAATTTTCTGCATTTTCCAATGTTGAATTCTAATTTTCTATTTATCAGACATTAAAGAGTCAACTGTCCATTACCATGAGCATTGGATTCTCGTTTGAGAAAAGATATAATTTCATTTACATGTATAAAGAAGATATAATCCATAGTGTTAAGAATTACAGTCATGGACTCAGCCTGCTTGGGTTCAAATCTTATTTCAAATCTGTCTGATTTTCAACAGATTACTTATCAGCTGTATCCCTGTTTATGCACCCGTGAAAAGGGTTCATTATAGTACTAACCTCATAGGATTGTAGTAAAGGCTAAGGGGTCTTTGCATGTAAAACATTTATAATAGTACTTGAAATTCAATTATTATATTTGTATGACTTGAAATATTTTATATTCTTTATATTCTATTTCCATAATGATAAAGTGGGAACACTAATACTTTTTACTTTTGGTTAGGATTGTAATACATTTTCAATTTGCTTGGAGAATTTTTAACTCAGTAGGTGTTATGATTCTACAAAGGGTAAGTGTTGTTCCATTTTTAAGGGAGAGAAGATAATTACTATGTGGTCTTTTTTTCAGGAGGAGCATTAGTCAACAAAGGTTTCTCTCCCCCCCTTTTTTTGGAGCGCCCACGTTGTTTCAAGCTACTGTGGGATGATTCAAACTATGTAGAAGTCTCACTTCTGGACTGAAGTAGAATGTTTTTCTCATATTAGAATTTTTTGTAGCTGCAATGTCAAAGCAGGAGAATGTAAGTTTTCCTGTTAAAAAAAATAAACCCTTCCATAGGAAAGAAATAATATTTTGCTTAGAATAAGCAAAGAAGGAATCTTTTAAAAATTGCCTCCCTTCTTATCTTTTGAAGGAAAAGAAAAAGAAAAGAACATACTCTCTTTTGCATGTCATGTCTGTATGTGCCCTCTGCTTTGTATGCAATGCTCAGAGGTATCCCAGATACCTCTTAGAGGTCAACCTCCCTCCAAGAACATTTCTATTTTTGTTTCCTTGGAGAAACAACAAAGCTTACAGTCTTGTTTTAGAATAAAGGTTTTCCCTTCATCACTGGGGGCTAACAGAGCCTTCTTGTAGCCTTACCCCCTATCTCATGGCACTAGTAAAGATTGGATCAAGAAGAAAAAAAACCACACACAAACCACAAACCAAACCAATTTGTGCTTACAAAATAAATGCTTAAATATTTGTTAAGATGACAAAAATAATCCGGTCATTAGCAAGACTCACTTTTAAAAACAGGAGCAGCATAGTATGAGTTTTAGTTTCATAACAGCTTCTCCATATAACATTTAAAAGAAAATCAGAAAGGATGCTCACTTTTCTTTCTGGTTAAACACAACTGGGTCTTGAGCTTATTTAACAAGATTTGCTGAACAGCTCAGCCAGACTCGGGAGAACCCCAAAGAGGTGACAGGGAAACAGCGCTTGTTAGAATTTATTTTGGGAGGAAGTGAAGAGACAGGTTAAGAGACTGTTGTGATATCTCCAGTGCAGAATCCTGTGTATCAGTGAATGAAGGGGGGAAAGGGGCGGCAGGCTGGGAGAAGGAATTAGAATGTTGTGAGGGTCCCTGGTAGTGCAAACATTGAATATACTCAACCGTTAACCAAAAATATTTGAAGGGCAGCTCAGGAAGACAAAGCAAAGTATTATAATGAAGTGTGTAAAGAGTTGGAGTAAAAAAGGGGCAAACTCACACAACGTTTCTTAAACTGAACGAACTGAAGAATAAATTCAATCTTTATTTGCAATACTTAAGCATGCTTAAGCATGGGTAGAATATTGAATGATCCAGGGAACATAAAAAAGATGGAGTACACAGAGTCACTGTACCAAAAAGAATTGGCTGACACAGAAGAATTTAATGAGCAAACATATTATCAAGAGGCAATTGTGATGAAGGAGGAAGTCCAAGCGGCTCTGAAGGAACTGGCAAAAAACAAAGCCCAAGAAAATCATGGCAAAGCAATATATGATTTCAATAAACAGGTGTTGCCCACGCTGTGCTTATCAGGTTGTACTAAGAAATCTGGAGGACAGATTTACTCCTGGCCAACTGACTGGAAGGGATCCATACTTATTTCCATTTAAAAAAAAAAAAGATGACCCTATAGATTGTAGAAATATGTATATTAAAAAAAATCTCTAATATCATTTGTGACCGAGATTCTACAGATGATAATACAAAACAACTGGAATGGTAAATTGGCAGAAAAATGCCAGAAGAGCAAGCTGGGTCTAGATGAGGCCGTGGTACTATATCATAGGCAATGTCACATGGATCTTGGCTGAAAGCAGAGAGTATCAGAGAAATGTCTGTGTTCCATTGACTATGCAAAGGCATTTTACTATTTGGATCACAAGAAATTGTAACTAACCTTGAGAAGAATGGAAATCCCAGAATAGTTAATGTACTCATGCAAAACCTATACTTGGACCATAAAGTAGTTGTCAGAATAGAGCAAGGAAAAACTACATGGTTCAAAATCAGGAAAGGAGTGAATCAGGGATGCATCCTATCTCTGTATCTTTTCAATCTATATGCAGAACAGATCATTCAGGAAGCTTGACTTTTTGAGCAGGATTGTAGCATCAGGATTAGAGGAAGATTCATCAACATCCCTTGCTTGCCAAAACTGAGAAGGACCTGAGGGTTTGTTGCAGAAGGTCGAGAACTGCGGTCTTCAATATGGATTGAAGCTCAACATCAAGAAAACAAGGATTCTTACCACTGGACCAATTGGGAGCACCATGATAGATAGAGAAAAGATTGAGTTTGTAAACAATTTACTTGGTTCAACAATCAACATTCTTGGCACCAGCAGTCAGGAAATCAAAAGATGAATTGCATTGGGAAAATCTGCTGGTAGGGACCTCTCCAGTGTGCTGAAAAGCAATGATGTCAGTCTAGATAATAAGGTGTACCTAACCCAGTTTATGGTCTTCACTGTTACTTGCTGTGCATCAGAGAGCTAGACAATGACTATGGATGAAAGAAGAAAAAGAAATGCCTTTGAGTTGTGGTGTTGGAGAAGGATATTGAACATTCATTCCATGGACTGCCAAGAGAACAAACAGGTTTGTCTTGGGGAGGGTGAAACTAGGCTACTCCTTGGAAGCAAGGATATGGAAGCTCCATCTCACATACCTTAGGCATGTTCCCAGAAAGGACCAGTCCTTGGAGAAGGATATCATACTTGGAAGGGTAAAAGGACAATGCAAGAGAGGAAGACCGTGGATGAGAGGGATTGACACAGCAGCTGGGTTAATGGGGATAGGTGTGTCAGGGAGGATGAGACTGGCTCAGGACAGGGCAGATTTGAGAGCTGCTATGCATAGGGTTGTGAAGTGTTGAAAGTGGATCAATAGCACATAACAACAGAAACAACAAAGACTTCTGAGAAGAAAAACCAGTGGGTCTACTTCCATACCTGGAGGGGTGCAGTTCTGTTCTCACACAGTTGGGGTCCTATGACTTAGAATCAACTAGACCACAGCTGGTTGGTTTGGGATCACTTTACATCACTAAATTACTAGGAGCTCTTGTGGCTCATCTGTAGCAAATTGTGCTGCTAACAAACCCCCTAGCAACTCCAAGGGGGAAGATGAGAAGTGTCTTCTTGTAATTTACATCTCCAGGGACCGAAAGGAGCATCTCATAAGAGTCAGAACCGATTGATGGCAATGGGTTTGGGTTTGGGTTACATAGTCACCTGTCATTGCTCTCTCACTCACCTCTAGTCCCATTCAGGCATCTAAATGCTGATCGTCTCATGAGGCACATCAATGATTTCCTCAGGCTTCCTCTGTGCTTCCCCATTAAAGACCCACCTCACAGGTCAGTGCCACTTGCTCCCTTTCATTATCTTCCCTTTCGGTCCCCACTGTTTACAGTCCACACAAGTGGACTCTTTCCCTGGAATTGCCTCCACTGTGTTTGTCACTTTCCAAGTGGAGTGCAGAGAAGATGGCATAACACTTGCTTTGTTGTTGTTATGTGCTGTCAAGTCGCTTGCGACTCACAGTGACCCTATGTACAACAGCCCTAAACCCTGCTCTATCCTGTGCCAATCACACCATCTCTGATATGCCCATCCCAATATCCCCAGTCACTGAATCAATCTGCCTCATAGAGGGCCTTCCCCACCTGCGCTGTCCCTCCACCCTCCCAAGCATGATGTCCTGCGCCAAGAACCAGTCCCTCCTTACAACATGTCCAAAGTATGTTAGACGGAGTCTTGGAATTCTTGCCTCCAAGGAGCCACCCTAGCAGTCCATGATACCCTCAATACTCTTCTCCAGCACCACAGCACAAAGGCATCAATTCTCCTTCTATCCTTTTTGTCCAACTCTCTGATGCATAACAAGTGATTGCAAAGACCATGCCCTGTATCAGACACACCTTAGTCTCCTGAGAGACACATTGCTCTTCAGTACTTTGGAGAGGTCCCTAACAGCAGACTTTCCCATGGCAATATGTCTTTTAATTTCCTGGCTACTGGTGCCAAGAGTGT
>NW_006399779.1:7329605-7342079 GCF_000299155.1 Elephantulus edwardii | reverse complement strand
CTTTGCATAGTCAATGAAACACAGATAGACATTCCTCTGGTACTCCCTGCTTTCAGCCAAGATCCATCTAACATTAGCTACAATATCCCTAGTACCATGACTCCTAAACCCAGTGTGGACTTCTCACAGTTCTCTACTGCTGTGTTGGTCCAGTCGATTTTGGATAATCTTCAGTAGAATCTTGCTTGCATGCGAAATCAATCATATTGTTCTATAGTTTCCATACTCTGTTGGGTCACCTTTCTTTGGAATGGGGACAAATATAGATCTCTCCCAGTCAGTTGGCCAAGTGGTTGTTCTCCAGATTTCTTGGCACAACTTGGTGAGTATGTCCAGGGAAGCATCTGTTAGCTGAAATATGTCAATTGGTCTACCGTCTATACCACTTACTACTTTCTGTAATGTTATGTACAAATCACATATTTATGCTGGACCAAAGGAGGAAGAACAAGCTGCTGTGCTGCAGAAGCCTGGTGGAACAAGTAGTTAACAGCTTGACTGCTAAGCCGAAGACTGGCAGTCTGAACCCACTAGTTGCTATGTGGTAGAGACATGTGACAGCCAGCTATGGTAAACATTTTATAACCTTGGAAATATTACAGGGTAACATACTTTGTTCTAAAAGTCACTGTTGTTGTTGTTTGGTGCTGTCAAGTCGTAGACGACTCATGGCGACCCTATGAACGAACAGCCTGAGTGCTTTTCATACATAGAGTTTCTGGAGGCAAGCCATTTTGGAAGTGGATGCCGCTCCTGCTTCCAGGCTTGTTTTAGTTGGGAAGCTCCAGCTAACACTATCCACCATGGGTACCGACCACGATTGGCACTTCACTGTCACAGTCTTCAACATCACAAGAGTTACCTCAGTACAGCAACACACAGACCAGTGCTATACCAGGAATAACATGGCTGCCTCATCTTGCAACTGCCTTTGGGCTTAAGGCTGCCTCCTGGCTCAAACTGTAGGCCAGGCCTGGCTTGCCTTGCTCCCTGGGACAGAGCAAACCTGCACGTTAAACACATGCCCGGAAAAGCACTCGACTCTAAAAGCTTGCCACGATTGCTGCGTTCACACCACCGTGCTCCTTCTGGCAAGGAGAACTTCCCAAGACCCTGGGAGGAGCCAACCAGGAAGAACATGGCCTCCTCCTCTCCAAACTGCTTTTGGGCTTAAGGCTGGAAAAGTCACTAAGAGATAGAAAAAGCTCAGCAGCAGTGGCAAATATGCTACCACCCTTATTCTCTGCTCTGCCAGATTGTTTCAATCCTCTGTTATGGTGTGTAACATTCTCCACCCCCACCCCACCCCACCCCTGTCCAAATTCAAGTGGAGAAGGGAGTTCAAAGTAGAAGGAGGGCATCTCCCACACGTTTACCTATGCAGATACATGCTTGGGGAATGGTAGTGCCCAGCTGTCCCCTCTCTCATGGAAAGCTAGGAGATCACATCCTAACTTTTACTTAGATGAATGTCTTATGATCTCACACCTCTGCATTTCTTTACCCCTCTTTCTTGTAGTACATCTTATATGTTGTTGTTTTGTTGTTAAGTGCCATCGAGTTGTAGACAACTCATAACAAATCTATGAACAAAAGACCTGAACACTTGTATAAGTTTCATCGTTTCTCCATGTTCATAGAGTTTCTGGAGGTGAGCTATTTCAGAAGTGGATGCAACTCCTGCTTCCAAGCTTGTTTTAATTAGGGAGCTCCACCAAACACTGTCCACCATGGGTAACCATTATCACATTTGACATATTAGTGTCACAGTGTTTAGCATCTCTTCCCCTTTTTCCTGTAGTACTCCTGTATATTGGGAAATATTCCCTGATATGGGTGTTGGAGAGCCTTCAGGTGGTGATTGTTATTATCAGATTGTTGTTGTTTTGTACTGTAAGGTTAGAACCAATCCATAATTGACCACCCAGCAGGTTTTCAGAGACAGTTAATTGCATGAGAGGAGAAGACCCATCTTTTGCAGAGTTGCTGGTGGATTCAAATTGAGTGCCTTTAGGATTGCAGCACAGCTTCTTTTTTGTTTGTTTGTTTGTTTGGTTTAGTTTTGTTTTGGCTTTTTTTTTACATTTTTTCATTTATTAATTTTAATGAAAGTTTACAGAGACTTAGGATTTCCAGTCATTCATGGTTGCACTTTTCTCCCTGCCTACCCCTCCCCTCCCAATTCACTCTTCTCCTTGAAAAGAAAAACTCTTTCATTGTTATGCAATCGCTCCCCCCAAGTTCACTCCACCATTCAGCCTTCACTCTGGACTTTTATAATGACAAGAATACCCATTAATATATGCCTTTTAAACAGATTTCTCCCTCATCTGTTTCAGTGCAAAATTCATCATTCCATCTCTCTTTTTCTGTCTTCTGCCAACCCTGATGTCAGTCTCATTTTACAACAGTAGCCCTATGCAATATTTGTCCTTTTGTGACTGAGATATTTCACTAAGCATAATGTCCTCCAGGGTCATCCATTTTGCATAATATTTCATGAGTTCCTTGTTGTTCAATGCTGCATAGTATTCCATTATGTGAATATACCACAGCTTCTCTATCAATTTGTTTGTTGATGGGTACCTGGGTTGTTTCCAGCTCTTTGCTATTGCAAACAAAGCCACAATAAACATGGGTGTACATATATCTGCTTGGGTGGCAGTTATGATTTCTTTAGGGTAAATTCCCAGTAGTGGAATTGCTGGGTCAAATGGTACTTCTATTTGCAGCTTTTTGAGAAAGCCATCCATAGTGGTGGTACCATTTTGTGCTCCCACCAACAGTGAATTAGGGTTCTGGTTTCTCCACAACCTCACCAGCATTTGATGTTTGCTGTTCTGTTAAATTTTGCTATTCTTACTGGGGTGAAATGATATCTCCTAGTCGTTTTGATTTGCATCTCTCTTAGAGCTAGGGATTTTGAACATGTCTTCATGTGCTTGTTGGCCATCTGAATGTCTTCTTTGGTGAAGTGTCTGTTCATATCCTGTGCCCATTTTTCAATTAGGTTATTTACCTTTATCTACAACTAGGAGAGGATAAAATAGATGAATGGGACCTTCTAAGACTTAAATCCCTATGCACCTCCAAAAACTTCTCCAACAGGGTAAAAAGGGAAGCCACAGATTGGGAAAAAATATTTGATAATGGCATGTCTGACAAGGGACTTATACCTAGAATTCATAATACACTTGAGCACCACAACAAGATAAAGGTAAATAACCCAATGGAAAAATGGGCAGCACAGTTTCTTACCACTAGGCCATAAAATTTGTGTGAGAGCTGGCACCCTAAGAGGTAAGGGATTGTGCTGCCAACCCAATAGCAGGAAATTAGAATTTAACAACTGGTTTTTGGTAAAAGATGGGCAATTTCTCCCTTGTGATTTATCTATGAATCAGTTCTAACTTGACAGCACTAACATCCTCACCAATAAGACTTGAAGGGGTCTCTTGACTGCTGTTGTTGTTGAATCACTTTAGAGAGTATTTCATAATCTAGTGCTGCTGTGACAGATATATCACAAGTAGGTGGCTTTAATAGAAGTTTATTAGCTTACACTTTCAAAAGCTAGAAGCCCAAATTCAGTTTTCCAGCTCTGAGAAAAGGCCCTCTCTGTGTGTCAGTTTTAAAAGAAAATCCTTGTTTCCTTCAGCATCTGTCGGCCAGACATTACTTGGTGGTTCCCGTGGGTCCAGCCTTTTCCAGTGTCAAGAGTCTTCCCAGCATAAGGGCTATAGTCTACAAGGACGAATCACACTTCTAAGGAATTAAAATTCGTCCTGGTGTTGCTGAGGGCCTTCTCAGCTCACTTTCCTATGCTTTAATTTCTTGTGAGATAAAATGTGTTACAGAGAAAACATTACGGACACTTTCCTTACACCGGATCCATGGTACGATGCAACTAAAGGGCATAGCATTCCAGTGTTATCATTTTACACCTATTTGATTTGTCAGATCCTGATAGATCACTACCTTGTCTCCTCATGATAGCATCACAAACATGTATTTTGGGTGCTAATGATGCAATTCATGACAGAGGGGTTTTTTGTTTGTTGTTTTTTTGACAGAGGGGTTTTTGTAATCTAGTTTTAGAACTTTATATCCTGGTCACTTACTTAAAAGTGCATTGAGAAGAGCTCTGGTGGCTGAGTGCTGAGGAGTTGAACTGCCAGCCCAAAGACACATGGTTCAAATCCACCAGCTGCTCTGTGGCAAAAAAGATGGCCATTCTCCTCTCATGCATTTAACTGTCTCTAAAAACCCTCCTGGAGTATCACTTATGGGTTGATGCCAGCTTAGAGATATATACAAACAACTTAATAAAAGCAACTGAGAGAGTCTCACTCCTCATCAAATAATCTGCGAAAATATGAGAGCGTTGTACATACTCCCACTTCATAGAATTTTCAGCTGCTGATTTTTTAGAAGTATGTCCGCTGATCTTTCTTCCGAGGTACTTCTCAGGATACCTGATGTACTAAATTTTCTGTTAGATGCTATTAGGTGTTTGTTCTATCGAAGGAATCCAAAGAGCCCAGTAGAGTGTTATAACAACTTTATTCTGTCTCATTTTGACAGAGCTGAACTGAGGGATTTCTGAAAACCATATTGAACAGATTGCCTTAATTGTGGATTTTATTAAGCTTGGTTTCAGTAAATTCTTATAAATCCTCAAAATGTAAACTTGACTATAATAATATAAATGAAAGTAAGAATAACTGTAATAAAAATAACTAACATTTAAATATTTTAAAATTTGCCAGATGCTATAACATATATATTACTCCCATTCCAAAAAAAAGGTGATTCAACAGAGTGTGGAAAATATTGAACAATAGCACATGCATGTAAAATCCTTTTGAAGATCATTTAAAAATGACTGGAACAGTGCATTGACAGAGAAATACTGTAAATACATGTTGATTTAGAAGAGCTTGTGGCATTAGGGGCATCACTGTCAATGTCAAGTGGATTTTAGCTGAAACCGGATAGCATCAGAGGAACATCTATTCATGTTTCATGGACTGTGCGAAGGCATTTGACTACGTGGATCACAACAGATTGTGGCTAACATTGAGAAGAATAGAAATCCCAGAATACTTGATTATGCTCATGCAAAACCTATACTTGGACCAGGAGACAGTTGTCAGAACAGAGCAAGGAAACACTACATGGTTCAAAATCAGGAAAGGTGTGCATCAGGGATGCATCCTATCTCCAAACCTTTTTCAATCTATCTGCAGAACAGATCATCCTGGAGGCTGATCTTTATAAGGATGAATGTGACATTAGAGTTGGAGGAAGACTCAGCAACACCTTTGTTATGCAGATGATACAACCTTGCTTGCTGAAACTGAGCAGGGCCTGAAGCCTTTGCTGAAGAAGGTCAAGAATTAAAGGTTAGAAGCTCAACATCAAGAAAACAAAGATTCTTACCACTGAACCAATTGGCAGTATCATACTAGATGGAGAAGAGATTAAGATTTAATGTACTTGGGGCAGTGGGAGGGGTGCGGGGGCATTGTGTACCAGGGAGGGTGTTTTACTTTTCAAAGGGAGAAGTGAACTGGGGGGGGAGGGGGGAGAATTAGGGTGGGGGGAGAAGTGCAACATTGAATGATTGGAAATCCAAAATCTGTGTAAATATTTATTAAAATTTAAAAAAAAATCAAAACAAAGACTGTTAACAATTTCTGTTTGCTCAGTTCCATAATCAATACTCTTGGCACCAGCAGTCATGAAATCAAAAGAAAAATTGCACTGGGAAAATTTACTGTCATGGAACTCTCCAAAATGCTAAAGAGCAATGATGTCAATCTAGACCATGCCTGATCCAGGCCGTGGTCTTTGCAATTACTTGGCATGCATTGAGAGCTGGGCAATGATTAAGGATTACTGAAGAAGAATCAATACCTTTGAGTTGTGGTACTGGGGAGATAATTGACTGCAAAGAGAAAAATATAAGTCTATGTTAGAGAGAGTGAGACCAAGTTGCTCCTTGGAGGCAAGGATTTTGAAGCTTTGTCTCATATACTTTGGACATATTGCCAGGAGGGACTGATCCTTGAAGAAAGACATCACAATCAAGGGTGGAGGGGACAGCCCAAGAAAGAAAGGCCCTGGATGAGATGGATTGATACAGTAACCGTGGCAAAGGGAGTATGTGTGTCAGAGACAGTGAGATTGGCTCAGGATAGGACAGAGTTCAGAACTGTTACGCATAGGATTACTATGAGTCTCAGGTGACTCAATGACACATAACAATAATATATATATATATATTGTAATAAAAGTTTACCAGTTTGAGTCTACTCAGACATCTTAGAAAAAAGACTTGGCAATCTGCTTCTGAGAAAAAAAATAATTTCAAAAAAGTTGAGGATTCTATTACCATGAATCAGAATTTATTTGACCGTAACTGGTAAAAAAGAAATAAAACCCCCACATATTATATCAGTTTGCTTTTATAAAATTCCACTGTGCTGCCATCCCAAAGGCACTGGGCTTGAACCAACAAGCTGGTTGGCAGGAGAAGGAAGTTCCATCTCTTCCTGTGCACTTTCCTGCCACTGAAAACCCACTGGAGGGTCAGTTACAACTAAACAATCAGTACACAACTATGAAGACAATAACAGCATGAAGGTGGGAGGCTGATAACATTACCTCTACTGTGCAGATGAGGCAAGGAAGTTTCATTTTGCTTGAGGTTCCGTGACTCACATAGAATCACCTGAGAGAGGTCTTGCTTACAGATTGTCCAACTTCATCCCACCACCCAGCCAGCCATCTGTTTTCCTTCTACAGCAATACAACAGCATCCTAGTACGCAGGGACTAGATTTGAAATTTAACTTAATGGAAAAACTGAGTGAGGCCACAAATACCTTGGAAAATCAGGTCTTCAAAGCCAAGCATCCACTTTTGAAAATATCAATTATATATATATGTATGTGTGTAACCTATATATCTATATCTCTATCTATATATATCTCAAACTCCAGCAAGTTAAATGCATATCTGGCTTGACTTTACTGAATTTTCTCACTAATGTTTGTAACTAAGAATATTAACATTATTTTCTGAAGGACATAGTTTCTAATGACCATAAACTCCCTTACTTTCTGTAGTTCTCTTATTCTTTCCCCAAGCAGAGCCTCCTTTGCATGAAATTTCTGAGTGTTTCTAGGATTCAGTGCTTGCTGGTTACCAAGCACATCCATTACTATAAAGACCTATGCGATTACTCTATTGCGTAAACACGTCTTCATAGTACAGTTTTCTCTCCTATAGTATTTGCACTCCAGCTAATCTACGTACTTACTGGGAACTTTCCCAGGTCTTCTAACATATATAGTGAAAGCAGAGGATGCACATATTGATTCTTCACTGTTACAAAATTAATCACAGGAAATCATCCATCTGGCTTAGTTTCAGGTATCTGATGTCTCAGGGATGAATCAGACAGTGTAGAACAATTGCGACTTTAAAAAGACCCTAAAGCACTGCTTTACTACCAATAAGTTATAAAAATGAAAGTTCAGAAGCTGACTGTTTTCATTCTTTTTTTATGCCCCCATGCTTTCCATTTTCCCTGAGTTTGTAATCATCTTTACCATTTCAAATCCTAGGCGATGCCATGGAAACCTATGGAAAATCTGTATTCTAAAAGGTAATCTAACAGATGATTGAAGGCTTACAAGCAAGAACAATTCTGAGAAAAAAATCAAGGTTATTTCTCAATCTGTAGTCAAATAAACTGATGAAAGAAGGCAACCAGAAAAGTAATAAAAATCAACTGGGGACAATACCTTTTTTAAAATTTTGGGTTAATGTTTTTCAAAGTGAATGATGAGGTGGGTTTAAGACATCAAATTGAGAAAGGCAGTGCCAGTGATGAATGGAAGAGTTTAGAGGGCACGTGAGTTTAAAACAATGGCTGTGGAGTAATTGGGAAATGGATATCAAGAAAGAGTTGCACAACTTAAGGAATGTAATCAGCATCACTGAATTATATATGCAGAAATTGTTGAAATGATGTATGTTTGTATACCTTTTTTTGCTGAAAAACAAAACAACAAATAAAAGCACAGGGTACAACATCTCTGGACTCTACCACTTACTAGAAGAAGGGGTTGGGCAATTCACTTAACCTTTCTGAACTTCTTTTCTCTTCCTCCTTCCACTATAATGGGGTTCATGATCCAGCAGAATCAATTAATGAACTATTAAGTGGTGGTTTTTTTCTTTACTCTTTCCCTCAAGCCATGCTTTGCAATTTTGTACATCTGGAATAATTGTAATGTGCTCTGGAGAAATCAGAAACTAGAAAGTACACTCTTTTTGATCAGTTAAGCTTTGTATTATAGAATCTCAAAGCTCTGGAAGATTATACACTATTGAGTCATATGTGGGGCATAGGAGTCAGAAATAAGCTAAGTAAAGAGGGAACTGCAGAGAAACTAAGAATGGCACCCAGCAAGAGAAGAAACCCATGCTTGGGGCTCTAGTAGCTTTTGGGATGAGGCAGGATCCAAGGGTGACTGTCATCACTGAGACCTCAAAACTTCAATTATGTCACATGCCTGAAGCCTGTCAGAAAACAAGTATAGCAACCCTTCCTGTCCTGAAAACATGGTCTGAGGAAATTATGGGTAACTGCATGAGCCCCGATATAGGTGTGTAAAATCTCAGTGCTATTATGATCCTGGAGTTTTGCACAACTGTAGAGAGAAGAATGAAGACTACTCCAACATTCACAGATTAGATTACCCATCAGCTGAATAAACGCAGAACCAATCATTGTCAGATTGACTGAAAATACATTTAAATAAGGCATCTTTTTATGCATGTGGGATTAAGAACAGAATTTTACAATTCGTTTGATACACATTAATGCCCTCTCTCCCCACTTCACACAACCCTCTTAGTAATATATCCTTAAAGTTCATCTCTTCTCTCTCTCTCATGTCTGTGGACTTGGTTCTGAGACACTGTTGACATTTGGGCAGTTTTCCAAAGCTGTAAATTGCAGTGGAAGAGATTTCCCATCTCACCCCCAGCCCCGCTCATCCCCAGACTGATGGATTCCAAAGGCCAGAGAAGCAAGACTTTTGCCTTTGCATTAGGAGCGCAGCTCTCTACAGACTGCCTGCAGTTCTTAGTGTGAATTATTTCTGGCTTTCTGCACTGTTTGGTTCAATAGCTTGGTGTATGGTATTAATGGAACAGTGACCCCAGGTCTGGTTCACCCACATTCCAGAAAAAAAAAGATAAATGGCTTTCTCACTGATTGCAGTTGACCCTTCTATTCTCCATCAATCACCTACTCCCCAAACAGCAATTGATTGATCAAAGAGAATTCAACCAGATAGGTTGATGCCTTACAGGAACTAAAAGAGATCTATGCCGATGGGCATGAATGAACATTCTAGCAAATATTCATAAAGAAACAACAGCACTTGTCATTTTTACCTGAATAAAAAGTCCAACATAAGTTTCAGAAGTCCTACATTTGAATGTAAGAAGACGTAATGATGCTTTCTTATGTTATGATAAGAATTTAAGTAAATGAACCATAGAGGGTTGTAACAGCAAAAGTATGAGACTTCCCAGCAGGATTGTGCTTCATTCCCTCACTCCTACTTTTAGGCGACTAGAACCCTCTGTCCTGTCTCCTCAACTGTAGCTGGTCCAGTGGGGATGTTCTGCACAGAAATGTTCACAGAACCTAACCAATGAGAATGTCACGTTTCCTCACCAGAGTACTTGGTTCACGGATGGACCGAAAGAGTCAACACTAACTTATTAAGTGCTCTCCAATCAGCTATGACTTCTAGTGACCCTGATTAGAAAGGTCTTAAAGAAGAGCATTGGTTAAACACAATCATGTTTTCATTAGAATCACTGCTTCTTTTATTTTCACTTTTTAAAAAGTATTTATTTCTATTCGTTTGCATACAAAATTTGTATACATTGTGTTTCACACTTTCTTTCATTCACATGTGTTTCATACAGTCATTCCCATCCATTGTTTTTTGGGGTTTTTTAATTTCCATTCATTCATTGTTGCACACTTTATTCCCTGTCCATCCCTCACCCCAAGTTTGCTTTTCTCTTTGAAAAGTAAGAAAAAATTCTTTCATTATTATACAATCTCACCTGCCAACCCCCAGTCTACTCCACTATGCAGCTTTCATTCTGAACTCTTGTCATGACAATAATACCTAATCCTATTCCTCCTATACAGTTCTCTCCTTCATCTGTTTCAGTGCAGTATATATAGTATTTATCCCCTCTTTTCTTAGTTTCCTCCCAACCCCAATGTCAGTCCCGCTTTACAACAGTGACATTGCAGTATTTGTCCTTTTGTGACTGAGATATTTCACTCAGCATAACGTCCTCCAGGGTCACCCATGTTGTATATTTCATGAGTTCCTTGGTTTTTTAATGCAGCATAATATTCTATTGTGTGAATATATTCCTAAACATATTGTAAGTCTAGAATTGACAGTTGCTATTTTCCTTAGTAGGTGAGGGGAACTTCTTTAAAGAGTGGAAGGTTTTTTTTGTTTGTTTTATTTTATTTTTAATGCTTGAATGAAACTTAGAGAAGGCTTTACATCTTTGGGCACCTAAGATACTTTGTTGTAGCTAGGTGCTGTCAAGTGGGCACCAACTCATAGTAACCCTCTATACAACCCTGTGCACAAATAGTGACCTCAATCCTGCACCATCTTCATAATCTTTGTTGTTCTTAAGCCCATTATTGTGGTCACTGTGTGAACAATCTCATTAAGAGTATCCCTCTTCTTCTCTAATCAGTCAGCTTTCCAAGTATGTTGTCTCCTTCAGAGGACTTGCTCCTCCTGATAATATGATCAAACTATGTGAGACAAAAAAAATTCTCATCCTCCTTGTCTCTAAGGAGCACCTTGGCTGTATTTCTTCCAAACATATGTGTTCTTTTGACTGCCGTGGGATATTCCATACTTCTCACCAATGCCACAATTCAAAAGCATCAATTCTTCCTCTGTCTTCCTTATTCATTGTCCAACTTTCACATGCACACCAAGAAATTGAAAATGCTCTGGCTTGAGATAGTCACACCTTAGTTTTTAAACTGACGCCCATACTCTTTAACACTTTTTAATAATAAGGTCCGTGACAGTGGATTTTCCCAATGCAACATCTTTAAAGTCTTAACTGCTGCATCCATGGGTGTGGATTGTGAATCCACATAAAATGAATTTTTTACTTAAATCTTCTCTTTATTTATCATGATTTATCCATTTATTGGTCTGACTGTGAGATTAGTCAATATTGTGACTTATTGAATATTGGTGTGTTTTTATCTAGAAACTTTAGCCAATATATTACACCTCATTCACTTTTATACTTTAATTGTTTTGAATTGAGCTTCTGCCACTTGCTTTAAAAGTATCCTGATAATTACAGAAATCACATTTAATCAGAGAAGAGCTAATAAGTAAAGGTAAAAATATCAGAATCTAAATATTTGCAACAAAGTGCTGGTCCTAGTAACAGCATATTCATAATAAACAGAATCACTAACTATATCCCTCAGTAGAATCTCTAACTTTATTTGCTTGTAAAGATTTCAGTAGGGCTCATTCTGTAAGTACAAAATGAAATTTTTACTGCTCTTCTGCGGGAATTATTTCCATTAAGAAGTCTGCTGTGAACCTATAATGACTTCCATAGAAGATAATCACCATGTATCAGTTTTATAGTCCTAACAAGAAGCTTTTGTCTGTTAAGACAGGATGCATTTATTGTTAAGTCACAGAATGTTATATAACAACAGTTAGTACACCAAGTATGGAAAATAAAGGGCTCTCCCAAAAATGTTGCTCATGTTCTCCATTCTTTCACATGAAAGAGATGGCATCTAGTTTATTTACTGATCTTTTTGCATGAATGATTGTCTCAAACCAATGGATACCAACTGACCCCTTTAAACCTGTCTCTTGGCCCTGCATCATAAGACAGGTGACTTTATGTTGTATCTCAAAGAAAGGTCTTTATAATCTCTTATTCTGCAAAGAATTAAAACATTAATATATTTGCTGTGTTTTATTTTTTAGGTTAAAGTAAGGCAGTATTCTACCTTTCTAGGAGAAACTATAGATTACACTTAAAATATGATGTAGTGATGTCTTTGCCCTTTTTTATTAGTTGAGTGATGATATCAATTTAGCAGAAACTATACTGGACGAGCTTAACTAAAAAGAACCAACTACTTGGAAGGCTTATGAACAAAAGGATAGAAAACCAAGGTGTAAGAGAGTTAAGAATATCTGGCACTAAAAAAAAAAAATACATCAGGAATATCAGACGCCATAGATAATAATTTGAATGATATAAAATATATTTGTGGAATGTAGAAATAATGATTGTATAATTTTTTTGTGATGTATATGTTGTTGTTGTTGTTATGTGCCGTCGAGTC
>NW_006399779.1:7250926-7327440 GCF_000299155.1 Elephantulus edwardii | reverse complement strand
CAAATATGTCTTGGAGAGGGTTGAGCTGGACTGCTCTTTGGAAGCAAAAATGATGAGGCTTCACATACTTTGGGCATGTTCCTAGGAGGGGCTATTCCTTGGAAAGGGACATGATGCTGGGAAGGAAGGGCGGAGGCTCAGTGAAGGAGCGAAAGATCCTCGACTAGTTGGATTGACACAGTGACTGCAAAAATGGGCTTCTGTGTGTCAGGAAGTGTGAGAATGGCAAAGAATGGAATGGGGTTTACATTTTTTTGTTCATAGGATTGCTGTGAGTTGTACTCTATGACACCTAAAATCAACTAACAAAGTATCTTATGAAAATGGCACTTTCTATTTCTTAGATATTACTTTTGTTGAAACTTAACCACATTGTAGTAAGCTGAGAAAGTTAGTTTCAGTTTTGGCAGCTGATTTCTAACAACTATTCACCATGAATGGAGGACCAAGAATTTTAGTAGACATCTGGTTAACTGTCCATCTCTTATGAATAGGTGAACACATGTGTTATGAGCCTCACTAGGAGATAACCATGACATATATGTAAATTGTCGTTTTGTTACTTGTTCTTGGCATTACTATTAATAAATGAGGCAAAGTAAAGCTTTATGCTAAATATTTTCTCATTATGATTTAGGATGTATATAAAATAAAGAGCTCTGGTGGACTAGTGGTAAAAAAGTTGTGCTGCTGTCCTGGAGGCATGCAGTTCAAATCCACTAGCGGCTCTACTGGGAAAGGAAGGGCAATCTCCTTTCCTACAATATGCTGACTCTATAAACTTTAATAGAGGGTCAGCTATGAGTTGCTTCTGACTCAGTGACACACAACAACAACAACATAAAATAATTTGGGAATCTCAGGAAAAAATGTAAAATTTTAATTCCTTTACATTTTACAAAGAATTGCCAATGAAGTATCTTGCCTCAATATCTAAAACTAATTCTGTACAACAAAGATAATTCGTTTTGTCTCTTGTTTTGTTCTATTTTCTTAGACTATTATATGAGTAAATTTCTATTCCTTTTGTCATTTTCCTTTCATTATTATGCCATTTTCAGAATTATATGCATTATTTAGTATAATTATTTTTATTTATCTGATATTTGTTTTCTTATCATGCCTAATTTTGTGTATTCTTTGTCTCTGTATTTCTCAGACTGAACAATTATTTTTCTATTTCATCTAGATCAGTATCTTCTTGTATTTCTCTGACCTTGTGTCCTCCTCCCAGCCTTTTTCACTCCTACTAAAGAACTGTTCTTGGATTTGTTTGTAAGTTTTATTGTTTCTTTTTCTAACTCATTTAAGTTCCTTTTTTTTACTTTATTCCTTCTTTTTATTTTATCTTAAGTAAAATTTAATGTTTGATTGATTTTGATTGAAGCCCTCAAGAGTATGTTTTATTACAATGATATTTTCTGTGAGAACATCCTTGATTATATGTCACAAGTTTGAAATAAAGTGCTCTTTCTACAGCTATTTTCAAGTTATTCTACCTTTACTTTTTATTCTTCTTGAACACAGAATTTATTTAGTAGACATGTCTGCACATTATTCCAAATGTTCTATTAATAATTATCCGAAAATAGTTTGTAGTATTGCAACTTTATGGACATTTACTGTAATTTTTTCTATGCTGTTTGATGTAGGGAATGAAAGGAAAGCTTGAGGCATGGAGGTAGATTAAGTGTTGAACGGATGGTCATCAGTTCAAACCCATCAGCTGCCCTTCAGGAGAAAGATGTGATAACCTCTTTTCATTAGCATTTATAGTTCTTGAAACCTAAATGGAGTATAGTTACAAGAAAGAATTGACTTGAAAGACACAGGTTTAGACCACCTTAACTGATTATATTATTAATTATCATAAAGATTACTTTATGTTAGGTTTGAAGACTAAGGTGCACCTGATTCACGCCATGGTCTTTTCTATTACTTGCTATGCATTTCTTCTTTTCTATTACTTACTATGCATCTGAGAACTAAACAATAAATAAGGATAACATAAGAAGAATTGATGCCTTTGAGTTGTGTTGTTGGAGAAGAGCACTGAATATTCCACGGACTGTCAAAATAATGATCAAGTCTTGTAAAAGGTGCAGCTGGAGTGCTAATTGGAGGGGGGATGACAAAGCATCTCTAATACTTTGACCATGTTGCTAGGAGAGGCTGTACCTTCGAAACGGATATCATGTTTGGAAAAAATGGCGGGTCAGCAAAAGAGAGGAAGAAAGCAACATGATAAATTGACATGGTGACTGCAGCTGTGGGCTCAAGTGTATCAGAAATGGTGAAGATGGGACAAGATAAGACAGGACACAGATTGTTCATAGGATTGCTGTGAGTCGTGTCGACTCACAGACCCTCATAACAACAGCAACAACAACTATACAGATCAGAGTTCTACAATGTATGTAACATGTAATTATCATGAATTGGAGTCAACTCAACAGATGATATATGAGAACTCTTACGGTATACTCTGTAGTTTGTTGCGTGCTAACCATACGATTGCTCATCTCCATTGGATCAAATCCACCAATGCCCTTTGAGAAGAAGATTTATAGCCTTAGAAACTTTATAGAAATTCCCTATGCGCCAGGACAGATTAGATGTCAATGGATTTGGTTTTTGAGTTGCTCCTTATTCAGTCCACGGTCTTTTCAATCACTTACTATGGTGCTGAGAACTTGACAATGAATAAATATCACAAAAGAAGCATTGATGCCTTTGAATTGTGGTGTTGGAGAAGAGTACTGAATATCTCATGGACTGCCAAAAGAACAAACACATATCTTGGAGAAAGTACTGCCTGAATGTTCTTTGGTGGTGAGGTTGACACAAAGCTTCATCTCACATACTTTGGGCATGTTTTTAGGAGAGGCTATTTCTTGGAAAGGGACATCATTCTTGAAAAGGACGACCTTCAACCAGATAGATTGAGACAGTAACTTCAAGAATAATCTCCAGTATGTCAGAAATTATTAGGATCACATAGGACAGGACAGAGTTCAGGTATATTGTTCATAGTGTCTCTATGAGTTGTACTTGGCTCAACAACACCTAACAGCAACAACATTATAAATTACATGTGTATTCTTTAATTGATTACAGATTATTCCTTAATAGATGGGGCTCTTCAGTTGGAGTATTAGCTTTGTACTATTCCCTCTTTTAATAATCAACATATCTTTGCAATTTTTACTTTTTACTTGTTTTAGTTTAGTTTGGTAAAGGAAATTTTTCTTAAGTTAAAATCTGCACAGCCACCTTTATAGAACTTCCTATAATATAATTCTAAATAAAATCAAGCAAAAGCCTCTGTGAAATTATATTATCACTATGATACATGGTAATTTTTATTTATGATTATTCTTGTTAAATGTTATGTACAAAATGAAACATTGCCTGGTTCTGCAACATTCTCAAAACTATGCAAAACATGGACAGGGAAATGACAAAATGGTTGCATTAAATATTTTTAAAATAAAGTCTTTGAAATATAATCTTGGTGTACTTAAAATGTTCTCTATAATAAAGAAAAATAGCTGGAATAAAGATATTAAAATTTCATATAGCCTGTCAAGTTAATTTGTGCCATAAGTGTATGTTTTGCATACTTAGGATAATTAACTGAAACAATTCCTATCAATGTTATTGGTACACTATCTAACGTCAGTTTCCTCTCCTCACTTTCTCAGGATTCCCTTTTATTATCAGTGCATGCTACAAAAGTCCATTGTAGTCTCAAATGAGCTAATCAAACCAAGAGACAGGTGTGTGGCAGGATGCTTTCAAAATGGCTTCCAATTTATATTCATCTCCAGTTGTGTATACCTATGTATAATTTCCTGTGTGGACTGAAATGTATCATTTCCTGTGTGGACTAAAATGTATAATTTCCTGTGTGGACGTGACTTCTAAAAGAATATGATATGGAAAAAAACAATGGGCTGAAGCATATTGGGATTTCTTTCTCCTTGGCATTTTAATTTGCTGTCTCTCTTGCCCACCCTGATGAAACCAGTTGCCATGCTGTGAGTTGTCTTATGAAGAGAGCCATGTGACAAGTAGCTCAGGGAGATCTTTAGCCAACGACTTCTGAAAAAATGAGGATTTCAGAAATTTTCAGTCCAAACCCCATGAGACAACATGATTGCTGCCAATATCCATTGGAGTTAGCTTGGGAGCGGATTCATTTCCAGCTAAGTGTTATGTTGACTGCAGTCTCGTGGGAGTCTAAGAGCCAAAGACTTCAACTAAATTGCACTAGATTATACCATCAAGAGCAAAATACAAATCCATTGCCAACTAATCAGTTTGGACTCATGGCAGTCCTAACAACTGTACCTAATCTGTGTTGTTGTCACCTCTGAAACAAACAAACAAAACCAACAATGAGGCAAAAGCTTACAATGCCTTCAGTGGAAGGATGCTACTGCTGGTGAGTGAACTCCACAGTTTTCTCACTAGAAGAAAAGGCATTCTCTCCTTCAAATTTCAGGGTTCAAACTGTGATCTGGCTCTGTTATCTGTTACTTTTATGTGTGTGTGTGTGTGTGTGTGTGTGTGTGTGTGTGTGTATATATACATACATATATATATTTGTTTAACTCGTCCCACATTTAGAAAAGTAAAAAAAAATACAATTATTGCAAAGAGAAGAATTCTAGTACAGACCAAAATTATTCCTCTGCAACTATATGGCACCCCCAATTTGTTGCTTGCTTTTTCTGTGAAATCTGGGTCTAAAATCTCCTCTACATATCTCTGACCTTCCCTTATTTATTGATTGTGTTCTACACAGAAGAGCTTGGGTCAAGCACTATAGGAGATTAAAAGTAAGATCTGATGCAAACTCTTGGCTCTAATTATCTTCTTGATAAGAAGAGATATGAATAATTAATCATAGTTCAATTAAACCTCTGTGCTTTAAGAAGCTGGGGGTGTGGAGGATAGTAAATGTGCACAGTCCTGTCCTTGAAGGACAAACTGATAAATACTCTTGACAACGAGGTAGATCATAATTATTACTGACTAGTGATACGCAGTAACATACAACACTCTTCTGTAAGATGCTGTAGTGGCGGTTTTCATTTTTCTGTGGTTCTGGAAGCTATATTAACAGTCTTTGAAATACCAGCAAGTTCATCCATGGTCAACAGGTTTCAACAGAGCCTCTAGAATAAGATAGACTAAGGCTCAGGGTGGCCCATCCACTTCTTAGATAATAGGCCGTTGAGAATCCTATGACTAGCAGTGGAATATTGCCCCGTATAGTTCTGGGAGATGAGACTTTCAGGTTGAAAAATATTAAAAATGTGACTAGAAAAAAGCTACCTCCAAAAAAATAGAGTCGACCTTAATGATGCAGATATAATAAAGTTTCACTCAATGAAGGACCTTGATTTTCTGATATGGCAAGATTCAAAATGAGGAGAAACAGCTGCAAACATACATTAATACTTGAGATGTGCATGTATGTGTCACAAAGCTAGGAAAACTAGAAGTTGTTAAAATTAAACAGAACACATAAAGATCAACATCCTAGGCACTAGTGAGCTGAGCTGAGCTGGTATTGGCCACATTAAACCATACATGAGGAAAGTGAGAGGTCATTAAAAAGAAAGAAAAGATGAAATGGATGTCACAAGTGATTACCAATTTTGCTGTTTTACATAAAGAAGCTAAAGCTAAAGCAAGAAATGTTTAACAAAAAGAACTGAACAGATTTCAAATGAAAGGTGGAGAGGATAAATAAAGTATTGAAGTATACAAAGACTTGAAGTTAGAAAAACAAAAGGGAAGAATACACAAAGTATTTCTCAAATTTAACTGAAAAAAATTTAATCACATTGCAACGTTTGAAGAGTTCTATGGGCAAAATATTGAAGGGCACAGGAAGCATCAAAAGGAAGTCACTGTATCAAAAAGAATTGGTTGAAATGGAATTCTTTCAGAAAGTTGAGTATGATTCCAAACTAAAGGAAGAAGACCAAGCTGCACTGAAGGCATTGGCAAAAAATAGGTTTCCAGGAATTGATGGAATATCAACAAAGATATTTTAATAACCGGACAGTCTTGAACATGCTCACTAGTCTGTGCCAAGAAATTTGGAAGACAGCTATGAGGTCAAGCAATTGGAAAAGTTGTTTGTACCAACTTTTCATGCGTGTGACTATTCTTAAAAAAGGTGAACCAACAAACTGTGGAAATTATAAAATATCATTAATATCACACACAAATAATATACTGTGGAAGATAATTTTCAAGTGGCTGGTCTAGTATGTCAACAGGGAACTGTCAGAAGCTCAAACTAGATTAAGAAGAGACTATGGAACAGGAGATATCATTGCTTTTGTCAGCTGGATCTTGGCTGAAGGCAAAGTATACCAGAAAAAAGTTTACTTTTGCCTTATTGACAACAAAAAGGCATTTAACTATGTGTCTCATAACTTACGGATAACTTTCAGAAGAATGAGATTTTACTCACTTTAAACCTGTACATAGACCAAGAAACAGTTGTCCAAACAGAACAAGGAAATTCCACATCATTTAAAATCAGAAGAGGTATGTGTATGTCACAGCTTTATCTCTTTTTCCATACCTATTTAATCTGCATGCTGAGCGAATAGATTGGAATTGGAGGAAGCCACATAATCAGTGGTATATAGATGACATAACCTGCTTGCTGAAAGAAACCCAAAGCACTCACCACAGAATATAAAAAACTACAGCTTTCCTGATGAGTTGCACCTGAACATCAAGAAGACAAAAATCCTCACCACTGTCAATGATTTCACTTTACTTGGATCCTCAATCAATACCCATGGTAGCAATAGTCAACAAATAAAATTATATCTTGCATTGGGGAAATCTGGTGACAAGGCTTCTCCAAAATCCTAAAGAGCAAGGATGTCAGTTTAAAGTCCAAGTTGTGCCTAATCCAAGTCAAGGTCTTTTCAATTGCATCTGAAAGCTGGACAATTACTAAAGAAGACTGAAGGGGAAACAATCAATGCCTTTGAATTTTGGTGTTGGTGAAGCATATTTCATATACCATGAACCTCTAGAAGAACAAACAAATCTTTCTTGAAGGTTTTACAACCAGAGTACTCTTTAGAGGAAAAAATGGTGAAATTTCATCTCACTTTTGGCATATTCTCTGGAGGATCCAATCCTTGGAGAGAGAGAGATACCATGATGGGAAAGATAGAGGGTCAACAAAAGAGAGGATGATATTCAACAAAATGGACTGACATTGTGACTCTCACACTTGAGCATGACAGAGATCATGAGGATGTTTAGGAGGTTTAGGATAGGGCAAGGTTGGAAGGGTTGCTCTGAGGCTTACTCAACTTAATGGTAACAACAATAGCAACAGTGTTTAACTCAGTTTTCTAGTGCTACTGTAACATAACCTCCATAAACAGGTGGTATTAACAACCAGAAATTTATTCATAAGAACTCTTAGTGAAAGTTTTCCCTCTCTTTTGGAAGGTCCTTTACGCCTTTCAATTGTTTAAAGGCCTGGATCTTAGAGATCAATAATGGCCACAATCTTCTCCTTATATGAGGTTCTCAGCACAGGGACCTCATACCCAAAGGATGCACTCCACTCTGGGCTCTTTTTTTTTAAAGTACTTCTATCATTGATTTTTTTCTTCTTTTATCTCCTATAGAGAAAAAAAATAGATAGTGTAGCCTACACCCAAGGGAAATTCTCATTACATGGGCTCAGGACTGTGACCTGAGTAAGAGTGTTGAATTCCTCTCTAATCTCCCTACATTGCTCAATCACATCAGATAACATCTAAGATGATTATATCATTACACATCTGTCAAATTACATCACTACATAACTGCCAAGCCTCTGAAAAACATGACACAGCCAAATTGACACATATTTGGGGGGAACCACAATTTAATCCAGGACTGTGTATCATAGTAAACATTTGTTTTCTTGCTTAAATCTTATTTCATAGCAGACTGTTGTATTAGTCATCTACTGCTACTATAATTGAAATAAGAGGATGGTTTTAACAGTCATTTATTCATTCACAGTAATAACAAATTAAAATATATGAGGCTAGAAGTCCGAACTCAGGTTCCAAGTCAAGGGAAATGGTTTCTCTCTGTGCTGATTGTAGAAGGTCACTGCCTCCTTTCTGCATCTCTGGATTCAATGTTCCTTGAATACTTCCTTGTGGCTTTACCTGCCCCATATTGAGGATGTTTCCAGCACAAGGGCTGGATCCAAAGGACACATTCTGTTCCCTGATCTTCTTTTTAAGTGGTGTTCTGGCCAGTTCCTTTCTTCCTACTCCTCTCGCCTTTCATCTTTTGTGAGAAAAGAGATGTTGCAAACGACCCCAAGGAAAATTTTCCTTATGTGGAATCCTGTCTATGATAGAATAAAAAACATTGCATTCTATCCTTAATACTTTTAAACCTGGTTGATTTATCAGATCATTGATAGTGAGGGTCTTTATATAACAGTTACATTATATCTAAAACGCTGGGAATTATGATCTAGTCAAACACATATTTAGGGCACAACTCAATGTATAACAGGTGCCATGAGCTTAGAAAAACCACACCAAATCAGGAAAGTCTTGAATTATGAAACTAAGGCACCATCAAGTACAGAAGTTGGGCTAAATGTGAACTTTTATATCTTTTCTCCATGGAAATGTCACTTTGGCAAAAGCATACAGACTGCTCACTCTTAAAGACCAAGAATAATTTGCTAATTTATCCTTTGCAGCCATGACTGAATCTCCTTTTTGTTGTTGCTACATTTAATCATAAACATTTTTTCAATGCTTATTTATAATTGAGATGCATTCTTATCTATCATATGCCTTTTATTAACTGTTGAGTCTTTAGGAATCAGTCTGAAAATAATGGGTTGTGTTCTTTTTTTTCTCTCTTTTTATCTGAAAGACACTCAGCCCAATCTGTGAGGGTAAAGAAGAATGTCTGTGGGATCTGGTGTAGATTGTCATCTCTAACCCTATAGCTTCATCAAGTTCAAAGGGATTCTACATATTGGCAGCCACACAGAGCAAAGACCAAACCAGATACATATGTGAACCTTTGATTAAAAAGAACTTTATAGGAAAGGATCAAAACCTAGCAGGAATGCCTGGCTGGCTGCTGAAGAAAGTGCTACTATTCTTTTTGAAAAGCGAATATACCACCGAGGCTCAGAGAACATAACGTCAAACTTTGCATGTGGACCCAATGCTGGGTGACTCATTCCTTTGGTTGTACTTTAAATGAGTGCCAAGAGCTTATTTATTTAAAAAAACCTGCTGATAGCAATGTATAGTAAAAAAAAACCCCAAAACCCTTGAATAATTATCAAGACTTTTCAAAGCTTTAGTTTGTGTATGAGCTATACTAAATAGTATCATATGTATTGTTTAATTCTAATAAGATCTTAATGAGAAAAAGTAATATTATCTCTATTTTCTAAATGAAGAAATTGATTCCAGAGAAGTTAAATAGCTGTCCATGGCTTTATATCTAATGAATAGTAAATCCCGTATTTAAATCTAGGCTGTGGTCACCAAAGTCTCAGTCCCCAATCCTTCTGCTCAGAAGTTTCTACTATTTTCCTAAGTAATCAATTCCTTTATTATTTTGGTAGGCCATTGAATTGACTTCAACTCATAATAACTATGTGTTCATGGACAGTGCTATAGGCTAAGATTAAAATGCTATAGGAAGCCAGTGTAACCCATAGTAATAGGTAATGTCATCAGTGACTTTATACAAGTCCATGTGTGTTTAAAAAAAATCTATTTAAAAAGAAATAAACAAACAAATAAATAAATCAAAACAAAATCTATTTCAAATGTTCATTTTAGTATATTTTTCAGGTTAGTAGATTGTAAGGGTGACTCAGAATAGTGCTCTATTCTGAACTATTGTACATAGAGAATCATTCTGAGTGGGACATACTATGGTAGAAAGGAGAGTGTACATTTTTACCTGGTAACATTTTCAGGAAAACGAAAGTGACTGTCTATAAATTTTCTATCTGTGTTTTAGAAGTTTATTATTCTATCAAAAGATTCTTATAGTTAATTATGAAAACAAAAACATTTTTCCTCAGCACAGCTTTTCCAAATCAAGCCAAATCAAACCACTTCTGTGGAGTCAACTCCAAGGCATAGAGGCCTTACACCAGGTTTCTGAGGCCGGAGACTTGTATGGGAAAAGACTGACCATTATTCTCCCTCGGAGGTACTGGTGGGTTTGATCTGCAAGCTTTTCTCTTAGCAGACCCATTTAGTAGGCACTGTGTCACCAAGACTTCTTATGCCCAGTTTACTTGTGTCTCCATACCTACAAAATTAAGCTCTGTGCTCATTGACTTGGGCTCTAGGCACCTCTGGTGGTATAGTCCATAGAGAACTGGCCTACTAAACTGAAGGTCACACACTTTTCTCATGGTTAGAATCCATTAGTGGCTCCTCAGAGAAAGAGAGGAATCTTAAAGCCTTGAAAACCCACTGGCTAGCTATGAGTGGGTTCTGATTTATGAATGTAAGACTCTACCAAGTCCCCTATAAATGTCAAAGTTGAGGTAAATTGTTGTTTCCTTCCCCCTCCCGCCCTCTTCTTATTCCTCTTGAAGGTTTTACACCTTCCCAAATCCATGGAATCTTAGAAGCTGGAGAACTTAAGGATAGCTCGAGCTGAAATTCAATGCTAAATTATATTACATATATAAATTATATATATATATATGTTGATATATATTGTGGTTGTTGTTATGTGCCATCGAGTAACTCATAGCAACCCTATGTGTACAACAGCCCTAAACCCTGCCCTATCCTGTGCCAATCTCACTGTCTCTGACACACCCACCCCCCATTACCCCAGTCACTGAATCAATCCATCTCAACGAGAATCTTCCTCTCCTGCACTGACTCTCCACTCTCCCAAGCATGACATAATATATAATAGCTCTGATGGCCTAGTGGAAAGAAACTGCACAGCAATCCCAAAGTCATGTGGTTTGAATCCACCAGCTGCTCCATAGGAGAAAGATGGGCAGTCTCCTTCTGTGCAATTAACTTTGTCTGAAAACCCACTAGAGGGTCAACTGTTTGTCAGTTCAAACTCTACGGTACACAACCACAATATATATATATATATAGTGTAATTTAGCACTAAATTTCTAAATATCTCTTTCTCTCTCTCTCCACCCACCCACCCACACACACACTCTCCACATTTAGAAGCATGAGTGGCATCCACTTCCTAAATAACATGCCTCTGGAAACTCTATGAACTTGGTAAATGTTGATAGTTATAGAAAGGCTTTGGGCCTTTTGTTCATAGGGTTGCTTTGAGGTGTGCTTGACTCGAAGGCAATCAACAACAACAACCACACACACACACACACACACACACACACACACACACGTATATATACAGTGTTTGTTGTTATATGCTGTCAAGTCTCCTGTGAACCATAACGACCTTATGTGCAACAGCTCTGAAGCCTGCCCTGTCCTGAGTCAGTCTCACTGACTCTGACACACCAATCCCCATCGCCCCAGCTACTGTATCAACCCATGTCATCTTGGAATTTCCTCTCCTGCACTGTCTCTCCATCTTTCTGAGCATTATGTCCCTCTCCAAGGACCAATCCCTCCTGGCCATGTGCCCAGAGTATGTGTATGATTAGATAGACAGATACATAGATAGAGGATAGATAGATAGATAGATATAGATGATAGATAGATAGATAGATAGATAGATAGATAGATAGATAGATGATAGACAGATAGATAAGAATTTTTAAACTCCATTTCACATGCTTTGGGCCCATGGCCAGAAGGGACCAGTCCTTGGAGAGGGACATAATGCTCGGAAGGGTAGAGGTAGAACCAGGATGAGATAGATTGATTCTATGATGGGAAATTGAGATTAGGTCTGTTGGAGAAGATGAGATCGACTCAGGAAAGCACAGGATTCAGAGCTAATGTACATAGGGTCTCTAGGAGTAGCAGGCAATTCGATGGCACACAACAACAACATCAAAAAACCTAATATTCTTATCATTCCTATGCATTGTTTTTTTATGCATGTGCATTGTATTTCATAGAGTCTTTCATGTACATATTTCGTCTTCTATTTTGTGTTCATTTGTATGTTGTTTTTTCCTAAATCACACTTTTGAGGGGTGACATTCACATTTCCTCTAGAAATTGAGAAAGATGCATGCTCCTAATTGTGTATTTTAGTAATAAAAAGTATGACCACTCTTAGTGCTGTAGGTTTGACACTGTTACTCCTAATCCACAGAAATAAGTATCAGGAAGAATTGTATCATGTATGAGATAGGAGCTCCAGTGTAAATATTTCTGACAGAAAATTTCAGGACTGTTTTTATGGAGTGACTTTCATGTATGTGGAGCCTCAGTTAACTTGGTCAACTACTAACTGAAAACTTGTAAGTTTAGGTCCATAGTTATGTCCCAAGTTATGTGCCTTGGAATAAAGGCCTGGTGATCTATGTAAAAAGTCAGCCAATGTAAACCCTGTAAAGCACAGTTCTCCTCAGATACACATAGGGGCTCCATGAGTCTGTGTTCATTCAATGGATTCAGAATGTAGTTGACATGACATTTAAGATTTTAAAAGGCACAAAACTAGAAAAGTGAGATTAAAAGAAAAATCAGCATTGGCCTCACTATTCCAGGTTTCTATTTATAGTAAAATATATTTTACTATATTCATTATTCTTGCAAATAGTTTTAAACTGATAGTCCAGTAACACATTGTAGTATCAGCTCTTCACATGCTTTTATCACACTAACGCTAATATCACTCCCAGATTTCAGTAATCTTACACCTACAATACCGTGCTGGGGCTTATTTCATAACTCCTCTCTCCCTGGCTCAGTTAATGAAATCAAATATTTGTAACGACAGTAGAAAGTTTATTTGACGGAATTGCTTTCTTTTAGGAACTGGTGGTTTTGGTATTGTAAATCTGCCTTCCAAATTCATCGACAAACGTGTTTCTGTGGAAACAGAGCTACAAATAGAAGCGGTGGTTATTGATTTTCTTTCGGGGCTACCACCTGGTTTCTGAAAAAGCCTGGAGAGCACATGCCAATATCTATGTGTATTTTATCCTTTACTCTATTTCTCCAACACTCATGAATTTAAAATACTCTGGGCCTAGCTGCTCTTTATCGAAAGACTGGTGGACTACGTGAAAGTAAATGAAAATTGTTATTCAGAACTCCTAGCTTCAAGTTTATCGATGACCAGTTTCTTTCTACTTTGTTTTTAAGAAGCTGCCCCAAGGATAGGCAACCCCCCTACACTGGCCAATCTCTCGTGCTTCATCCAAGCTTCTCTTCATCATACTTGCCCAGGGTTTCCCAACCTCCTCAAAGTTTGTTCTTGTCATTGTCCTTTTAACTGAACCTTCCCAACTGCCTATATCACTCACTAGTTCGTGTCTCAGTTCGTACTCACTCATCCTACGAAACACACTTCAGACATTTCTTCATGAAACCTTCTTTAGTTCCTCCTCTAGACTAAGTTAGATGTGCCTGTTAAATATTTTCATAATGTGGTTGTGTGCCATCAAGCCAATCCAACTCACAGCAACCCTAAAAGATAGAGTTTAACAGCTGTATAGAATTTCCTACACTGAAATCTTTATGAAGTCAGCTTGCTGAGGCTTTTGCCCCTTGGAGAGACTGATGGGCTGAAACAGCTGACTTTGCAATTAGCAGTGAAACACTTTGAGTCACCCATGGCTTCTGATTATTCCAGACCAAAATCAAAACCAAACTCAGGACCATCAAGTTGATTCTGATTCATAATGACCCTCCAGCAGGTATCCGAAGCGGCAATTTTTTACAGAAGGAGAAGTGGCTGGGTGTCTATCATAACTCCTCTTGCTGGTTCAGTTAATTAAATGTTCCTCCATTGGAGAAGCTAGTGAATTGGAGCTGACCTTTGTATTAACAGTTCAACATGTAATATTTCACTAAGGCAGAAAGTATGTTGTTGCTGTTGTTAGGTGCCGTTGAGTCAGCCACTATGCACAGTGACTGTATGGATAGCAGCAGATCCCTGCCCCATGCCGCCCTCATCATTTCTAACATACGGGCGCCCGTTGTTAACAACCACTATGTGAGTCCATCTTCTTAGGGATTGTCATCTTTCGCTGACCGTTCACCTTACCAAGCATGGACTGACCCCTCCTCACAACGTGCCCAAAGTATGTGAAACCAAGTTTCACCATCTTTACATCCATAAATGGCAGTGATCATATTTATCTGCTATTATGGAAAACAAGTTAAATAAGGGAAACAAAATCATATACATTGTTAGTATCAGTTTCCTTTTGATGCTATGAAAATTACCACAACCGTGTTGCTTTATTTTTTCCTTTTTTATTATGGTTTGTGAACATTAAAAAAGCAAACTGATGTTTTATTCACTCATTCATACAGTTTGCTTTATTACATTAATTACAATATCCACAGTGTAACCTGATTCTTCCCATTTACATGTGATTCTAGTTTGAATGGATCTCTCTCTCTGTCCAGCCCTTTCCTGCCTTCTGAGATGCAGGTCTGGTAAATGCTTCCCTTTTGATCTCACGTGGTTGATTATTCTAAGGAGTAAGTGCCTCGCTGGTGCTAATATTCACATTCTAGATCTGTCGTCTATTGTTTGACTGAAAGATGAGTTATGGGAGTGAGTTTCGTTTCAGATTCAATGGTACACATTTCAGGGGCTCCACAAACTTCCATTAGCTCAGGTAGCTTGGTGATTCTTATGTGTTTTTGAGTTTGTTACACATTTTTGCCCTCTCTGTGCAACACTTTGTACTGTGACCCTTTTTAGAGTGGTTGTCGCCAGCAGCTGGCCACCATACAATTCTTCTGGTTTCAGGGTCATGGAATATAGTCCGTTAATTCTTTGTATTAATTGATCTCAGCACATAATTGCTTTTCTTCCTTCTTTGTTCTGGACAAAGAGAGATCAACAGTTGCACTTTAGATGACTGTTCACAAGTTTTTAAGAGCCTTCCTTCTTTGTCCTTTTAAAAAAGCGCTAGTGGAATAGTACTTTAGCATTTCAACTGCAAACCAAAGACGTGGTAGCTTTCTTCAAAGATTTTCAGCCTTGGTAGCCCTTATAAGGACTGTGCTATGGATTAACTGTGAATTAGAATTATTATGACAACAGTGGATTTGCTTTCAGTTATAGGTTTTTGTTTTGTTTCTTTTTTTTTTGAAGCCAAACATACAACAAACCCAAACAACTGTATCTTTTCTCCTAGTTCTGGCTGTGCGAAGGCGCAGTCAATGTGTCCGCCAGGCTGTGCTCCCTCAGAGGCGTCAGGAGACTTGCTTTGTTTAGTTTTCGGTAGCTTTCTGTATTCCTGGACTTTTGAGTACATCACTCCAATGTCATGTCTCATCTGGTCTCATCTCATCTAGTCTGGTCTGGTCTCGTCTCGTCTCTTGCCATCGGACTTAAGGCGCATCTACTTAATGTGAGATGATCTCCTCATTTCTAGATTTTTCATTTTCTTGTCATTGTTGTTTTGTGCCATTGAATCAGAGCCGACTTACAGCTAGCCCTCCAGTGGATTTTCAGAGGCTGTAAAAGACAAAGAAATCACCTTTTGCCCACAGAATAGATGGTAGATTTGAACTAAATCCCTTTGGGTTGGCAGTACCACTTACTCATCAGAGCTCCCTCTTAGTTTACTTACTTCTCCAAAAATTATTTTCCCAAATATGTATACATTCACATTTTCCAGCAATAAGAATCTCAGTCCCCTCCTTTATGGTGTCATCCCTCATTCAACTACCCATGGTAACTGACACACAATACTATAAAGAAGAATAACTATTATTAATGAGAATAATAATAATTTATCGATTAAAAAAATCAGAGTGTATTCCCACTGGTTCTCTTTAGATTACTAGTCTCCTTTCCACAGGGGGCCATGTCATTGTAATTCCACATCAGTCACTCTGGTAGTGCTATTGACTTAAAGTGAAAAACTATTTTGTTACCTTCCCATTCCTTAAGATAAAACTTTAATTAATATCCCCTACAAAGCTCTCCAAGGAGGCCTGGCAATGTAGTGAGTTAAATACTAGGCTGCTAGCCAAAAGAATGATGGTTTGAGCCCACCTCTGCAGGAAAAAGATGCGATAGTCTGCAACTGCTAAAATTTTATAGCCTTGGAAACCCAATGGGGCAGTTGTACTAGGCAACTTTATTCTGCTCTCTAGTGCTCCTAGAAGTTGGCTCAAGTGCAGTTGTCCAAAACCTTCTATAACCAATGTCGATTCTTGGAGACCCACGCACTACAGGAAAAAAACCAAACCAAAACAAAAACACACCACACCCCATACTGCTCCATCCCCATGATCTGTTGCAGATTAGACCATTGTGTTTCACAGCATTTTAACTGGCTGATTTTGGATGTTGATTTTCAGGCCAGCCTGCCTGCTTTGCGAGCCTATAATCTCCACAGAAACCTATTTAGCATCACAGCAACATGCAAATCTCTGCTGACAGACTTATGGTGTCTGCACATGAGGTGTATTGTCTAGGAATTCAACCTGGGTCTCCCATATGGAAGGGGAGAATTCTACCACTGACCCAATCCCACCCCATGATAATAAAAGCAGTTAACATTTATCAAGAGCTTAGCATTTTTTTTCATGTTCCTATTGGAACCTCACTGTTCTTCTTTCCTCTAAATTGCTATAACATTTATATTCATAGTGCCATAAATACTACTTAATTATACAGTTAGATCTACTAATTGTAGGCTACATGTGTAGCCTATATAGAATTTATAATATATGCGACATATGGGCTATTTTACTACTACCCTTATTACTATGGCTAACACTCATTCGATCACGTTCCTGGGGATTTCCTGAGCCTGGAACTGAGCTAAGCCCTCAATGCAATTGCATACTATAGACCTAACCTATTTTCACAGGTTCAGTTCTCACTCACAGAAACCCTATGGGATATCAAGATTTTAACCTTTACAGGATCAGGTTGCCATATCCTCCTGTCATGGAGTAGCTGGTGGGTTCACATCACAGATCTTTCTGTTCAGAGCCAAATGTTTAATCACCATACCATTAAGGTTTCATGTGTAATATTTGTACTTCCATTATTCCCATTTTTCACATGAAGAAACTGTCCACGGTTTGTAACCGATTGAGTCAAAGATTTAGCCCAGGCTGTCTCACTTCAGAGATCAAAGAGACATGTAGAGCGTAATATATATTCACTTTCACGTCTTGTAAGGATTGACCTTATCTTCTTGAGGGCTGAAGCAGATTTGACGTTTCTTTAAGTCATACTTCTGCTGTCCTGGCTTGTCTGGAATGGTGCCAAATCCTTGGAATGAAAGGAACGTTTGGTTTGGTCTTGTTTTCTAATGGTAGCACTTGTGGATTTAAACTGTTCTTTACTCAGAGTCTGTTACTCGATTCTTTCGATTCTTTCAGCAGGCACAGGATGTCTGTAAAGACCTCTGGATGCAAATAGGAATCTTAGATACAGCACTAAATGACAAAATTTACTTCCTTCCCCCCACTTTTAAGTCTGTCCTCTTCACAGTGAGGGAGTCAAGGAAATCAGCATAAATTATGATTCGCCTTGATATTGTAAAGGTCACTAGATTAGATCACATTAATAGCATCAGCAGGAGATTGAAACCTCAAAGTGATGTGGCCTTGAGCCCTGGGACAAAGCTCTCCAGGCTCAAAGTGAAGGAAGGAATCACTCAGTTGTTCAAGAATTTCTAGAATTACTGTGTTTGCTATTGCTCAATACTAAAATCTTTTCTGTCCTAGAAATATGTCTACACAAATAATGATCCAGCAAGATTTCCTTTCCATTTATTCATCTAAAGAAGTTACCTAGATTGTGTAAATGGCCTGAAATTCAGCAGACTTGTGGATTTTCACATAGAAAAACAGCCTGGCTAGTGTTTTCCAACTTCCAGTTACATTTAATTCACTAACATTCAATTAATGACTTCAACAGGAATTGCCTCTCCTTCATGACAACTGAATTTTTTTTAACTCTGTTCCCCCACCTTGATTTTAATGAAATGATGAAAACGTTATTATGTCAAAAATCAGCAAAAGTTCCCACTAAAATTAATAAACAAACTTGGCGAGTAAAGTTATGAATCATTGAGCTCTAAAAATGTTTTTCTCATGGAAATGTTTTTGACAAAAAGCTAATTCCCAATTCTCTTAAGGATTTCATTCAGTTTTAAATGGTAAAGACAATAGCTAGCATTATGTATGAGAACTCACCAGGGGCCAAGTTCGATTTTAACAGATCATCACATTTGATATTCACACAAAAAAATAACTATGCAGAAGTCACTGTATATACCCAATTAACTGGTACAGAAATTATTCTATTTATTAAGAATCACATGACTATTATAAGATGGAATCAGAATTTGACCTCATCAGTTAGACCATTAACCAATACGCCATACTCCTCTCTTCAGTAATGATGTTCCTTTGTGTTCCTTCTAAGGCACTATTTTGTGTAAGTGGCAGTGCTGAGCTTTATTTGATGTTGAGAAATTTTTCCATTCTGTAAGGACCCTCTACCCTCATAAATTGTTGTGTGCTGTTGATTTGGAGTGCACCCATAGCTGACCCTGCAGGGGATTTTCAGTAAATTGCATGGGAAGCGATTGCCCATCTATCTCCCATCAAGCTGCTGGTATATTAGCAGCACAATTCCTTATCACTAAGCCGCCAGAACTCACTACCCTCATATCCTTCAAGGTAAAGACACATTTCTGTCTTTCCTATGACCCTGGAATTCTTCAATGAGATGGCCCCTCAATGAGATGGATTGACATAGTGACTGTAACAGTGGTTTCAGCACAACAGAGATTGTGAAGATGGAAGAGGGCTGGGTGGTGTTTTGTTCTGTTGCACATGGGTCTACCATGAGTCCAAGAACAACAACCCGTATACCTCAGAGATAGAGATAGTACTTTTGTTTCTCTGTCTCCAAAAAATCCTAGACTTTTGAATTTGACACATCCCTCTTTAATGAATACTCTCTCTATAGCAGTAGCCTAAATAAAATTATCTCCTTAATTCCCAGTGTATTTTGACTTTCTCTGTTTATGGCCATAATTCAGATGGGTTGTGGCCTTACCATGGTTCTCATTTTCTTCCGTTACGTGGGTTTTTTAGAGCTCTGACATCATTCCTGATGCGTGACTAGAGGATCCAATGATCTTTGTATCCTTGCTCACTGATAACAAGGTAAGATTTCTATTCTAAATCTTTCTGAGGACTCACTTGATTCCTGAGGCTGATCCCTTTCAGTTTTATGGTATAATTATTTCAGCAATTTCGGCAAACAAATTAATGATTTATGAAGACCTTGTCACCGTTGGAGGGTGAAGATGATGGAGACAGGTTTCTTAGCCTTTTCTGACTGCCTCTTTTGAGCTCAAGTCAATTAGGAGTGTATTCTGGTGGCTTAGTGGTAAGGAGTTGCACTCCCAATCCAAAGAGAGGTGGTTTGAATTCACCACCAGCTGTTCTGTGGGAGAGCACAGGCGATCTCCTCTGCAGTCTCGGAAAACTTGCTGGAGGATCAACTCCGAGTTGCTCCTGACGCAATGGCACATAACAACAATAGCAACTCAAAGAGAAGAGAAAAACTCTGTGATGCAGACCAATAGTTTTTGCATTTCTGTTTTTATGCTTCACCCATGACTGAAATTTTACATTTAAAACTACAAGTCTTCTTTCTCTATAAATCTCTATGTTTATAATTCAAAAAGACCTTAATCTCTTGGGTGAGTGGGTAGCATACATCTATCTCTACACAGCATTATAAAATTTAATTATAAAATATCCTAAAAGAACTCTCTTGATTGGTTAAGAGAAAATGAAGCACTTATATAAATTGAGTATTTTGTAAATTCCCATAAGTTAAAGAAATTGAACTCATAAGACTTTTAATGTCCTATATTTCAAATATATTGTTATAGAAACCAACTTGGCAATGTTTTTAAGATCCTAAAGAAATAATTTGGAGCTCTGGTGACCCATTGGTAAGAATCTGTGCTGCAATCCCGAAGGTGTGTGGTTTGAATCTGCCAGCTGCTCTGTCTTAGAAGGATGGTCAATATCCTCCTATGTGATTATTGCCTGTATAAAACCTGCTGGAGGGTCAGCTGTGGGTCAGTTACAAGTTGACAGTTGTTATTGTTGTTGTTATTATGTGCCACCAAGTTGCTTGCGACTCATAGCGACCCTATGTACAACAGCCCTAAACTCTGCTCTGTCCTGTGCTAGTCACACTGTCTCCGATACACCCATCCCAATTACCCCAGTCACTGAATCAATCCACCTCATAGAGGGCCTTCCCTTCCTGCGCCGTCCCTCCACCCTCCCAAGCATGATGTCCTTCTCTAAGGACCGGTCCCTCCTTACAACATGTCCACTTTGTTAGATGAAGCCTCAGAATCCTTGCCTCCAAGGAGCCGCCCAGCTTCACCTTCTCCAGGACAAATCTGTTTGTTTTCCTAACAGTCCATGGTACTCTCAATACTCTTCTCCAGCACCACAGCTCAAAGGCATCAATTCTCCTTCTATCCTCCCTAGTCATTGTCCAACTCTCTGATACATAACAAGTGATTGCAAAGACCATGGCCTGTATCAGATGCACCTTAGTCTCCAGAGAGACACCGTATCAGAACTTTAGAAAGGTCCATTAACAGCAAACTTCCTCATCGCTATACATCTTTTAATTTCCTGGCTACTGGTGCCAAGAATGTTGACTGTGGAGCCAAGCAAACTAAAGCTGTGAACAATCTCAATCTCTTCACCATCCATTCTGATGACAGAGCACAACAATACCAACAACCACCACCACATAATTTAGCAAAATCTCTGACAAATGATTTCCAAAACCTAAACAGTTATGCCTTAGAAAAAGTGCAAGCAGAATGGTCCTTGAAGGCAAAGATGGTTAAACTTCATCTCACCTATTTTGGCCATGTTGCTAGTAGGGGCTACTCCTCGGAAAGTGATATCAAGCTTAGAAAGGTAGAGGATCATCAGTAAAAGAGAGATAGGCCCTTAGTGACATGGACTGACACAGTGACTGCAGCAATGGGCTCACGTGTGTCAGAGATGATGAGAATGTCAGAAAATGGGGCGGAGTCCAGAGCTGAGGTTCATAGGGTTGCTATGAGTCATCCTCAGCTCAAAGGAACCCAACAACTATAAAGTAGATTGAGTTATAAACTTAATCCCTTCTGCATAGAGCCTTCTTTTTCAAAAAGCAGACTACATCCAAACATACGTAAGGAAGGGAACTTGTGAAGGATTCTCTATAAGACAAGGAACACCCAGGGCCATCAGCAAAGACTCCCCCAAGCCCTACTCCCTTAGAATCAAGACCTTTATTTGGAGTTTTACTATCCAAAACTATGTGACAATAAATTTCTGTTTTTGAAAGTTTGAGTTTGAAAAACTATTCCTTATGGTATTTTTATATGAGAACACTAGGTAATTAAGACAAAATGATAACTCAATTTAGTATCAGTTCAAGAGTTTTTCCAGTTACTTAAAATCTTGGAAATAATTTCCAAATAGGCAACACTAAAGTACATAGTTAATATTGAGAACACTTGGTTGTGCTTATGTGAAACCTATTCTTGGATCAGGAAGCAATCATCAGAACAGTGTAAGAAAACACTGCATAGTTAAAAATCAGGAAAAGTGTACACCAGGATGCATCATATCTCCATATCTTTTCAATTCTATATGCTGAGCAGATCATCTGGGAGGCTGGGCTCTATGAGGAGGAATATGGTATAAAAGTTTGAGGAAGACTCGTCAACAACCTGTGCTATGCTGATGACACAACCTTGCTTGATGAAACTGAGGAGGACCCAAGGCATTTGCTGCAGAAAGTCAAGGATTGAAGCCTTCAATATAGTTTGAAGCTTAACATCAAGAAACCAAGATTCTCACCACTGAGCCAATCATGATAGATGGTGAAGAGACTGAGATTTTTAATACCTTCAACATGCTTGACTCCACAATCAACACTCTTGGTACCAGCATCCAGGAAACAAAAAATGAATTGCATTGAGAAAATCTGCTGTTAGGGAATTCTCCAGCGTACTAAAGAGCAATGATGTCAGTCTAGATACCACGATGTGTTTGAACCAGGCCATGGTCTTCATAATTTGTACTGTACCTCAGAAAACTGAACAATGACTAATGATGATAGAAGAAGAATTGATATTTTTGTGCTGTAGTGCTAGATAAAAGTATTGAATATAATATGAACTTCTAAGAGAACAAACAGGTTTGTCCTAGAGAGCATGAAACCAAGCTGCTCCTTAGTGGCAAGGATTTTGGAGCTGCATCGGATGTACCTTGGGCATGTTGCTAAGAGGGGCCAGTTACAGGAGAGGGATATTATGCTTGGAAGGGCAAGCACAAGAGAGGAAGACCCTGGATGAGATAGATTGACTCAGTGACTGGGGTAATGGGTGTAGTAAGTGTGTCAGAGAAAATGAGATTGGCTTAACATAGAGCAGGACTTAGAGCTGTTGTATATAGTGTTGCTATGCGTCACAAGCAACTCAACTACATATAACAACAGCATGGGAGATTTAGTGCTCTTCTCCAACACCATTGTTCAAAGGCATCAAGTCTTTGTTATGCATATTCATTTTCCCACTCTTAGAATGAGGTGTGCCTTTGTCTTCAAACTGATATAGTTGCCACTCAGTTATTATGATATATGATTAGGTGTTATTGTCATGTCAGGAGTGCAGAATGAAGGCTGCACAGTGCACTGGACTTGGGGGGATGGATTGCATAGCAATGAAAGAGTCTTTCTTTTACTTATCAAGGAGAAAAGTTAATTGGGGGCAGGGAGAAAAGTGCAACAGTGAACAAATGGAAACCCTAAGTCTCTGAAAACTTTCATTAAAATTAATAAAAAAGGGTGGGTGGGGAAGCCCTGCTGCCTCTGAAAATCTGCCGAAGGGTCAGCTCTGTGTTAGTTCTGACTCAATGGTACTCAGCAACAACAACTGCAGCAGCATTGCCAAATGGGTGACGGTTACAGGTACAGAGGTTAATTGTCAGTCCATGCCTCATACTGTCACATACACTCCACCCCTTGTGGATGGAACTGCCCCTCCTGAATCCTCCCTAGAGGCTCCTTGGGGCTCCACCCTCTGAAATCAAACCAGGCAGAAAGCTTTCACTCCTTCCAATGCCAGGGACCCACAGTCTACCTACCCACCTGCTTACGTGTGTGTGTGTGTGTGTGTGTGTGTGTGTGTGTGTGTGTGTGGCTTCCACATTGGATGACACCTGACACCATCTGTAGCGACCTAATTGCTTGGTGGTCCCTTCCACTCCAGAACTAACCTGACCTCCTGCCAGTGCAACCTTGGACCCTGGAGCTATTTTTGTGTCACTCCTTGTGACAATGCCAGGCAGTGCCAACTGTACCCCTTGTGTGCCCTAGTGACACTTCTGTTAATGGTTGTACTCTGTCATATATAAGGGATCCATTTATCTTTCTCTTTAGGAATATACTTTTGCAAGCTGCATGCACTATTTGTAAATAATATCATATTCTCTTTGCCTGAGTGCTCTAGACTTTGGAAAGTCTCATTGAATATTCTTGGTTTTGTGCAGATACAAGAACCTGTTCTCCTTGTTATCAGAGCATAATTGGAAACATGTTGTATCGGAGAATGATGCTCATTTAATCAGATAAGACCAGACATTTTTAACGAACGAAGTTTGATTTGTGGAACTAATCTTGCAAAGCCCTCATGAGAAAACTTCTCTGGTACCTGGCTTACAAGGTTTTCAGATTTACATGTGAGTGAAGAAGGTAATTTCCTGGCTAGCCTAATAAACTCAAAGTTTTATGAGATGTCAAGAAGAAGGAAAAAATACTATCCAAATTTATAAGTAGGTGAAATCTGGTGGGCTTTCTTGGTTTGGATTCTTAACAACAAGAAGTTTTTTAAAGTCCAATTCAAAGTCCTTTATTAAAAACACTGTAACTGAGTGGGTGGGTCGGGTGAAGGAAATGGGAAGGATCTTTTGAGAAAAATAATTTGTTCAAACTTTGTAAATAAATCAGAATTAAAAAATGCTCAGCAAAAGAAATTAAGACAGTCTGTATGGGAAACAGTGCAAATGGTGACGTGCTTGTCTGAGAACTGAAAGGCTGAATTTCTAATCCTTCTAGACATTCTCAGAATAAAGGTCTGGTTATTTCCTTCTAAGAAGTCACAACTATTGAAAGCCCTGTGGAGCACAGTCATGGTTCTACTCTGACACAAAGTCAAATTCACTGAGGAGGAGTTTGACTCAACTTGATACTGACTGCTTTGTTTTCTATATGATTATAATGCTTGAGTGATGCTGGTAGGTAATGCACTTGGCTACTAAGCAAAAGGGCAAAAATGTGGGTCCACTCAAACCCACCCCTCGGTTAAAAACATAACACAGAACGTGAATGATCCACTTCTAAAACAACCAGTGATTAGCATTTTGCATTGGCAGCTGTCACAATGTAAATTACTTCTTTTTCTGCACTTTTGTAAACAATCAGGAAAAACTAGTGTTACAGTTCATTATGTATCAGACTGCTAAGCAAATGATGAGCAGTTTGAATCCGCCAGTTACCCTGAGGAAGAAAGAGACGGGCAGTCACCTTCTGTATATATGTACAGCCTTGAAGCCCCTGGGAGTGGCTCATCATGAATGGTGCTTTTATGAAAATAATGATGTCATTTCCTTGGAGTCAGAACTGACCAATAGCTGAACCCCTAATGTGTTCTCATATGCTTTATACTACATGGAAAGGCAATTGACCATCTTTCTTCTATAGAGCAGCTGGTGAATTTGAACTGTCTACATTTAGTATTACAACACAACACCTTACTCACTAGACCACCAGAGCTCCCTAAATTTTATGAGACCAGTTTTACTTTGTGATTGAAAATACCTTCTTTTGAGATGATTTTGATCAAAAAAGGCAAGGGGAGTAGAGAGAAACTTATTCATTTGAAGATTAAGCATCATTGTTAGCATAAATTTAAGAGCTCTCAGAATATAATGTGATCTGTTCATTGTCTTCGAGCTGTTTTGCATCTATTTTTAAACTTAGAGCAACTAATGGATATGCAAAGTCACTGTCGGATCTGCAGGAGGTGTAACTGTTTTGCTATCTACCTGTATATATTTTTCCTTGTCCAAATTGTCAATCACAACCACGTTTTCAGTTCTTCCCGTTTTTTTCTTTTTCTTTTTAATTTTAACTTTTGAAAATAATATTAGCAAGAATTTTTAATGTTTTTGCACAAATGACAAATATTTTTATTAATGAGAAAGTGACCAGCTACAGAATGAGGAGAAAATTACAAAAGCAAAATGTTCCTCTCCTTATTTAACATCTAACAAAAGCCATCTACAACCTGATCTCAAATTTAAAGTATCTATAACACTAATTAATAAATAGTGTAATATAATTTGGGGATTTTTTTGAAGAAATTTTAAAGCTAGCACTAGTACATGATTTTTTTTCAGTCTGTCACACTTGGAAACTGAACTCAGAGAAACTGTTTAGAGGAATTATTATTTTACTCACTTGTTACGTGCCATTGAACCCACTAGGACTCATAGTGAACCCACAAATAGCAGCTCTGAATCTTGCCCCATCCTGAGCCAATCTTACCAACTCTGACTCACCTGACCCCATTGCCACAGTCACTGAAATCCATCTCATCTAGGGTCTTCCTCTCTTGCACTGACTCTCTACCCTTCTAAGCATGATGTCCTGCTCCAAGAACTGGTTCCTCCTGGCAACATGCCCAAAGGATGTGAGACAACATTTCAAAATTCTTACCTTCAAGGAGCAGCCTGGTTTCACTCTCTCCATAACACAACTATTTGTTCTCTAGGCAATCCATGGTATGTTCAATACTCTTCTGCAGCGTTACAACTGAAAGGTTTCAATTTTTCTTCTGTCATCCTTATACATTGTTCAGCTCTCAGATGCATAGCAAGTAATTGAGAAGACCGTGATGTTGATTAGGCACACCTTAGTATTTAGACTGACATCATTGCTAGTTAGCACTCTAGACAACAAGCCTTCCTAAACTTTTTAAAATCTTGAGTGAATATTTATAAATCATATTGCTTTTTTGTGAAATCATTCACAGCACTAATTAACTTTATCAATGTGATTCATTACATCTCATCAAACTTTATTGTATATTGCCTGCCTTTCCCTTCACCTAATATATCTATTTATTAATTTTACCTTCCTCTGCCTCCCCTCTCATACTTGTTAACCCTAAAACACTGATTCTGTGTGTAAATCTTCCTTAGCTTTTTATATTAATAGTCTTGTAATCAGGATGGATGGTGAAGAGATTGAGATTGTTCACAGCTTTAGTTTGCTCAGCTCCACAGTCAACACTCTTGGCACCAGTAGCCAGGAAATTTAAAGATGTATTGCCATGGGAAAGTCTGCTGCTAGGGACCTCTCCAAAGTACTGAAGAGCAATGGTGTCTCACTGGAGACTAAGGTGCATCTGATACAGGCCTTGGTCTTTGCAATCACTTGTTGCACATTAGAGAGTTGGACAATGACTAAGGAGGATAGAAGGAGAATTGATGCTTTTGAGCTGTGGTCTGGAGAAGAGTATTGAGGGTACTGCTAAGAAAACAAACAGATTCATCCTAGAGAGGGTTTAACCGGGCTGCTCCTTGGAGGCAAGGATTCTGAGGCTTTGTCTAACATACTTTGGACATGTTGTAAGGAGGGACTGGTCCATGGAGAGGGACATCATGCTTGGGAGGGTGGAGGGACAGTGCGGGAAGGGGGTAATCGGGATGGGTGTATCGGAGATGGTGTGATTGGCACAGGACAGAGCAGAGTTTAGGGCTGTTGTACATAGGGTCACTATGAGTCGCAAGCAACTCGATGGCACATAACAACAACAACAACAAGTCTTGTAATACCCCAACTGTCTTTTTGTGACTTACTTGTCACTCAGCATGATTTGTTCAAGATTTACTCATATTATGTAGTATTTTGAAATTCATGGTCATTTTTGAGTTGTTATATTGTGTGAATATACCACAGTTTTCTTTAGCTCTTTGTCCTCTAATGGACACTTGGGTTTTTTCCTAACTCTGTGCTGTTATTAATGTTGTTTTGTGTGCCTTCCAGAGGGTTTTCAGAGGCAATGAATCACCCAAGTGGAGATTGTCCATCCTTCTCCTGTGGAGCAGCAGGTGGATTCTAACCACATGCCTTTGGGATTGCAGTGCAAGTTCTTATCCACTAGGCCACCGCAGCCTCCTGCTATTGTAAATAGTTAGAAATAATGCTGTAAGTAATACCACACTAAACATAGGTGTGACTATGCCAGTCTTCATTGCAGCTCTTCTTTCTTTGAGGTATATCCCTAGCTCTTGGATAGCTAGATTCAAAGGTATTTCTATTCCCAACATTTAAAGGAAGTGTCAAACTGTTTTCCATAGTAGTTACATCATTTTACATCCTCACCAGCAGTAAATGAGAGGTATAATCTTTCCACACCCCCACCAGCATTTGTTGTTTAATGTCTTTTTGAATAATGCTAATTTTACTGGGGTGAGACTGTATTTTATTCCAATGTGATTTCTTGAAGGAATATTTTTTTAGACGTTGTCTTGCCTGACTCAGGAGTTTATGACCTCCCCTGAGGTGAATTATAATACCCCACCCAGTGGTGGCTGCAGCAAGAGGCTCAGCCTTTTTAACATTTGGGAGAAAAGGTGTAGTGTTTAGTTGTGTTGTTCATAGAATTAATCATGATGAGTCAAAGCCAATCAGAAGACACCTAACAAATGAGACATTTAGTGACAATCTTGAATTTTATTTGAGCCCTATGTTCTCAGAAAGCAGCTAAATAGAGAAAGGCCACAAAGGACCATGAAGCCCACTCATATTTCAAGTTAAAACTCATCTCCATTTTCCCTAAAGAATTCCATAAGATTCCAAGACAGCACCCTCACTGATCTGTTCTTATAAAACCCTTGAGACTTTATACATTAATGAACAAATATTCTCCATATTGCAATAGCCTGAATTAGATCATCTGCCTAATTGCGTGGTGCTTTTTGGTTTTCACATAGTTTATTTCATCGATTCTCACAACATTTTTTAAAGAGGGTTTTATTTTTTTTTTATTGTTGCCGAAGAGGATGTTTAGGTCACATACCTGGTAATCGATATATTTTTTTCTGATTTTAGAAGCCATGCTCTTAACATATAATTTATATATCTCAATAAATTTTATTTACATATATCACATTCAATTTAGGAATTATATATTTACTAACTTGACCCTGAGTTAAAAAAAGTGTACTATATTCTTCTCTCAACTCAAAACCAGAGCCAAACTTTATAATTTGATTGATGTATGCTATCTTCAACTGAAAAATTAAGTGTGTTATTAAAGATATTATTAATATAGGAATTCTATTGAGTTGCATTTAGAGCCCACAGTCAGAACCCTATTTGTACATTTTTTTATATTTCTTCTTCTCATTATTATTATTAAATTTTATTAGTTTTAATGAACATTTACAGAGATTTTGCAATTTCATTCATTCATTGTTGCACTATTTGTACATTAATGATGACAGAAGACAATCTGGACCCAATATGTCCTGAAGGATTAGACTCAGGATGAAAGACACCCTATCAGCTCTTCAAGCCTACTTTTATAAACGTGATCTGAAGGCATGACTGCTTGATATTGTCTTAGTTATTTTGTTCAGGTTACTATAAAGTCCTAAACCTGAAATTCAGGGACAGTGAATAAAGATGACAGAAGAAGAATTGATGCCTTTGAGGTGTAATGTTTGAGAAGAGTCCTGACTATCTCACTGACTAACAAATGAACAAATATGTCTTGTAGAAAGTGCCAGGAGAGTGCTCCTTAGATGCAAGGATGACAAAGTCATCTCACATACTTTGGCCATGTTAAGAGGGATCAGTTCTTGGAAAAAAAAAAAAATATCATACTGGGGAAGAAACAGTGAAAGAGAGGAATCCCCTCAATGAAGATTGAGTTGGTGACTAGAAAAAAAGAGCTCAAGTGTGTCAGAGGTGATGAGGACGGGACAGGATAGGGCAAAACTCAGGTCTGTTTGTTCTTCAAAGGCTCACTGGGAGTTGTAGCCCACTCACTGGTGCCTGACAATAAAGAGGATTCCCAATTCCCCTTGCATTTTCCAAAAGTGTCCTTCACTGATAAATCTGCAGTCTTCTCAGCTTCAAATTTCTGCAGCATATTCTCAGGCCACAGAGACCTTTATAGCTCTAGCTTGTTTGTCTTTTAAAAACTGTTCCCTCCCTTGAGTGAACCTAAACAAATATATCTTGAGACAATCAAGATATTACTTAGAAGAATGGCCCTTACATCTTCAACAACGCAATATTCTGAAATAATTGCTGGAATGTTGTGCCTCTTAGAAATTACTCTCTCATTGCTTTTAACTAATCGAGAGGAATATGCATGCATGAAGCTATTCTAAGATAAAAGTAATGGTTCGATATTGTCTTAAAATAACCTTAATTCAGATCCAATCAATCTGATCACACTCTTGTTCAAATTATCTGCTGTTAAATAGAGAAGATTGAGGATACCTAGTGAAAAAGCAGACAAAAAAAAAACCCCCATAATGCCTTAAAGAAACCTGCTGTTGTTTATAAAGCTGCATGAACAATTCCCATCTGCAAGTGGCTATTTATTGCTTAGTTATTTTTAGATATTTTTCTTTTTTGATGCATCGCTCACAGTAGCCTCTGGGTGCATTTGCAGAGTTTCATAATTAGGGTTCCCATTATAGCTTACAAACAACATATAAGACAACATAAACACAGGATGCATCCACATACGTCAGCACATATTCACACACAGGCAAATGAACAGATGAGTTAGGATGCTTTTTATCCAATGTTTGTTAGACAATAATGAGATTAGCTAACAATCCCTTAAAGGCCAAGAACATGACAGTAACAAAGAAGTTCCTTCTTCATTCAGAGGTTTATTTATCATGTGTGGTTTATTGCTGGACAGTGGCTAGTGCCTATAGACCTTCTTGAAATGACAAAATCTCTGAGCTCTGAAAAATGAAAATATCAGCTCTGAAATACAAAAACAACATGAACAAAACAAAAATAAAAATCTCAGGTTAATTCCGTCCACTGAGCAACTTTAACTCAGTAATGACTTAAGTTGCATAAACCCTGATGTGTAATGAGTAAGCATTCTTAAATAAACTTGGGATATTGCAAATTAGATATTCGATACATGTAGTGTTGGAAGAGAATACTGAAATCCACCCTACGGACTGCCAATGCATATTAGATCTTCTATACATGTGGTGTTGGAAAAGAGTACTGAAATCCACCCTATGGACTGCCAAAAGAAGAAGGTAGGCACGTCTTGGAGAACATTCAGCCGGAGCTCCCCTTGAAGGCAAAGATGGCAAAGCTTCATCTTACATACTTTGGGCATGTTGTTAGGAGAGGCTGTTCCGTGGAGAGGGACATCATACGTGGAAATGTGGGACACATAACAACAAGAGCGTCACAGGAGAAAGATGTGGCAGCAAGTGACTTCCGTAAAAATGTACAGCTTTGAGAACCGTATGGGGCATTTTTACTCTGTTCTGAAAGATAACTGAGTTGGAACAGATGTGATGGTAGTGGAAATGGTGACAGGATTACAATCAGCATTTCTCTTACACAAATTTGAGAGACATTGTGATGTCCAAGAGGTTGGATAATCAACACGTTTTCTCTCCCTAGGACTATCTCACTGACCTCTGAGGTGAACTCCTTCCCATCCAGTCAGGGCACTTAGAGAAGTGACTGAGCCTGGAATTGGGTACTGAGGGAGAAACAAAGATAAATGCATCTCTCCAATTTAGATGTATTAAGTAGTTACTGGTAGGTGTCATCGAGTGATATACTACTCAAAGCAAACCTATGAACAATGAGTCTGAATCATGTCCTGTCTTGTGCAATCCTAAGCATCTCTGATGTATTTGAGCCCATTGTTTCAGTCACTGTGTCACTTCACCTCTGAAGGTCTTTCTTCCTTTGACCACCATCTTTCCAGGCATGATGCCCTTTTCTGAGGACTGGCTCCACCTAATAGCATGTCCTAAGTATGCAAAACAAAACTCCGCAATCATTTCCTTTAAGGAGCACTCTGCCTGTACTACCTCCAAGACATATTTACTTCTTTTGTTAGTTCATGGGATCAGTACTATCAGGTGCAGATTAGTCTTTAAACTGACATCATTGCTCCTTAGCAATTTGGAGAAGTCCTTGACAGCAGATTTTTCCCAATGCAACACATCTTCTGATTTCTTGACTGCTAGTACCAAAAGTGTTCATTATGGATCTAAGTAAGATGACGATATCATACAAAGATTGCATTAGGGAGCTTTGGTGGCCTAGTGGTAAGGAATTGTGCTGCTGACCCAAAGGCATGCAGTTTGAATCCACTCACTAGTTGCTCTATGGGAGAATGATGGGCTATCTCCTCCTGGACGATTTATTGCCTCTCACAACCCACTGGATAGTCAGCTATGAGTGGGTTCCAACTCAACTGCATTAGATATTAAATGTTTTTTAGAACCTTTATAGGAAAGCTTTTGCTATCTAACAACTAGTGTCCCAAGTTTTCAACTTTTGTATCTTCTTCGCTGGTATCCTGGCTAGCATCCTTTCTTTGCATAGATCTCACGACAAGCTTGTGGTGTTTTGGTTTTTTGTTTTTGTTTTTTTTTTTGTCAGGTAGGCTGCATTTAAAATGTCACCTTCTCAGCAAAGCCTTCCTTAATTACCCCACTGAAGTTTATTAGGGTAATTGCTGAACCATTTCAGACAGCAGTAACTGTTATTTTCCTCATAACAGTTATTGCTGTCTGAAATAAGTTTGTTTATTTATATGAGGACTGGGATCTTGCCTTCATTTACCATGGCTGTTTAGTGCTTTTGCTAATTCCTGAGACAAAATAAAGGCTCAATACCATTTTACTGAGTGAATGAACAATTAATACTATTATAGTGGCCCTGATATTCAAGCTAAAGTCATATTTTGCTATTTCATCAGGGGTGGTGTGTGCGGGAAGCCAGAAATTCCAAATGGTCTTTGGGTGAATTTAAAATTATCAATGTTTGTTATTTACTACCATATTGACAACAGACTAACTCCATACAAATCTTTCTAGTCACTTTCTATGAAGAAAACCTGTAAGGAATATACTTGTTGCAACGTGTTTGCTAAGTTCCAGGTACTATAATAAAGTTTACTTCTTTAATATTTTTCAGACTTTACAAAAATGTCTGTTTCTTGCATCAATTAGTAAAATATCAATTATCTAGATTTGAAGATAATTGCTTGAAAAAATGAGTCACCATATTTGATACAGTGACTGCAAAACTGGGTTTAAGTACTTCAGAGATTGTGAAGAACCTTCCCCACAGGATGTGGAAGGTTCGATCTGTTGTTCATAGGATTGCTGCAAATTATCATTGATCCAATGGCACCTAACAACAACTATACTCATACCTTTTATCCACCACTTGCTTGTCATACTTGAAGAAATGTATGGTGCTGTTAGGACTGGTAGCTATGCCTCTAAGTATTTAAACTATTAGAAAGGTCACCCAAAGTGGAAAATTTTGGCAAATCTTCCAGACTACAACAGACTAGGAACAAAAGTCTTATGATTTATTCTGGAAATTAGCCAATAAAAATCTGCATCACTACAAAACGGTATCGGATAAGCCTCCTATGCTAGTTGTTGTTTTTATGTGCCTCCCTGTGTACAAGAGCCCTATACCCTGCTCTATCCTGTGCCAAATTATCTGTCTCTGACACTCCTACCCCCATTACCCCAGTCACTGAATCAATCCATCTCATCCAGAGTCTTCTTCTCTTGCACTCTCCCACCACCCTCCCAAGCATGACATCCCTTTCCAAGGACTGGTCCTTCCTTGCAACATGTCCAAATAGACCTCCAAAATACACAGTGGCTGAAGCAAGGAAACTGGTTGTACCAAAAATTATGAAGATGATTTCAGACCATTTTGTTGTATTGTGTATAGGGTCATATGAAATTGGAGATGACTCAACAGCAATGAATAATAACAGGAACATCTGTATATATTATTTGGCTGTAGGACACACTCCCATATATTTTCTCTTCTGACTCAATCTTCAGATCTTGTGAAACAAGAGCGATGTTACCATTGACATATTTATGGATAAGGAAATAGGGTTAGAGAAAGGTTAAGAGTCTTGCTGCAGGCTCCACAGCCATGAGGCAGAAGAGGCAATCGACAACCCCAGCTTCTGATCCCTGTTCCAGACCTTCAAGTCTCCTAAGAATAATTGCTTTGTTAAAATATTTATTTTCCCCCAAGGGGTGTTGTAAGTCATTTGAGTGTCTCTGTACATGTTATTATATATTTATTTTAAAGCTCAAACCTATATATGAATTTAGAAAAGGACTCCTTACGAAAATCTTTCTAAAGGAAACTGTCAGTGTTTACACTCTCCTGTGACCTTTGGAGATGTCAGCTTATGATCTCTGTGCTTATTTGGAACAAGAGTTGACTTGTGAGGCAGATTGATAAATAAATTAGAGGGCTTCTGCTGTATGTATAAAATGTGATGTGAGGTGTGCTGTTCTCAGGAGCAACTGGTAAGAAACCCTAAAATAACATCCATATACCACTCATTACTCTTAAGCTTTATTTGTTTTAGAATTGTTTTAAAATGCATAATTTTGCTAATCTCCAGGATTGCATTCCTGATTTCAGCCAGAAATGGAGGGGGTGAAAATGAGCAAGTGGAAGAAATAATTTCTACAAGTGGTTTTCCCAACTGATATGCGTTCAGTGGAGATGAATTCATGAAATGAGCATACAACTATGAACCTTGTCTATGGAAAGCTTGTGCAAGGGAAGAAGTTCCTAACACGTCATATAATTAGAAGGAAAGTTAGTCTACTAAAGGGGAAGTCAGACTTGTAATAAATGTAGTCTTTTATGTCTACTTGGAGGAGGTACCTAATCATTTTTATTCTAAAAAAAGAGAGGCCCCTTGAAAGTTCTGATGATAACCTGTCCTTGTGGGTCTAAGATGTTGGTCAAAGCCAAAATGAACCAATCTGCCTTATGATAAAAAAAAACAACTTTTTATCTTCTTTAGGAGATATAAAAAATCAATCTCAATCTCTCTATCTCTATCTCTCTGCCTAGTGGCAGGAAGCTGCACTGAAATCCTGAAGGCATGCAGTTCAAGGCCCCCAGCTTCTCTATGGGAGAAGAATGGACAATCTCCTCCCATGTGATTGATTAACTGCCTCGGGGAAACCAGTTGGAGGGCCAGCTATGTGTCGGTTCTAACTCTACAGTATGCAGCAACAACATATATGCAGTGATTTGTGTAATAATTTACAAAGCAGGTTAATTTTCCACTTAATCATTTATATACATTTTGTTTTTTTAATATTAATTACAATACTCACAATGTAATCACATTTTTCTAGCCTCCTTCTTATAATTCTGATTTCCATTACTTCTACCCCTTTTGCCTGCAGGGATTTATCCTTAAGCAAATACTGCTTTTTCAATCATAAATGATGGTCTATTATAAGGTGTGAGTGTCGTCCTGGTGTTACTGGTCACTTCACAGGCTTGTTTATTGTTTCACCAAAGAAAATTGACTCATGGGGGTGAGTTTTGTTCTGGGCTTAAAGGATAATTAAGCACCAGAGTGACTTAGCTGGTGCCAGTAAGCCTGGGTCTTTGCATGATTTGGAGTTTTGCTCTAACATCAAACTTTTAGAAAGAAGTCTTCAGAGATTTTGGAACACATTTTCGGCAGGAAGTATATCACATTTTCTTGTTTTTTTAGAAAAAGGCTCACGTTAAAATATATGGGGAAAAGCCCTTTTACATAAACTATTAGGAGTTACTGCATGTTACTGCATAAGGAGCTCTTGTGGTAAAGGCAAGTCGAGGCCACCAGCTGCTCTGCAGGTAAAGGATGGGCAGTCTCCTCCTGTGCAATTAACTGCCTCTAAAAACTCACTGGAGGGTCCAATATGGGTCGATTCTGACTCTGCGGTACACAGCAACAATAACTGGATAAAGTATGGAGGTCGTAGTGCCTCTAGGAACTGAAAGACCATTCTATCTCTCGACGTTACCTTGATTTATGTCCACCCTAAGCCTGCTCTTGCCCCTGCCCCTAATAAGGTTATTGTTAAGTGCCAATGAGTCAAGTATAACTCATAGAGATCCTATGAGCAAAAGATCTGAACCCTGTTCTACTGTGAGTCATTCTTGTCATCTCTGACACACTTGAGCCTATAGCTGCAGTACTGTGTCAGTACATCTCGTTGAGAGCCTTCTTCTCTTCTGCTGACCTTTTCAAGCGTGATAACCTTTTCTAAGGAATAGCCTCTTTTTGCAACATGCCCAAAGTATGTGAGATGAAGGTCACTATCCTTGTCTCCAAAGGGCACTCTGGTTGCACTTTTTCCAAGAAATATCTGTTTGGGGTTATTTTGCAGTTCATGGACTATTCACTGCTCTTATCCAACACCACAACTCAAAGGCATCAGGTCTTCTGTATCCTTAATTATTGGTTAGCTCTCAGCTAGATGCATAGCAAGTGATTGAGAAGACCACAGCCTGAATCAGACACACCTCAGGCCTCAACTGAGACCACTGCTCCTCAGTAATTTGGGGAGATCCCTGACAGTGGACTTGCCCCATGCAATGTCTCCGGATCTCTTTTCTGCTGGAACCTAGGGTGCTGACTGTGGATCCATGGGAGATGAAATCATTGGTAACCTCAGACTTTTTCCCATCTGTCATGATGTTGCCTGTTGGTCCAGTGGTGAGGAGACCTAAGGTAGTAGGTGCTTTGTATATGCACCAAGTTGATGCTTCATTATAAGTGAGCCTGTACATCTGCCTATTTTTCTAACTACATATAAGAAAAACTGAACAAATTACTGAAAGGATGACTCACTCATACCTTCCTGTATCTTACAGAGAAGATCTCAGCAGCAGCACTGCACCACACTGGTGTATCACTGTCAATGGTAGAGTGCGTTGCGAGCACTGAGCTCTTTCAATTAAAGAATGACATTTTTCACTGTTTCACATTTAGAAAAATAGACCTGAGATTTCATGTTAGGGCAACTCAGTTTCACCCACTTGGCTTCAGAGACGCCTTCTTTCGTGGAAGACTAGGAGGTGTCTTAGTGACCAGGAAAAGAAATGCCTGCAACAATCTGTTTAGTGAGCACTGTAGCTACTAAACCGTGTTTGCCCAGGGGAGTGTGCTGTGCTAATAAACTACATCTGTCCTGTATGGAAAGGTGGAAAAGGGGGCTGAGAATCCTCTCATGCAGTGTCATTTAAAAGTCCCTAGATAAAGTTGTGAGTGTGGTGTGTCTAGGTTGGAACTCCATATTAGCTGCTTTGCTTTTTTGCAAAGTAAGTCATTGTCCTTCTGTGAGCTTTTGTGATATGGCTCTTTCTGCCCCAAAGACCTTCCTTTTTCACTTCAGTTGAGTTCCACTTCTCTCTTCCCATTTTATAGATGTCTATCAGCATCTTACCACACAAGGGTGTGGATTTGTGGACTTGTTTCATCTCTTGCCATCTGGACTTCTCTATTAAAAGGAGCCAACGACATTATACTTGACATCTTGCTGCAAAAGGTGCTATGAACCATGAGCCAGGACAAGTGAGCTATCCCACATGACGTCTCTTTTTTCCAGAGTTGATGTCTCTTCATGGTAAAAAGTAGCAAATAGGCTTTCTTTAATGTCTGCAGGTCTGATCAGCATACGTGAGAAGTGATGGTGGAAGAAACCCATCTGCAAGAGAAAATTAGCTTAATGACTCATATTTGAACAGATTTGTGGGCTTTTCAGAACATCCACACATACAAATTTTTGAATAGGGTCAACTTACCCAGGGTTATCTCACCTTCTGCCACTTCTGAATTTTAAGGTTAGATGGTTGAGAGACTGAGGAAGCAAATGACAATTCGTTCCCTTTTAGTTCTTTGCCAACATATTCACTGAATTCTCTTGGTAAACAGAAAGCTCCTTCACTACCCATTTATTTTAGTTCAATCTTATTGAATGTCTACTCGAGGTCAGGTACAGCTCTAGATGCTCAGGGATATAGGATCTATTCTTAGGAAGGTGTCACAGGCTTGCTGGGGAGACAGCAGAGAAGTAAAGAGAACCTTGCAATTCACTGTGGGTCACAGCCCTCAGAGAGAATAAAATCATTTATAATAGGCTTAGTTGATATCACACAGGGCCTCCTATCAAGCTTTGTTACAGAGAAAATGCATTTACTGCCCGTAGTCCATCCTTATATAGTCAAAAGGGAGCTCTCGTGGCCTAGTGGTAAGAAGCTGAACTGCAATCCCAAAGGCACCCAGTTCAAATCCACCCACTGCTCCATGGGAGAAGGATGGGCAGACTCCTCCCATATGACTACCTGCCCCTGAAAACCTGTGGGAAGGTCAGCTATGTGTTGACTCTGAATTGGTGGTACACAACAACAACAACATACAGTCAAAAGCTTCCTCGTGTGCCTGGAACTTTTGTATTACCACTTAGAGGATTCAAAGCAAAGGAGAAAATATTTGTGATAATAGGTGTATTCAGGGGAGAAAGCGGAAATAATTTTTACGAAGTTGACTTAGCAAAACAAATTTCTTTTTTTTTTCCTCTCTAAAGAAAATGGCTTGGACAGAGAGAAGATACAATTTTTGTTGGACATAAGTAGTGAATCTTTTTGCTATTGTTTATGGGTGCTGACTTTCTAAGAACTGTTAAATGAATTTCAGGGAGAGGAATAATATGTTTATTTGCTTTTGGTAGTGGAGACATGGCACATTCTTCCTAACTGAAGTCAACCAATTGCTCTAGCCCGTAAGTTTTGCTTCACTTCAAGGCCAAATGCTCAAGTCAGTCCCTCTAATTCTCACCTTTCTCCAGATACATTTTGTCTTTCTTTGTGAATCATTCCTTGATTCTGCCAGATTAGATGCTGCTCCATTCTCTGTACCTCAGGAATTCCATTCTCATACTACCATCATAACTTCATCCTGTTATTCTGAAATTTGTCTATGCATTTGTGATGCTGACTAGTTTGTGAGAACTGAAGGACAGAGATCACATGGTCTTTTGAAGATTAAGATTCAGCATGGGTTCTGTCCATATATCGAAGAGTAGTAGAGAAACTTCCTGAGTTTGAGGCCTAGTTTTGTGGGTAACTAGCTCCTATCCTTGAGTAAGTTAGCTAACCATTATAATCGTTGTTTACTTGTCTATAAAATAGTGATAATAATAGCACTAGGGTTCAGAGCTGTTGTATATAGATAGGGTTGCTATGAGTCACAAGTGAATTGATGGCACATAACAACAACAACTTAGTACTTAGTTGGGTATTGAGTTAAGCAGCTAGAATTAGAGAACTTAACCCAGAGTTGGGTCTTACGTACACTTAATAAATATCATACCTTAGTCAGGTCCTCAGTAAGTATTTATTATCTGACCAGAATTAAGATCTTGGTGAGAATTTTTCTATTCTTCATGCTTCCTGTGCTGTAGTAATTCAGATTCCTGTTCTTTAAGAAATGTGAATAGGTATGAATTCCTCAGGTATTTTGAACTTGCAGGTTCTCTCAGCCATGAGTGGAGCAATGAATGATGCAGGTTAGCACATTTTTCCAAAATTTTAAGATGATCCAAGTAAAATGTCCAAACTCCATACAACTATCATCTTTTATACATCATCCAATCTTGTTTTTCACTTCCTAGAAAGCATTCAACTGTTGCTCAGAATTGAGCTTACCACCAGCTTTTGAGAAACTAGCCCCAAGAGCCTGTGGGACCTCAGTTTCTTCTATCACCTCAAGCAACATCCTCTGATGAGCTTTCAATAAGGCAAAGGTATTTGCTTCTGATAGGACGTCTGGTGGTTCAGTGGTAAGAAATTGTGTTGCCAACATAAAGTACCTGGTTTGAATCTATCAGCTGCTCCACAGGAGAAAATGAGGAATCTCCTCCTGTGCAATTTACTGCCTCTGAAAACCCACTGGACTGTCAACCATCGATGGGTTCCCACTAGATGGTACTCAACAACAACAACAACTGCTTCTGACAGGTATAAAATGGCACAGCCACAATATCACATTGTCGAGCATCAGTGTTCTGGGTGAGTGAAAGTGAGAGTTTTTACTTGTGGTGAGAAATCTACTGTCTCTGCTTGTGGGAATGAACTATGCTGGGGAATGATGGGAGCAGAACGCCTCTTTAGAATTGGTGTGCAGACATCTTTCTGTCAGTTTTTCCAACAGCTGCGGAGGCCAGGGGTCACAGGAAAAACTATCCACGCCGAAAGGCCAAGCTCCAATGGCTGGAAGACATCCGGAAAGCCAGGCCAGGCCCCATGCCAGCCCTTCTCTTTTCTTTTCCTTTTTCTCTGAGACAATTTGAATCTTTTCAGTTATTTTTAAAAAGGAGAAAAATCAAACAGCAACAGCAAGCAGCATTCCGGGTGTCCTGTGCCAAGCCAGCAGTGGTTAGGTGCTTGATTGAGCACAGTGCATATCTATAATTCAGCCCGAGAATATTTCCCTTAATAATTAATAGAGTGCCACAAAGGAGGAAGCCCAATAGGGCCCTCTAACAAAGCTGTTGGCCAGGGACAACATTGGCTGCCCTGGTGCCAACTGACCCGCCCAAGGTTGGATTTGCTCTAGCGGTTCTGGCTTGCCTAGCCACTGTTTGCTTGTCCATCAGAGGCAGCGGGAGAGATGCCCAGGACTTACCTGGTCACCACCTGGGCTTCTGACGTGCATGCGTGGTGTGTGTGAATTCCGGCTCCTCACACTAACCTTCGTTTTCATGAATATGTGTTAAATGAATGCATCCATCCACCTTCAGGGACGTTTCAAGTGCCAGTTACCTAACAGTAATCACCTGGTGAGCCTACCCATGCTGTGGTGGGGAACGTTGAAGGGGGTGAGCTCGCCTTCCCATGGTGAGTACCTTTTGGTTTTGAAGGGGTGATGCTACAGAATCACTACCACTGAAACCTTCCAGAAGCCAAAGTCCGGCCGAGTCGCATTTCATTTTGCAACAACACGCTTGGTAGGGGCTCCTCCCTTATTCCCCAAGCTCTTAGGTTACGCCTGGACTTGCAGTCTGTCCGCTGCCCTCTGTCTCCCACCCAGTTTACGCCTGATGCCAGTCTCTGCAACTCTCCCTCACTGAGGGTCCAATACGTGTTTGAGTCAGCCTCTACAGCTCTGGAGACCAGACCCTGGGACCCTGGATTGCAGGCTGGCAAACCTGGGTGCACAAGGTAGGGCAGAGCGGGGGGAGGGGGAGGGCCGGGGCACTCTGGAGGGCTCTGGGAGAATTCCTAAGGGCTTCCTAGCCAGAGAAGTGTGGGGGTCCCCAACTCCACGAACCGCCCTGGGGCTTCTCATTTTGGAGACTGGAACCTCCTCTCTGGCTCTCCTTCCCAACTTCGCCGGGGGCTCCCACGTTGCCATCGAGACCAGCACTCCAGCTCTAACAAGGATGCTTCTCCCTCCAGGATTGGTCCCTCGCCTCTGGGGCGCCAGGGCTTGTTTCGTGTGGCTCCCTAGAACGTAGGAGGAGGCGGGGAGCGTCGGCGGCGTGACCGAGCCGGCCTGGCCACGCGGGGAGGCGCCCCTTGGCGACCGCTGTGCTCGCCACACCCTCGGCCCGGCCCTGGCCCCGCCCCCGGCCGGCGCGCGTTCGCGGCCCGGGGAGGCGTGTGCTGCTTCTGCAGCCAGCTGGAGGGAGAGAAGGATGGATATTGGCGGAGGAATTCAGGCTTAACAAGTGATCGCTGCTGTCTAGGATTTTGTCTCTTTTTTGCGGGGAACCTTTGACGTGCTTGCTCAGTCGGGCCCTCTCGTGCAGAACTCCCGAGGAAGCAGGCAGACGTCTTGGGGGGGGGGGTCTTTCTTAAGGCAGTCTGATCCCCAGCTCCTCCGGCTCCCAGCGGCGAGGACTCTGCCCCCCAGCCAGGCAGCAGAACTTGCTCCGTGGATCTTGTGGAGCCTCTACCTGCCCAACCCGGAGTGATCTCTCCTACCCCAACTGCATTGTCCCCTCCTCCAGCTGTTGCAGCTTGAGGGGAGGAAAAACCAAACCAACTGGGAGGCTTGTGCTTATCTTTTTTTTTCTTTTTTTAATTTCACCTCGCCTAGGGAAGGTAAGTATGATACCTTTCTTATCTTTCCTCCACCCTGCTCTTTTGGCTGTTAAGAAACAGTGGACATTTGGGAGAGAAATAATATCGGGGATATGACAGAAGGGCATGAATGGAAGACGGTTAAAAATAAACCAGGAGGTGGGAGAAGGGGGGTGCAGATGCTGCGCGGCGCTCCGGGGGGCCAACAGTTGTTATTTTCCCAACCCGGAGGATGGGGTGCGTGCGCCCTCCTTAATGCGCCCGAGCGGGAAGCTAGGTGTGGAGGCGAGGGCACGATTAAAAATGTCGTTCCTCAGCCCAACGCGGTGGGGTTCAGGTTTAGCATCCTTGTGCCTTCCATTCCTCAGGGAACAGCTGGTGAACGGGTCTGAACTGCTGCCTCTCCCAACATTTGGTTTTGCGTGCATTTTCTGAGCATTTAAACAACATATAAATGGCGTGCATTGAAATGTGTATTTCTCACGGTGTTGGCCTTTCGGGTTCATATTCTCTCTCCCTCCCTCCGTCTTGCCCTCGGAGACCAGGTTCAGGTACCACCCCAAGTCAGTTGCAGGAAGGAATTAGCACCAAGAGATGAAAACAACCCTTGTTGGCGGAGGTGGCTTGGGGGGAGGAGAGGCAGGCTGCTTGGCTGCTGTTTGGGGCCACAGGGATTGGGGGAAGAGGTAGTCTGCAAAATCCTATTAGTTTAATGGTGATAAGGGAGGAAGGGAAATTTCCCTTGCAAAGGTCTTCCCCCTAAAGGCTCCAGGGAGCCAGCTTGAGTAGATTCTTCTAACATACCTCCAGAAAGAAGAAGAAGAAAAAAAAAATTAAACCTGTCTGATTTGCAGAGTAGAAGGATTTCCCCCCCCTTCTTTTGCATTTATTTATCTATTTAGTTAAGATTAAGGATAATGAGGTAACGGGTGTCAGATCTGCTTTTTGTGGGTTGAGGGTGGGGGTGGGGTGGGGAGAGAGTCAGATAAACAAAAACTAGTGAAGCTAATGAAACAAACCAAGCCAACAGATCAACTAATGGGAGATTGTTTGGTGTGGAGCAGGGCGATAGTTCTAGCTAGGATCTTTACAGTTGACGGTAATTTAGAAGACCCCAAATTTATGACTTTCTCGGAGTCAGTTGAAAATGGTATCAGCGTATACATGTACAACAACATAGTTGCTTTGGTTACCCGGGGGTGGGGTGGAGGGGTGGTATTTAAAGAGTGTTTTCTCATTGCTTTTTCGAAGTTAGGTAAAGGATTGACCAATCTCTGGTTATTTGGCATAGGAAAGTCTTTAAAGGATGTTGACCGAAAGATTCAATGTGAACGTAACCCTAGAATGAATCTATAGGTAGCAGTTTGGAGATCTCTTGAGGGTAAATATGTCAGCTTCTGAAGAGAAAACAAGAATGAGGCCAAAGAAAGGGATGTCTTATATGAGATCTCTTCAGGGGTGTAGTTTCTGGATTTTGCATACCGATGGTGCTCCTCCTTTCACTGTGTTTTTTTGAAGTGTGGATGGGCTCTTTCCCCCCTCCCTTCCCAGTTCCCTATTTGTCACTTCAGTAACATCCACTGTTTAGGTTTCTAGGCTGACAAGCTTCAGCAAGGAGCAGCAGGTGGTCAAGAGCTGAATCCTGTTAATGACTTCAGAAAACCAGTTCTCTGGTGCTGTCCAAGTGCTTCCAGTAATAGAAATTTGTAGAAACCATCTTCCTCTCAAATTTTCTGGGCCATTCTGCATTTGTGGAAGTCCTGGTGCACAGAAGAAATAGCCAAAGCAAAAAGAGATAGGAGATTGGAGCAGCAGTTTTGCTAGCTGTGTCCCAGCTAGATGAATTAGCAGGACTTTACCAGAGTGGTGAAGCAAAGCCAGTCTTGGCAGGTATCAGTGGTAACTAATCAAGGCTCCTAGGAAACTGCTGGACTGGGAAGCAGAAGATTAGAATTTAAAGTGGATATTGAGGGAGAGAAAGACAGAATGTTGAGAGGTGGGAGTGTGGATTGAAATCCAAAGAGGAAAGCATGATAGGCTGAGAACACAGTTCACACAAACTGGTATTTGAAGAAAAAAAATAATAATGAGATCGTTCCTTTTGAGAAGAGTGTAGGAGGAACCATGGAGGTGAGCAAGCAGGAACTGAAGAGAGAGAAATTGACTTTGAGCAATGTGGAAACTGGGATTAGCTCCTAGATTGTGGGTGGTAGGGAGTGTTCAGGAGTTCTGGGGAATGGAAAAACAACAAGGATGTGTTTTAGAGAATCAGGGACTGCCATTGGTGGGTCTTAAAATGTACCAGATCTCTTCATCTTCTGACTTCAGGCAGTGGTGGCGTGAGGTCATAAACGTGTAGGGATAGGCTGCTCTGGTGTTACTGATGACTTCCAACATTTATTTTCTTCTGTCAATACCTTTTATGTCAGTTAGTTCTTCCAAGAGTGAGAAGGAGTAAATGGCATTATTTTCTATACATTCTAGATGGGGTGGTAAAGACTTGTTCAAGTGTCTAGATCCTAGAGGAGAGAAATTCACTGCCTTTGGTTTCTTAAATCCTGATTCAAGACAGGGAGAAGTGGAAAGACACTGTACTGAGAAATAATTTGTGAGTGAAGATTTGGGAAAACAACAACAACCCATAATGCTTAAGACTGAAGGGGGGAAAAAAAAAAGAATGGCAGAGCAGCTCTAAAGTAACAGCTTTGTTATTGTGATACAAAAAGAATGACTGAGAAGGAAGACTTGGCATTGATGCAAGAGGTTTCAAGTGAGAGCCATGTGGGTCGGAGAGTGTGGAGAGGGAAAGAAGAAGTTGCCATGAAAATAGACTGAGCTCAAATCATAATAATTTTAAAAGGCTGTGTAGAGAGAGGGGAAGGTTAAGGAGAGTCCGCCCCCCAAATTCCTGGGAAATACAGAGTCCGTTGGAGTTTTGTATGATTAACTTGAGTACAAGAGAAGGAAGTTTATATGGAAAAAAAAATCCATTTGCTCTTTATGATGTTACTCCTCTTTTTATTTCTCTCCCATGCTTATTTCCCTTCCTTTTACAGGTGAAGTGCTTCTACCACATGGTTTTAGCCGAAGGAGGCTCTGCATTTCTTTCATTTCTATGGAGACGTCAGAGCTGGTTTTGCCCCTGATGACACTTCTTCCAACTTCTCCACCTCCCAGGGTCCTTGCCTCTCTCAGTATCTTGGCATTGGCCATGGGTTCAGGGAGCTTTTGATGAACTTAAGGGGAGAACCTGGATGGTCCTGATAGTCTTTCTGCAGCGATGGCTGGACACACTTCAAGCCACCTCTTAACATGGCTCAAGCAATCTCTGGAAGGCAAGTGCTAAGACTAAAGGCATATTTGTCTTTCATTTAAGTCTGATGGACTGAGCTTTGGACAATTTCCAGGGCAGAAAAAGGTATCTCATTTTCTAGGTACAAGTTCTGGCTGTCAGATCCTCTCGGCTTTGGAGTCAGACAGTTATCACCATCCATCACATGCTAGCCAAATTCCTAAATTTGACCATCTATCCCCCCCAAACATAGGTGTTTTGGAGAGACACCCACCTTTTGTGACTTCACCGTGGGAGTGCTAGGATGTTTATCTAGACTTGCCAAGTTCTGGAGAGCAATGTTGAAGCCCTGAGAATTGAGAGCATGGGGCTTACTGATTTAAAAACAGAAAATGCAAAATTGGACTGAAAATATCCTTCGTCTTCCAAGCAATCTGCTGAAGGGTTCCAAACTTACCTTCCTTTGGTGAAGAGCAAAGAAACTGCCCTATTTTCCTCCCCCCCACCCCTTTCTACAAGTGGAAGCAGCCATTTCCCCAGACCACCACCATGGAGGTTGCAATGGTGAGTGCGGAGAGCTCAGGGTGCAACAGTCACATGCCTTATGGTTATGCTGCCCAGGCCCGGGCCCGGGAGCGGGAGCGCCTGGCTCACTCCCGGGCCGCTGCAGCAGCGGCTGTGGCAGCGGCCACCGCTGCGGTCGAAGGCGGTGGGGGTTCCGGAGGGGGCTCCCACCACCACCACCAGTCCCGGGGGGCCTGCACCTCTCACGACCCTCCGAGCGGCCGGGGCAGCCGGAGGAGGAGACGCCATCGGCCGGAGAAGAAGAAGGCCCACCACCGCCAGAGCACCTTCCCGCACTGCACCGACCTGATGCCCAGTGGCTCCGAGGAAAAGATCCTGAGAGAGCTGAGCGAGGAGGAGGAAGACGAGGAGGAGGAGGAGGACGAGGAAGAGGAGGGAAGGTTTTACTACAGCGAAGATGATCATGGAGACGAATGCTCCTACACAGACCTGCTGCCCCAGGATGAGGGTGGAGGAGGCTACAGTTCTGTCCGCTACAGTGACTGCTGCGAGCGCGTGGTCATCAACGTGTCCGGCTTGCGCTTTGAGACCCAGATGAAAACGCTGGCCCAGTTTCCAGAGACTTTGTTGGGGGATCCTGAGAAGAGGACTCAGTACTTTGACCCTCTGCGTAACGAGTACTTCTTCGACAGGAATCGGCCCAGCTTCGATGCCATCTTGTATTATTACCAGTCAGGAGGCCGCCTAAAGAGACCAGTCAATGTCCCTTTTGACATCTTCACGGAGGAGGTGAAGTTCTACCAGCTGGGCGAGGAGGCCCTGCTCAAGTTCAGGGAGGACGAGGGCTTCGTGCGGGAGGAGGAGGACAGGGCGCTGCCGGAGAATGAATTTAAAAAGCAGATTTGGCTCCTCTTTGAGTATCCGGAGAGCTCCAGTCCAGCCAGGGGCATAGCCATCGTGTCGGTCCTGGTCATCTTGATCTCCATTGTCATCTTTTGCCTGGAAACCTTGCCTGAGTTTCGGGACGACAGGGATCCCATCATGGCCCTGGGTGCTGGGGGTCACAGTGGGCTGTTGAATGACACCTCGACACCCCACCTGGAGAACTCAGGGCACACGATCTTCAACGACCCCTTCTTCATTGTGGAGACAGTCTGTATCGTGTGGTTTTCCTTTGAGTTCGTGGTCCGCTGCTTTGCTTGTCCCAGTCAAGCACTCTTCTTCAAAAACATCATGAACATCATTGACATCGTCTCCATTTTGCCTTACTTCATCACGCTGGGCACTGATCTGGCCCAGCAGCAGGGGGGTGGCAATGGGCAGCAGCAGCAGGCCATGTCCTTTGCCATCCTCAGGATCATCCGTCTGGTCCGAGTATTCAGGATCTTCAAACTCTCCCGGCACTCCAAGGGCCTGCAGATCCTGGGCCACACCCTCAGAGCCAGCATGCGGGAGCTGGGCCTTCTCATCTTCTTCCTTTTCATCGGGGTCATCCTGTTTTCCAGTGCAGTGTATTTTGCCGAAGCGGATGAACCTACTACCCATTTCCAAAGTATCCCAGATGCATTCTGGTGGGCTGTTGTGACCATGACCACCGTGGGCTATGGGGACATGAAGCCCATCACTGTGGGGGGCAAGATAGTGGGGTCCCTGTGTGCCATTGCAGGTGTCTTAACCATTGCTTTGCCAGTGCCAGTGATTGTCTCTAACTTTAACTATTTCTACCACAGAGAGACAGAAAACGAGGAACAGACACAGCTGACACAGAACGCAGTCAGTTGCCCATACCTCCCTTCCAATTTGCTGAAGAAATTTCGCAGCTCCACTTCTTCTTCCCTGGGGGACAAGTCAGAGTATCTAGAGATGGAAGAAGGAGTGAAGGAGTCTCTGTGTGCAAAGGAGGAGAAGTGTCAGGGAAAGGGGGATGACAGTGAGACCGATAAAAACAACTCTTCTAATGTGAAGGCTGTGGAGACGGATGTGTGAATCTCTTTCTCCACTTGACACTCCCCTCCTCCCCCAGCATCTCCAAATATATTTATGCATAGAGAGTGCAGTTATGAAAATGAAATATGCAAATGAGTCCAATGCATACAGTAGTACGCCATTTAATGGTTATACATGACATAATTGTTGCTAATCTTGTATTACATATCAAATAAATGATACATCTTGGAGAAGAGGGAGGCTTAAAATAGGAGCAAATCTATCTTTATATTTTTTATTAGAATGCAAAAATTTTGCACATTTACTGGAAAAGATGTTAACAGTAAAGGTGGTTTTATGGAGAGAGTTTGTGTGCGTGCGTGTGTGTGGGGGTTGTGTGTGTGTAGTGTGTGAATAAATTGTCAACGTTGTCAGTAACTGTGCAGTGATGGGAAAAGTTGGCATTTTGAAGTATTTACTATGTAAGAATTAATGAATTTGAACAGTCACTTATCAGTGCTTTAATAGCATCTCATATGTCTTTGGATTCAATAGTAACTGTTTTTTAAAAAATTGTAAGAATTACTGTGTAGAAAAAAAAGAGAAAGTAAATTATTTAATAGAATATAGGTCACAATTTTATCTTGGATTTAATTAAAGTTTATTTTTAACTGGAAATTAACTTTTAAAAAGGCTGCAGGGGCCTTTAGAAATCGATTATATTTTATTATTAATTTGGGGAAGATATGACAGTAAATGCTTAACATTATTGAAGAAATGAAATCAGAGATGTCACATGTTTTGTTTGCATCTAACAAGACTGGAATGCTTTCCCCCCCCTTTGCACTATTTTATATGCTGGGGATTGAGAGAGACTTCATACTGTGAATGTTTACTAATGTAACGGTTCAATGACAATCATTGGAAGAATGATTTCTTAGTCTTATTTTATTGTTCTCTTCTTTTCTTGTGTGAGATTATGGCTGCGCAAATAACAACACATGATCCTCTCCTCTTTTAAAATCTAAATAACTGATCTGCCAAGGGACTATGGAGGAAAATTTAGCAACTGAATCTTTTGAAATTGGTCTGTTACAATGAAGCTTCTGAAACCGTACTATTTTAAAATATTCTTCTACATTTTCAATCCAGAATAATTTAACCAAAGTTAATGCATGCACTGAAAGAATTCTTGAAGAATAAGATACCCAGCAGCTACAGTGATTATGGCTTAAGATCTTTCTATTAAACGTGCAACATAAACACTAGATTTATTAAGTTTATTTCTTTGTGCAGCTACACAAGAGCAGAAGGTGGGGACTCATCTCAGAATGCAGCTTTCTGTTTGCTCAAATGGATGTAAAAACCATGTCAAAACATTTGTCAGCATCATCACCATCACTATCATCGTTTTTAAACAAAAGTGTTTCTGATACATGCAACTGCACTTAACTCCCCACAAAGTGTTCTAGAATATAAGGTAACAGATATAATGAGATGTGCGTAATTAAGTTATAATGAGAGAGAGGTATGAAAACTCAGGATGTAAAAGACCTTACTCCCCAGTGGTTTCTTTAATTTCCATTCTTTACAAAAATTGTTGTGCTGAGCTTTGGCAAAAATACTACACAGACAATCTCAGCACATAATGAAGTCTGACAAGTGTGAACTAAAAAAAAAAAAAGAAAAACAAAACAAAACCCAAACCAAAAAAAAACCAAGCAACAACACACACAAACACACACACACACACACACACACTCAAACAAACACAACAAACAAAAAAACCCCATACCTTAAAATCAAAACAAAAGCTTAGAATAGCTTATCTCGAGCTTTTTAAACCCGGGTTATCCTTAGGCAATGACATAAATCTTGCTTTTCGTTTAGGAACCTCGGTGGTACAGTGGGTTAAACATGGGCAATTGATTGAAAATCCATTGTGCATTCTGTAGAGAAAGTTCTAGCAGTCAGCAAAGACTCCGAATTCCTGGGGGGCAATTCTACTCTTTTCTAAAGGGTCGCTGATTGTGATTAAGGATTCCACTTGACAGTAGTAGAGACTAGGTTACATCTCTCCCTTAATTTGTAATACAAAGTCAAGTCAAGTTTAAAAAGCAAAGTTACATCTTTCTCCCCAGAGAAACACTTCTCTGAAGCATCCTTTGAAGGATAGAAGATAGCAAGCAAGGAAGTTAACTGAATGCACAGACCAAAGATCTGTTAGTGATAAATGATAAAAGGAAGTAAATAATAAAATAAGGAAGTGATTCCTGCTATGGCTTCAAAGATTGGGTATTAAGGTCTTTTGGAATCAGAACAAGCACTTTGGAAGCATTAAAATAGGAGTAAGACTGGGACACCATGTATTTGGAAAAGTTACTTCATGTGTTGGTGCCCAGATTACATCATGGTGTTGTCATGGAAGAAAAAATGAGAATTTTGGGGAAACTGCTGAATTTCATATTAGTGCCTGCTATTATTTCTACATTTTTATTCAACCTTGGGAAGAAAATGTGATTGAGAGCACTAAGAGCTACATCTACTTTTTTGAAGAATATTGTAAAATGTGTAGTAATTGGATTTTTGCTTTTTGTAAGGAGTTGCTTGCAGTCAAGACAAGTCTATTATTGAATAATTGCTGCAATTTCTTCTTTAGGGAAGATCTCAGGATGCTGTGGTTATAAAAGAAGAGTTGACTCTTTGGACAGGGCGCCATCTTTCACATGTAATATTCAACTAGGTTACATTTTATCTTAAAATAGCTTAAAGTGTTGTCAATATGGAATATCTCTTGAATGTTAGATAGTAGTTATGATTTGACTAGGAAGGAAAATGTTCTGCATTTGTTTCTTGATACCTCCTTTTCAAATTTGAAACATCAGACTTAATTGATGAGAATTTAGGAATTCTAATAGTTTGAGAACCATGACTTTTCCTATTGTCTTACGTAGTTTTCTCAAGGTGAAAGGGTCAAGAGCAAGTCATGGGCTTCTAAATCAAGTATCCTTAGGTTGTCACTTGTTTTCAGTACGTCTAACTCTTCCTTAAAGGAGCCCTAGTTGCACAGCAGTTAAGAGCTTGGGTGTTAATAAAAAGAGCAGCAATTCCAACCCTTCAGCTCTGCTCTAGGGAAGAAAGCTGTTCTAGTCTGTCCTGTCGAGTCACTTTGCATTAGAATGGAGCAACAAGTTTCTATTTTTGCCTTTAGGTCTTGGCTCCTTATTGAAAAGGGTACATGGAGCCTTAAAATGTGTGCATGGGGCACTTATGTATGTAATAGATCTCTTTGAGTAGATCAGGTCAGGATCTCCAGTGCAGCTGTGAATTTATATAATCTACCTAAATAAACATTAGACAAAATGCTTCTGTTTCATTGCAGTCACAGTAAGGAACCACTGGTAAAACTTTCACAGAGAGAAATAGGCTTCCAGACTATTTGTAACTCATTTAAAAACCTGTCTTCTAGTCCACAATACACATTTCAGTTGTAAGATGAAAAATAATTGACTCACTCCACTTAGAGGTTTAGGATCCTTTAATTAGTTGCTTTTCACATGATAATAAATGTTACCAAAGCTGAATACTTGAGGGTCATCCTAATCAGAATCTTTTCAAGAGTGGATGCATTGTTCTTTCTTGCAAATGTTTGAAAAAGTAACAATCGTGCCTAATAGTTACAGAGAAGGGAGGAGGGTGAGTAGGAATAAAAATTGCTTTTGATTTTTTTTTTTTTTTTTGTGAAAGGATGCTGGTGGTGCTATAGGCCTGACTAGGATTCAAAACAGTCTGCATGTTGACCTTGGGCAAATCATTTCATATTGATTCTCAGTTGTGTTTTACATGTAAAAGCAGGGCTACATTGTTACTTGATTTCTTTCATTGCTAAGAAGTACATTAAAACTTAACAAAGCGAGACCCTGTGGAAGGCAAGAACCTCTCAGGAGAGACAAATGCAAACATCTTCCACTAACAAAGAGCAGTAGAAAAGTTGTAAGATTACATCTTGTCAAAGACAAGACGTGGAGAAACAAGGCTGTCTCGTTAAGTTCCAAGTCTGACAGGTTTCATTTTATTAGACTAATTTATCTTCTCAATGCATCCCTCTGGTCACAGCAATTTTGATTTTGTTGTTAAGTAATCAGAGCAAGATCACTTAAAAATCTGCTTCTACGTTAGCTGCAGAACCGGGCGTTTGAGATGTTAGCAAAACAGAATTACTAGGATATATTTTCAAGCTATTTATACTAATGACTTTTAAAAGGGAAGGGATTTGCTTATTTGAAAATAGCTCCCCAGTCTCCAGTTGAGTACATATGGTCAAAGTTGGTAAGTAAACATTTTGATTTCTTGCTTTGTTACAGGGCAGGCTTGTGGGTAAACAGAGTATGCAGACCTATGCTGGAGAACTCATTTTATGCCTAGGCACATACATGTGACAGTTCCCAAGTGCTGTTGCTGTCCTTGTCGAAATTATTTTAAACAGGATCACAGGATCGCTGAAGCTTTGTGAAAATCTTTGTGATTAAGCGTGTGTTGATCCGAAGTCCAACATGTGATTAAGAAATAGCTCAGGAAAATACACTGAGAAATCTGATGTGTATTTTTACAATTCTTTTCAAAATCTTCATAAGCCAAAAGAGAAAAGGCTATTAATCACATTGGGACAGTAAACACATTGGAATTGCTCCCTACCTTTCAGCAGAATCAGAAATGGTGTTTTCCACTCTGCTATAAATTTTCTGGCTTTTGATGCACTAATGTTGCAGTTATTACTTGGCAAAATAGGATATCCACCTCAATTCCATTTCCATTTTTCAGTGAACATGTGATAATATGCTCCCTGCACCGTGTAGAATGTAACATCCCTCTTTATATGTTTTGTTTTTATTGATACAGCTTAGAATGATTACGGGGTCTCACTCAGTGACACAGGGGCCTGTTCCAGGAAATCTTCCTGACCAAAAGTCATTCTGAGCTCTGCAAGGGACAGTTGGTGTGGACAAAAGGTACCTCTTGGTTTTCCTGAAAAGAAACTTAAGTCAAAGCACTGAGTCTTCTGTATCTATGTCAATTTGTACAGATTAAAAAACCAGTCCTACTTTCTAATATGGAAATCAGTATTCCTCTTTGAAAGAAGGCTGATGGAGTGGTGGTGCTGGGAAGCAGAGCTATTTTTGCATTGAATGGGAATGTGTACTTTTGAAATGTAAATTAAGATTAGGACTATGATAGGACTATGAGATGATATTTCCTCCTGAGCTTTCTGTTTCCATAGCAGTCTCAGTTTTAGAGGATCTTCTTTAAAAAGTATGCTCAGATTTATCAGACCATAAGACCCCAATAAGAGGTTCATAAGCTATGATTACTTTATTTACAGTAAATAACTTCATCCCAGGGTACAAATTAGGTGTGGGGTGCAAGGGGTGGGGGAGGGAGTAGCACATATTGAATGAATTGTAGCTCTAAGTGAGACTCCAGCATCTCCCATTCAGGTATATGGGTTATATATGTAATTTATCACTATCTATATATCTACATACATATCTGCTGGCCTAGTGGTAAGAGCCGTTTTGTAATCCCAAAGGCACACAGTTTGACTTCACGAGCTTCTCTGTGGGAGAAAGATGGACAATCACTTCTTGTGTAATTTAGTACCTCTGAAAATACTCTGGAGGATCAGCTATGAGTCAGTTCCAACTCGAAGGCACACAATCACAGCTCTATATGCAAGTAGGATTAGAATAGATATATACCAGATTAGATATACTGACCATACAAGGCAAGTAATGTACTAAATTCACAGTTTTGCTATCATCCTGAACAGCATGTTTGCAAATTCACTAGTCCCAAGTTCTTGGTGTTTCAGGCCTGCCATTGAGTTTTTTTTATCCACTTGTTTATAATGCTATACTGGGAGAATAACTTGAATCTGGCAGACCAGGAATGGGATGCTTTTGCTCCACAATCAACTCCTGCTTCCTGGCTTGCATATTATCTGTTTTGTAGATTAGTATTTTGTTGGGTACCATCAAGTCAGAACTGGACCGTCCAGCAGGTTTTCAGAGGCACTTAATCACATGGGAGGAAATGGTCTATCCTTCACCCTTGGAGCAGCTGGTGGATTCAAACTGTGTGCTTCTGGAATTGTGGATTGTAGATTACTCAGCACTGATTTCCTCATAGTGGAGTTCTGGTGAACTAGTGGTAAGGAGTTGGGCTGCCAACCACAAGGCACATTATTCAAGTCTACCAGCTGCTCCACAGGACAAGGATGGGTAGTCTCTTCCCCTGTGATTTACAGCCTCAGAAAACCTGCTGGAGGGTCAGCTATGAACCCATTCCAACTTGATGAAGATAATAACAATTGTTTTCTCATCTGAGGCTAGCTTTATTCAGGATCCTATTGTTGCCCTCTGACCAGCAGTCCAGGAAGTATAGATAAAATTATCTGAAGCAAAAAGAAAAAAAAAATAGTACAAAGAAACAAAAAAACCTAGAACCAAAGAAGCCTAGCAGAACTTAACAGTGAAGTCAAGCTGCTGTTGAAATCAATGTGTCCAGAACATCAGAATGAAATAGGAAGGATGTAGAGGTAGTCTTTGTCATGACTTCTCACTGTTGGTGTACATGTAACTGAGAGCTAACTGTTATCCTGGATAGCAGAAAAAATAGACTACTGAAAGACTAGACTACCCAAGTTAACATTTGTGTGTGTAAAATGTATATAGATGTCAGCTTAGCAGTGGTCTTCTTGATGGTAGTTATTAGAGATAAGTAGTAAATATAGAAGGAATGTTCTTTTCCAAGGTATTAGTATTATAGAGTTGTTTTCTTGTTTTTGTAGAGCAGAGCATACTGTCAAAGCCAGAGGGTATGAAGTAATTTTTACACAGAACTTCCTAAACCATTGGTGACTGAGAGGTCAGTAACTTCTTAAATCATTCAAGGCAGTTAAATCTACAGCCTCTGTGGATATGGATGTAAAGCTGTGCCAGTGCTAAGGCAAGACATTCTATTTACAGTAAGTCTATGGATATATATCCATAGATAAATGGCCATCTAGTAGTGTGTTTTATCTTTATTCTGGCAAAAGACATGGAAGCAAAATAAGTGCTTTGAGGCACTCGAAGATACTTGAAGGGAACCAAAATTATGTTCTTTTCATGCATTTGGGGGAATGGTGAGATTTTAAGGTTAAGAAAACATTTTCTATACTCTGGGTTAGATTTTTGTTCTGTATAAACCGTGGCACAGGAGCTAAGCTCAAGATGGTCTGTGTTTGAGGTGTGGGTGTATGCAGTTTCATTCTTATGAGTAGTTAATTTTATTGTGTGGAACTTTACAGCATGCTGATTTTATTTATTTTTATGCACATTATATCCATCATATAAAGGATGCTTGGCTAGTGAAAACTAGACTAGGTGGCCCTAGTCTTTGTACTCTGTGCTTTCTAGAAATATATTTACCTAAAGCTATGGCTTGCCTCCGGAAACTCTATGTATGAACAGTGCTCAGGCTATTCGTTCGCAGGGTCTCTATGAGTCGTCTAGGACTCGACGCCACCAAACAACACCAGCAACATGCTCTCGTGTGCTTGGGCGCGCTCTCTCTCTCATACACACACACACACACACACACACACACACACACACACACACACACACACACAGTGGTGCTCTTCCTGATGGGACTTCTTTAATTCTTTCAGATTTCTAATGTGACTTCCTAATTGTCTTGGTTTCAATTGCTGTAGCTAGTGATTCTCTGGTTATTTTTATTTTTACTGAGTGCCTACATATCTCATTTAGCTTTTGAGAGTACTTCCGTACAAAATCATGAAATAGGTGGAATATCTCATTCTCGAGAGATCAGGACTATATTGTCTGAACTCTGTGATAAAGGTCTGCGCACGTTAACATGGAGGCCGCATGGTGTATTCTCTTTATACAGTTAATTAATTCATACCTGAATAAACTGACAATTCCCTTAGAGAATGCTAATGCTGTTGGTAGCACCGGTGTGAGTCTCTTTATCTCCTCGGCATTGGTAGGGGATCCTGAGCCAAATGAAGCTTTCATTTGCTTTTAGGCAGAGTAGGAAATAATTATCGAAGCTCCCACTGGATTGAAAACTAGCAAGAGGTGATGGCATCTCTAGGGAATGCAGTAAGACTTAGTTTTGTACGTTTATTAGCCATTCTTGGTTGGTGTCACTGTTAGCACTTAGGGAATGAATTTTACAGTAAAGTTAATGTAACCAAATAGTAAAATGACTTTAAGAAAATAAAAATTATAAATTGAAAACCATTCTATTAGCCTAAGGAATTATTCTAGCCAAATATTTAGATGAATTAATTTATATAGTATTTGGATATTAGAGTTGGCATTATTTTGAAACAATTTATTTAGATGGCCACTGGATTATTATTCATTTACTCTGGTTTCTTGAGAGAAGAATTCACTCCCTTTTCTCCCCCCTTTTCCCTGAATTTTGTTTCTATATTTAAATTGGCACATTTCCTATAAACTTATATCTTCTAGCATGCCAGGCAAATAGCTTGGTTAAGAAATGATTGAAGACTGATAAGATCAGTCTTTTTGATTTCAGACTACCATAGGAAACTACAGAGCAGGAATATTAAGAAAAGGCATTCTTTTGGGTTCCTGAAAGTGTTGTTAGACTTATTGGCCTGTTCTCTTCTATTTGTGATTGAGCCAATGAGAAGTGAATTCATTGTTTTCTTCCTGTATTAGTAACAAGACAAGAGCAGCATTTGGGGCCTTTGAAGAGAGGGGTTTGAGGAAAATCTGTGGGAGGGATAGTTCCAGGGGCAAGGAATTCAGCTTAAATAGCCGTTCATTTAGTGTCACACATAGATATGTTGAAAACCGGTCATTTGATAAATGTTATTAGATGCTGTTGAGCTAATTTTGATTCATTCCTACACTGTGTGATGGAGAGGAACTGCCCCATGAGATTGCCTTAGCTTAATCTGTACAAAAGCACATTGCCAAGTCTTTCTCCCAGTAAGTCACTGAAAGGGTTGAAACAGCCTGTCTGGTGGTTCAAATCCACCAGCGGCTTTCTGGGAGAAAGATGAGCAGTCTTCTCTTGTGTAATTACTGTCTGGGAAACCCATGGGTCAGCTCTGAGGTAGTTCTTAACTCGCTGGCAATGAGAGAGTGTTCTTAGTGTGGACTCTTCGAGTGGTAGTGGTTTAAATGAATGACAGTAGAATGAAACAGCCAGTTGAAACTCTGGGAGTGAGTAGCACTAGGCAGAGCTGTTTCTGTTGGTTACCACTGCCATGGAATGGCGACTAGCGAGATCTGTGCCACATTATTAGAAATCCTCATTGCCGTCTCATGCTCCTCGCTGATTTAGCTGCTGCTGTTCATCCCCACAGAGAAGAGGTGTCATTTCACTATGAGAATCCACATACTTCACAGGCGTCAAGGCAGTGTGAGAAACAGTGGAGACAGAGAGGGTTAGATTAGACAGATAAGGATGAAGCAACATACAGTATTTTAAGGTGTGAATCATCTTGTGACACTCAGCTATTTTTACTCCCTCCAGAGACTGAGCAGAATCTGTGGAAGGGAGAGGCTCTGTTCAGGAATTACCATTCCTCTTTTGTTTGTCCCTAGTATTGCTGCTGGAGATCTGTCTAGCAGGGAGTTGCCATTGCTAAAATCAGCAGAAAATGACTTGCTGCAAGCATCTTTCTCCCTAAGTTCAGTTGTGAAATGCTGCAGTTGAGTTCCAAGTTCTACAAGAGAAATTAGGAAGTGTCTTGACTTTTAAAAAATCTGCTGCACCCTTGAAAAGCTTTAAGAAGGTAATTTGAAGTAGGAGATTCCAATAGTCCAAGAGAAATTCAGACCAAATAGAAACTTATTTAAAGCAAATTTTCCAAAAATGTCTCTCTCTCCCCCCCCAATTTCTCATTTCAATCTCTCCTCTAATTAGAAATCCTGTTGCATTTGAAATGAAATTAATCCTCCCCCCCCCCTCCAGAGCTAAGACATACAGAATGCTCAGTTCCTGCACTTGGGGTTCAGCAACAGCCCTCATCAAAAAAGAGTCTATTATCTCAGGCTCACAGTTTTCTCATGGGGAGCTATATTTTATGTGATCCATGTAAACATCTTCCCACTTTGTAAATCAGGTCACGCCAATACACACTCAGAAAGCTTGTGTAGTGTGGGTTTGCAATGTTCTGTTATTATGCTAGGTATTTTGTGCTTATTTTTGAACAGCTGGGATCTTAGCAACAGCTGGATGATTAGTTGTGGGGTCCCCCCCCATTTTTCACCCAGATGCTTTATTACTGTGCAAAAACAGCCCCAGTGTGGGAAAAGCTGGAAGGATAATAACAAAAATCTTGCTCTTATACAACTGCTGTTATTAGGAATTTAATCAAGGAAATTAAGAGCATACAGTTTTAACTGTTGTTTTTGCCTTGCAAACATGTTGTTATATCGAGCATGCTAATTTCCATTCTCGTGCAAAGGGGTCGATTGACTAACTTTCTCAGAATGCCTCTTGCAATATTCCTTAGGCTACTGAAGCTGTGCTTTGCTTGTTACACTTATTTGCTTAAGGGGAAATGTCTACACACCAAGAGACATCACCCGAGTTTTCCATTCACTGCTGGCGAGAGGAGCTGACAGAGCAGGCCGGCTACCATCCTTTCAGTCACTAGATCTATTTTTAGGTTTGTCCCTTTGCGACTGACTTTAACCCTGAGTAGAAGGACTGGAATTCAAAGACAATAAGGCATTTTGTTATGACGGCTTGTGGGTTTTAAAAACATTGGTATTGTGAAAGGGGAAAATGTAATTCTGGTGCTGTTTGATCAGACCTCACACAGTGCTAAAAATGGGTTTTATAAAAAAGGGTGCATAGACTTCTTTTCTCCATCAATGAGTTTTTCAACAGATGTTCATTAAGCTCATAGGAGGTGCCTAGAGTATGCATGGGTATCTGGGTTTTAGAGATACTAACACATCAGAGAGTCACAGTCTACACAGAAGAATTTTTAAATTACAGAAAGAATATTTTTTTTCCTAACTAGCAGGAACACTTGCTTATTATTATGCTTTTCTCCCTTCTGAGAATCTGTATGTATAACCATGTCTATTTTCTTCTGAGAGGGTGAATTGTCAGGCTATCCTGCTGTAATATTACTTACTTTCCCTCATAAATTCTGTCTTCTGTCCTGTAAGTGTGCTTCATTTTCTGTAATAGCTTCTCTGTAAGCGATGTAGTGAATGGTCCCGAATTCACTTTGCCTTTTATTTCTCTTTTATGATTCTTATCTGTGCATTACCAACAGTAAAGGTGATCCTGTGAGTGGAATCTACTTCCTTCAATTCCTAGAATGTTTATTTCATCGTTTTAATGACATATGATTAAATTATAATTCAGAAGGAGGGGAAAAGGTAGCTAGAACAGCAGATTTGCCTGAATTAACACCCATCTGTAAAATGATAAACAATACCACTTTTTTTTCTGTTCCAGAGTATATTTTTTCTTGACCCACAGTTCTTGTCACCTTATAAAAACCATTTTTTTAAACCCCAAAGTCATCCTTATCTTTCTTCTTAAGAAATGTACTTAGGAATGTACTGAAGGTATATTTAAAAATTCTGCTTGAATTAAGAGCTAAGTTTCTTTCTTGGATAAATGTGCGTGTGCAAAAGCAAAGGAAACCTGAGAAAATGCTACATCAAGCTGATCAATACAGACAGCAGACAGCCCAGAATAATCCCTAAAATTTCCCTTAACTGCCATGACATACCAAGTAAATTAGGCAGGTGATGTGTGTGTGTGTGTGTGTGTGTGTGTGTGTGTGTAGGTAAGTCAAATGGAATTGCTTCAATTATTTGGCATATCAAAGCAGTTGAGGCAAACTTTAGGACTCTTTGTGGGATGTCTGCTGTCTATGTGGATGAGATTGACCTGACATCTTCTCAATTTTCCATTTGCTTTCAAGATGATGCTTTGATTTCTTTTCTTGGAATTAAGATGCTCACATTTGAAATGCAGTAAGAATAACATTCTTTGGTGTCTCCAGCTAGCTTTAAATTCTCAAGAACAGCTCAGAATTTCCTTATGAAAATCTTCTTTATAATGTACATTATAGTCTCTTTGAGTTTTCATTCAAGCCAAACACACATTATCTTTAATTGAAGCTGATTCCACTTGAAGCCAAAACAATTGGTCAAGTCAGTGGGGGGAAAAAAGCCAAGTCGATTGTCTGGCTTGTGAAGCCACTGATTCAATTCTGCTTCATTAAAGCCATTAGGATAAATGCATCCTGGATTCTCTTTAAATTTGGAAATTTTTCAGTTGCTTTCATTCTTTGAGGGAAACACCTTTAATTGCCAAACCATTATCTTGTGGAATTTTTATTTTAGTAAACTGCACATGTTCATTGTGCCTTCCTCATAAGACATCACATATTAAATGCAAATAAAATCATTATATATCTTTTTCCATAAGCCATGATGGTATTTTTTGTTCGTAATTTTTCCTAAAAGTATTTGCAGACTTAGAAGATGTTGAATTTGGCCTAAATTAATTGACATATAGTTACTATTTGACATTTGTTTTTGTTTTTAAGACAGAGAGTTGGATTGTTCATTATCACTCTTGGGAGGAAGAAATGACTTAACAAACTTTACACATTCTTATTTTTACACATAGGAAAAAGGAGATGGAAGAAAATATATTTATGATTTCTTCAAGAGAATGAAGGTAATGGCCACCAGCAGCATTCTGTGGGCTTCATTTAGAAGTCTTTAAAATGGAATCCAAGTGCATTTAAATTGCATCTAAAGTTTTCTACACAGAATGAAAAAATATAACCTAGAAATATATTACATAAAAGAGATCGCAAATAAATCATATCATATGACATAATTTTTGGATTTTTTTCCAAAGGATATTAAATAACCTAGTATGATATGTGTGAATGTCCTCAGAATAAAATTTCGTAAGCAAATAATGTATCTATTTAGAAACTTGGATAAGCAGCTATATTTTTACAAGGAAGTTCTCTTTCTGTATACATCTAGTGTAAAGTAACTATCATAATTTTAACTTTTATATCTTGATTTTATAATTTGATGGTAACCTGTATTGATAGACCCTGTATTGAGTTTCTGAGTCTGTAAATCACATTAGGAGAAGATTGTGTGTGTATAGCCTTTATATATATATATATACTTGATGCCTATATATACTTTATATCTATATACCTATATACTTTATATATCTATATACTTTATATGTATAGCCTATATATATGTGTGTGCGTGTGCATAGCATATATATATATATAGCCTATATACATATATAGTGCCTTTATATATATATGTATATAGCTTTTATATATATATTTTTATATTTTGCCTTTATGTATGTTGCCTTTATATATGTGTACATTGCATATCTATATTGCATATCTATCTATCTATCTATCTATCTATCTATCTATCTATCTATCTATCTATCTTTTACTCTGAGCTGGTGATGTATTTGAACCAGTAGAGGGGAGCAACCTCTGGGTTTACAGAGAAGCTCTCTACAGACTACCTGTCCAGAGCTCCCACTTTTATAAGAATGCTATTTTTTTTTCATCAAACAACTGATTCTCATGTCATTAAGTAATCATTTATCATTAACTTATTAAAGACATTAAAGTTTGTATTAGAAATAGGAAGAACTAATCCTTTGTAAAGACTGACACTAAGAGAAAAATTAACACATGAAACAATCGTTCTTCTTACATTTTTCATTGTGAAAGGTTTCATTTTAATCATATTCTCTCCTGCTTTTAAAATTTTCTAACTTACATTATTCACTATTTATTTTAGCCTATTCATACCATTTATCAAAACCTGGCTATTTGCCATGAGAAGTAAACCTTGTGGTCTCTGTAAAATATTACTGAAAGCATCTGTAGCACTATTTAAGGAGAGAATTATAAGCACTACTAGCTTTAAAGGAGAGTACACTTTTAGTGATTTAATTTCATTTAAAAACAAAGCAGAAGTTCAAGTTGTTAGGAAGCTGAATATTGCTACCATAGCTCTATGCTTTTGTATCACACTCATTGCTAAGCACTAACTATACGTGAGAAATGAGCATATGAAAATTTGAAGAGACAAAACGCTGTAGAAAATTTTGCTATTAACTAGTATTTTAATTTTAATCTTCTTGCTGGCCTACAAGAAAATAATAAATGGTTCTTGCTTTTCTAACTCAAGTACAAGAGCAAAAAATTCAAAGTAGAGTAATTATAAATAAGCAAAATTTGCCTTTGTATATTTGTGCTAGCAGCTATATCGCAAACTTTTATAATATGTATCATTGTTGTTGCTGTTTTGTACCATAGAGTTGGAACCAGCCCATAACTGACACTCCAGCAGATTTTCAGAGGCAGTTGATCACAAAGGATGAGTTTGCCATTCCTTCTCTTACAGAGCAGCTGGTGCCCTTGAACCACGTGCCTTTGGGGTTGCAGTGCAGTTACTTGCCACTCTGCCACCAGGCCATCCTAATATTAACATCACAGTTAATAATTTGTTAATCTTCAGGGAAATCTAGGTGGCAATTTCAAGTGGTGTGACTTTGCACCTAGCGAAGCAATGGCCAAGGGAAGACAAGTTTAACAGAGTTTGCCACTGTTTTGTCACTTTAAGTATTATAAAACTATTTGTGCATGTCTTAGTTTCTTGGAGCTGTTGCTATACAGTACCACAAACTAGTTGGCTTCTAAGAGCAGCAATTTATGGCCTTTCAGTCTGGAAACTGGAAGACTGACAACAAGGCCCTTCCAAAGTTCTGAGAGAAAGCTTTTTTTCGTGCCTCTTACTTTACTTCTGCTATCTCCAAGTGTTCCTTGGTTTCATCTGTAGTGTCATATGCCGTTTTGTCACATGGCATCCTTCAAACATTTCCTGAGTTTTGTGTATCTTCTTTTATAAAGATACCGTTTGTATGAGATTAAGATCTACCCTACTTTAGATGTTCTCAAGCTATTTTAACAGGTAGTATCCTCAGAGACTCTGTTTCTAAACAGGATCACATTCACAGGGTCAGAAATTAGGAAATAAGCATATCTTTTTTTACAGAAACACAATTTAGTTCATACCAGTACATAATTTTTTTTTCTTTCTCCTCTTCCAGATTCTCAAAGGAGAGTAATTAACTTTTATTTTTTTTTTATTTGAAGAGAGATAAATTTTTAGGAGTGTATATCCATTCCCTTTTTGAAATGGACATCTTTTGGCAAAAGAGTGTTTGTAAGAGGTACTTATCCATTTAGATGGCTTCTCCATGTCTAGTCAAGATGTGTATATGTTTTTCCTTGATTAAAGAAAGTGGTGTATCTATGTTTCATATCACTGTGAAATATATCAAGGCATAGGGAGATAAAAATATCTCTCAGTTGTATATGTCTCTTGTAAAACAATGTGTATATGTACATATGTAATTATATACATATGTAAAAAGAAATAATTATATATACATAAATAAAAGCTCTGGTGGCGTAGTCCTCAGTGCAAAGGCACAAGACTCAAATCCTCCAACTGCTACACCGGAACAAGAGGAACAACCTTCTGTGCGATTTAAAACCTCCAGAAAAATCCCACTGGAGGGTCAACTGTGAGTCAGCTCCAACTTGATGACCTATAACTACAATATACATATTTACACCCGCATATACACATCAACAACAAACATGTGTATACATACACGCACATATATTAAAGCTAAGAAATCCTGGTGTCACAAAGTCTAAGAACTTAGTTATTAATCAAAAGTTCAGTGATTGGAAGATATCTGTCTGTGGCTCCCAGGAGAAGAGACCTAGCAATCTGTTCCTATAAAGATTTACAGCTTCGGAAACTGCGTGGAGCAGTCTATTCTGCCTCACAGGGCCACTGTCAGTCAACAGATACGTGATAATGAAGATACATTTTATACTCAGACTGGCTTATGCTGCTTAATAACATTGGTGACATGAGGGGGGTGGTGTGCTCCGTGCATGCCGCGAGGGTTTTAAGAGACTTCAGAACATTTGTATAGTGCCTTTTTACCAATGAGACTAACCAAATAATTAAATCATTGCTTTTTGTGAATGGTGTACAGAGGGTATCTATCATATGTTTTTCAAGAAATATTACTGAAATGTATTTCTCAGGGTTGTATTTCAGAGTACAGTGCAGTGATCACATGCTAACATGATGGCATATAATCATGAAAGAGTAATAGTTATTATGAATAAAGCTAAAGTAGTAGAAATATGTTTATAAAAGTATTACTCTACTACATGTTGTGTACCATTAAGTTGGAACTGAGCCATAACTAACTTTCCAGTGCATTTTCAGAGGTAGCAAATCACAGTAGAGGAGATTGCCTATCCTTCTCCGGTGGAACAGCTGATGGATTAAAACTCTATGGCATAATTACAAAGTAATGCAGAAAAAAGTAGAGGAAGACATTTTTGTTATCCTAACTCCTTACAATTCCATTCCCCTCCCCCCCCCCAGGACCTTGAACCATTTCAACCCTGTTCAGTCATGGTCAAGGAAGCAACAGTGGAATTGACTTGAATCTTTAAAAGTTGCATGCACTAGAGAGGTAACTGGAAGATAATTGGAATGGATGATACCCTTGCTAAAAATTTAATCTCCCAGTTAAGGCAACATCTGAATTGCAAAACAAGCAAATCTCTTTTTCACAAAGAGGGAAGCAGCAGTGCTGAGCTCAAAGATGGCTGATCGAGTCACTTTGAATGTGTGCCCCACACAATTGCTGGCCCAAGTACCCAGTCTCCTCCACCAGATTCCCAAAAGGGCTTTACTGCATCCCTTACAAGTCTCCTATTCAGAGACTTTGACCTCCATGCTGGTTACTATTATGATTTATCAAAATCTTAAAAAATTCTGATCTCTTCCAGGGTTGCTTCATGACTAAATAGTTGATATCTAGTTTGAAGACCTTTAGCCTGCCTAATTTTAATTGTAACATATTCACTATTTAGGGCTATTTTACCCTGAAACTGATAACACTGCCTGTTTTAGTTCCCTAGAGCGTTAACAGTAGTGTGAAAAGACAGAAAGTTATTTTTTTTTCCACAGGTTTGAGAACTAGAAGTCTAGGAGAAATTCTCATTTATTCCTCTTTTCTTTCTGGTGCTAATCAGCAATCCTTGGTATTACGTGGCTTGTATCTGTGAACCTTTGCCTCCATCTTCATATGCAATCCATTTATCTCTATGTGTGTGTCTCTGGGAAAAGACTTCGCTCTTCTTGTGAAAGACACCAGTCTTACTGAATCTAGTTCTACCTGGTGGCATTGTCTACGGGGAGTAGCATTGCTAACCCAAGTTCCATCTCTACAGTTTGAATCCACTAGCATCTCCAAAGTAGAAAAATGGACAATCTTGCCCGGTGTGATTTACATTCTCTAAAGTTCACTGGAGACTTAAGTGTGAATCTGTTCTGACTCCACGGCAATATGTTTTTATTCCAGTGTCTTAATTTTGTTTCATTTGTGTACATCCTATTGCCAAATAAAGTTACATCCACAGGTTTAAAGAGGGAATGAATAAGAAAGAAAAAAAGAGGACATGAGTTTTGGAAGATAATATACAATCTATGCTCTCTTTTTTGGGATAAGTGTTGCTTCTTTTTTTGTCATTATTTTATATGTAAACTGTTTTGTCAAATAAATTTGTTCCATTTTCTTGCTCATTTTAGTATGATGGATACCTTTGAGTATGCTTTAATCTTCATTATAAATAAAACTGTGGTGAACACCTTCATCAATACACTACTGAACCATCTTCTTTTATTACTTTTCAGGCTGGCTTCCCAGAGGAAGTTGTTTGCTTTTAAATAAAGGGGATTTAATTTTAAATGATATTGTATTTTTTTATAACAGAATGTAGTATATTAATAATTAATCTAGAGAGGCTAGAAATAACTTTTTGAAATTATTCACTTGCTTTTCTCTGTACTTCAGCCAGAATTAATCATTTAAACAGCTATCAATAATGTAATGCTTAGATGTTGACCTCAGCTTTCCCTATTCATTCAGAAAATCGTTTTATATGATAAATGTTGCTTGAGCAAGCAGATCATATCAAAGTGTTTTGCGTTGCTTCTAAACTCTCCTTGTAGTAAACAGGTTCCTGTTTTTTTTTGTTTGGATCATGATTTTGTTGTTACGTGCCATCGAGTCCAGGTGACTATAGTGCCTGTATATACAACAGCTCTGAACCCTGCTCTATCTTGAGCCAGTCTTGCTGACTCCCACATGTCCACCCCATTACTGTGTCAGTCTATCTCCTATGTGGGTCTTTCTCACATGTCTTGTCCTTCTTTCCTTCTAAGCATTATGTCCTTCTCCAAGAACCTATCACTCCTGGCTGTGTGCCCAAGGTATGTGAGACAGAGCTTCAAAATGTTTGCCTCCCAGGAGAAACTTGACAGTCAGCTCAATTATATCTGTCATTCTTTCTATATCTTGAAGGACCTATCTTCAGCTTTTTATATTCATTCTTCCACTACCCAAGTCCTTAATTTGTCCTTAAAACAAAATGCTCTAAAAATGCTCTACAGTAGCTCCTAATACATCTTATGGATGGTTTAATGGTAATTTCATGATTAGGGATTTCTTTTATCTTTTTTTGTTTTAGATATTTCTTTAATAACTGTTGCTATTGAGTGCCCTTGAATAGACTGTGGCCCATATCTATGAACAACAGATCTAGATCCAATCCTATCATTTGCCACCCTTGCATTTCCTGACACATTAGAACCCATTGGGGCAGTCACTGTGTCAATCCACTTGGTTGAGGGTCTTCCTTTCCTTTGTGGACCTTCTGCCTTTCTAAGCATCATGATTTTCTCCAAGGAATATCCATGTGCCCAACGTATGTGCGGCAAAGCTTTATCATCTTTGCCTCCAAAGAGCACTCTGGTTACACTTTCTCCAAGATGTATTTGTTTGTTCCTTTGGCTATCCTTGAGATGTGCAGTACTGTTCTCCAACAGCACAGCTCAAAGGCATCAATTCTTCTCTCATCCTTATTCATTGTCCATTTCATTGTTCTTATTGATTTAACGACTAGATGTACATTTTTATCTCTTGTTCTATTTCTCTCCTTTCCTCTGTCCCTTGTTCGGTCTTCTTCTTCTTCGACTCTTCTCTTTCCCTTATAAAGTCAGATGCTTTGACACCAAATAATTGATTGAATATCTCAGGTCTCAGTAACTTGATATTTTCATACTGAAGGTCAGGTATCAAATGAGAAATTATTTGCCCACTTCTTTCTTCTCATCTTCTTGGAGTTGGAAGATCCCTTAAAAGGACCTTACGATGCCCTGATCAAAGTTCACTTGTTTTCTGGCCAGGGAGTTGGTTAAGCTGCTTTGAGTATTGAGCTTTGTAGAGCTTTGTATTGATGTAGTATTTGTCTCTGAAACAACTACAAAAGTTCTTCCTAGGCTGATGAATTCTATTCCTGAGGAATAATTCATATCTATCTAACCTAATAGACTTGGCAATTTAATGACGAAAAGGTGAGGAGTGGTATAGTGTGTATATATATGTTTTTCTTCTTTTTAAAATTATAACAAGGAAAGAACATTTCTGTTCTTTTTTCCAGGACTACTAAAATGAATTTCTGGGCTCTTTAAAAAATCTTGCTTATTTTGAGCAATCTCTGTGTCCATTATACTTTGGGTAGTGTTTGTTTTTTAAAAAAAATCTGCTTATCTTTAGAAACACTGCTTAGAGGGGTTAAGCCAATTATAACTGTTTCTAAATTTTTTCTAGACTCACATCTTGTGTTAGGAAGAAGTTGTAGAAATAAAAAAGGTTCTTTTTTTTTTAAGATTTGAAACAACTGGTATTATCTTACGGACAGCTTGTCAATCACACTTCTACTGGTGATACCTTGCTTGTCAAGCTTTTGGTGTTTTCACACCATAACTGGGAAGCTTTATTCATCTCTGTTGACTTGATTCTGACTCTCAGTGACCCTTCCTTTATTATTTCTGAATCCTATTGAGAGGATACTAACTCATTTTTCTGCTGAGGAACAGCTGGTGGATTTGAACTTCAAGAGACTTGGCTTTGGGGTTAGCAGAGCCAGTTAATGTAAAAAAGAGAGTAATAAATCTTGGTGTCAGTAGCAGTTTAAAACAAATAAGGAAAAGAAGTACAAATATTTTGAACTAGTTATGTTAGGTAAATAATGAAGACTGTGCTTCTGTTTTTGAAAGCTCATTTGCTGTGATAGAAGTTGCCCCCTTTGCTTTTTGCTGGTCCTCTTGTTCTTAGATAGCATTTACATTTTGATAGTTACCTAATGTAAATTGTGTACCTAATATAATGTAAATGCTATCCAAAAAGCACTTTGAGCTTCCTCTTAGTCTTTGAGTGATTGCTTTGACCACTTAATTGCTTCCTCCCTTCCCCCAGTATTTTCAATCCATGGTTGATTGAATCCAAAGAGGCAGAATCCATGAATACAGTGGAACAATTTTTGTTGTTGTTGTTATTATTTTAAAGATTATTATCTATATATTTTAAGCATTATTCCTGATGTGAGACAGTCTTCAAGTGATCTTGGACTTTCTTTTCCCATTCTGAAACCAGCTCTACCTTCAGATCCTATAGGTCAGTTTGCTTGTTTTGTGCCCCAGACTGCCTATCTGCAGCTTAGATCTGATGAAATCAGTTCCACGTGAATGGTGGGTATATTTCAGTTGGCTTTTGTAAAACATTCACAAGGTTTAAGTATAAAGTGGTTTGCCTGCTAGCATATGAATCAACTGGATTTTGCCATGTATCAAACCACTCCAAAATTTAATAGTTTCAAACAATGAGTTGCTCTTAAGCCTGGGTTTATAAAAGTGATTAGGCATGAGTTTATAAAATACACCAAAGTTTCCACATGCAGCAACAATATGCTAGAAGATCTACTGTTGTTGTGTGCTGTCGAGTGGGTATCAGCCCATAGCCGACCCTCCAGCGGGTTTTCAGAGGCAGTAGATCTCTGCCCTTTGGAAGATCTCCGAGGGACCAACCCACCCCATATGGCCTCAAACACATGTCTGGAGGTTGACAACTGCCGCAAAGTGCTATCAGGTTGGTCTAGGCTCCTTCATGTGGAAGGTGATTCCAAAAGCAGCAAGAGGGTAGCTCTAATATGTGTTTCTATCCTCTGAGGGATTCTGTTTGCTATGTCCCACTGGCCAAACAAGTTACATGACACAGCCCAGACTCAGATTGTGGGAGAAAGAGATTTTTACATTTTGATGAGACACATTAAATATTTGTGACTTTCTGTTTTTCAGTTGACAAGCAGCATGTGACCACATTCCTTCTGATGATGCACCTACCTCCAAGCAATTTTTCCCCCCTCTACGGGAAGAAGCATGGGCATGGAGGAAATTTTTTATCTTTAAAAAAAATTCTTTTTTAAATTGAGATTTTAATGGAAGTTTATAAAGAACTTGGATTTCCATTTATTCATTGTTGCACATTTTCCTCCCTGCCTCCTCTCCTCCCAGTTCGCTTTTTTCCTTCAGAAAAAAAGTTTTTTCATGGTTATACAACCCCCGCCCCCCCAAATGCCCCTGCCCCTGACCACTTTACTTTGCAGCTCTTATTCTGGACTCATGTCATGCCAATAATACCTAATCATATATTCCTTTTATACAGTTCTCTCCCTCATCTGTTTCAATGCCATGTACATTATTTATCCCCTCTTAATTTTTCCCCAACCCTCATGTCAGTCCTGTTTTATAACAAAAATATGTAGTATTTATATTTTTTGCAACTGAGATATTTCATTCAGCATAATGACTTCCATGGTCACCCATTTTGTATATTTCATGAGTTCTTTGTTTTTCAGTGCTGCATAATATTCCATTGTGTGAATACATCACAGCTTTCCTATCCATTCATTTGTTGATGGGCACTTGGGTTGTTTCCAACTCTTTGCTGTTGTGAACAAAGCAGCAATAAACACGAGTGTGCATAGAACCTTCTTTTCAAACTCTCTTCTGCCCCAATGTATGGATTCTATTATTAACATGTGAGAGAAAATACTATTTTACCAAATTTTTTAAAGAAATTTCTCTTTTCTTTCATATCTCCCTTTTTAAGCAATGCTAAATAAATATCAGGCGATGAAAGATTAACTGGTTCTTTTTTGTTTTCTGGTCTAGTGCCTACTTTGTAGCAATTGGCTAATCATTGGATTCCACAGCTAGATAGAATTAAAAATTTTAATATTAGAAAATATTTCTTCATCTTCATCTGTGGAACTTGTATTTTTAAGTAATCTAAAATTCACGACAAACTGTGCTAACATGAGCTACCTCCTTGTGCCTTGAATTTTGATCCAAAGATTTCCATTGTGAGTTTAAAGCTGGTCTCAGTAGGATATTATTAGAAAGTACATACTGAACTTTGAATCTTTTACTATGTGTATACTATTTCATTATCCAAAAGATCAATTCTAATATGTAGTAATGAAACACCTGGAATTTCCATATCACATCCTATAAACCAAATGAAATGTGATCCATTTGATAACTATTAATTATAATATCAATCTTGCAGTAACATGTTTTTAGGGAAATTTCGGAACATTCATATTGTATAATTATTGTCATCAATAATAGTGTTGTCAAACTTTGTGCTTCCTGTGTCATATTTATAATGAGTGTGTGGTTTATAATGGGTGTATTTCACTCATGTGACAATGATGTTAATTTTTTCTCTGTAATGTACTTGTGAGAAATAGTTTGATATTCTTTTAACTTCCTGTAACTATGTCTTTCTAAAGTATTTGATAGTTTTATTTATCAACAGATTGTTAATAATGTGTCAGGGAGGTTGCAAAGTTTTACTGGCTTGGCAGATAAACCCAAGTATTTAGAAAAGTTCTTCTTACTCAGAGTCATGCTATGAAAAAGCAAAAACTCCCTCCTGTGGAATTGATTCCAACTCATCATGTCCTCCCTTTGGGGGTGCCTGAGGCCGTAAATCTTTAGGAGATGAGATTGTCCATCTTTCACCCCCCAGAACAACTGGTAGATTTGAAGCTTTAACCTTTCAGTTAGTGAGTCCAATATGTAATTAGGTGTAGTACCAGGATTCCTTGTACTCATGTAATAGCCTTTGCTTAATCTTATATAGCTCTTGCTATGGTTATATGGACATATAAATGTGTATAATTTTATCTTTTGACTCAAATTGTAATTTTTTTTGCTTTTCATAAAATATTTTAAACATTTGCTTTGTCTAAATCCTATACTTGAAAATTGCTATTTGGTTTTTTAAAATTTCTATGTTACTGCTACAGGACATGGTATTCTGGACAATGTTAGGGCTTTATAAACTACGAGACAAACCTTTTTTCTTTTTTAAAATTTTAATTATTTATGTTTAATTGAGATTTTCATGAAAGTTTATACAGAATTTGGGATTTCTATTCATTCATTGTTGCACGCTTTCCTCCTTGCCCACCTCCACCCCAATTTGCTTTTCTCTTTGGAAAAAAAACTTTCATTGTTGTGACAATCCTTTTATTATGATAGCACCTCAAGAGCAACGGTGTCTCTCTGGAGACTAAGATGTGCCCGATACAGGCCATCGTCTTTGCAATCACTTGTTATGCATCAGAGAGTTGGGCAATGACTAGGGAAGATAGAAGGAGAATTGAGGCCTTTGAGCTGTGGTGCTGGAGAAGAGTATTGAATGTACCATGGACTGCCAAGAAAACAAACAGATTCATCCTGGAGAGGGTTAAACCAGGCTACTCCTTGGAGGCAAGGATTCTGGGGCCTCGTCTCACATACTTTGGATATGTTGTAAAGAGGGAGAGGTCCTTGGAGAGGGACATCATGCTTGGTAGGGTGGAGGGATAGCGCAGGAGGGGAAGAACCTCTATGAGGTAGATTGATTCAATGACTGGGGTAATCGGGATGGGTGTGTCAGGGGCCATGCGATTGACACATGATAGAACAGGGTTTAGGGCTATTGTACATAAGGTCGCTATGAGTTGCAAACAACTCGACGGCACATAACAACAACAACAGTCAATTAAATTTCATACAAGGCCTATTTACTATATACCCCAGGACACAGGACTTTCAGCATTATCTGGGAGTGCATATGGATCTAACTTTCTAAATATTTGTCTGCTAGAAAACAGGCATTCCGCTGCTTGACATGAATGGTCTCATTGAAGTCTGTTTTCAAAGAGTCTCAGGTGAAGGCATGATGTAAATGACTTAATAAATGGACTTTTCCTTCTTTAGGTGCTCATAGAGGAACTCACAATGTCTTTCTAGATCATTGTATTTTTGTTTATGTATTGTATAAATTTTGTTTATATTTTTATGGCATTTTTTGTTTTGTGGTTTATGTTGTTTTTCCCCCCAATGATGTGTTTGCATGTATCCAAAAATGGAAGGGGAAAAAAAACCCAAAGGGGAAAGATTCCAAGAATTTCAAGGTGAGTGGAACCAGGATTGATGAACTGGGAAATTTTTACCCTATAAGATGTTTTTGAAAAATATCTAGCCAGAATTATATTTCCTTCTGTATCCTTTAGCATGCCAAAATGACCCTTAGATAAATTTTGTCTTTCACTTTAAAATCATATCATCCCTTTCCAGAAATGAAAGAGGTGCAAAAATCCATTTTCTTCGACCATTTAGTACTTGCAAAAGCCTCATGTGCATCATCTGTCCCTTTCAAGAAGCCTTCTAGCCTCAGCCATCTCTTTCTGACCGTGGCCTTCCCTGCTGGACAATTGGTCCTTCCTCTTACACAACAGTTGTGAGGTGGCCGAAATGGTTGGTGAAGCTCTGAGAAGTGTGGCCAGCCCCATGTTGCAAACTCAGCTCATTCACCCAGTTGTTAATACGCTATTCAAGGGGTTTCTAGTCTAGTTTGGAAGAAAAAAGTCTCAAGGGTCAATTTCATTTATTCTTAAATTAACTTTCAATTACTGAAGCATAATTTTTGTAGACAAAATCATTCAAGTCAGTGAATTTTGACAACTACATACACTCATGATACCACTAGTACAATAAAGTTACACAGCAACTCTCTCGTCCGTTCACACCTCTGCCAATTCATTCCTCTTGTCAGAATTCAGCCTCAACCTAGTAGACAATGATCTCATTTTGTCCTATAAATTAAATTACAATTTCTACAATAGAGACACTGAGAATCCTATGGTACAGATAGTTTTATTCTGGAGCTCGTCACTTAGGGTAATCATTAGACATTCAGTGCTGATTGACATTGGCATTTTCAAAACTTTATTTTTTTCTTTCACCAACTTTTGTTCTTAGTGTTCATCTGTTGGATTTTCTGTTTACCTTTAAACATGCTGGTGTTTTTATACCTTGAAACATGCATTTCATTCATATTTTACTATTTACTAATGGATATACAACTCCTCTATACATTACAACTAAACCCAGTATGTAATTAAGAGTCTATAGAAGCCCAAAGCTTACGATTTTCATGTTAATTTCAACTTCTGGCAATCCTCCATTGTGTTTCTAATGCTGTAAATCTTAATGGAAACAAACTGTCTGTAGAGGGGCTAGTGGATTTGAACTGCTAACCTTTTGGTTAGCAGCCCAACACATAACCCACTACATCAAGTGAATTTCTTGAGAATTTTTATAGAACATTAATTTTTAAGTAGAATCATTTATACAGTTTAAAGCAGTTTGAATTATCAATGATTTTTTTCCCCTGAAGAAAATTGCTTTTAATCAAGAAAACATTAGGTTCACTAGAGGTCATTTTTCCTCTCTGGGCCATTTTGTCATTTTGACGGCAGCAGTGATGAGAATTTTTGTACTACTGCATGCTGACATCTAACTAGACTAGCAGCCTATAAAGTACTTCTTTGGTTAAAAAAATAAATAAATAAAACCAGTGCATGCTATTTAGGGAGAATTTAGTTACAAAAATGAACAGATAAAATACATGGCTTTCTGTGTTTCTTCTTTGCAATTTAAGCATCTAAATGTGAACTTAAATTCACTGAAGGAGACGTGATCACCCCGTCAGAGCCAACCTGTCAGTACAATTATCCCCCTGCAAAACTTTGTATGTCTGCAAAGTTAGGAGCAATGTGACTTTAGGAAGACTGTTGTCTATTTTCATTTTAAACTCAAGATTTAATTTCTTATCTAAGGGCAAAGTCCTGATGTGTTTGTAGAGTCTCTATCAATTGTAGTTCAATCGACAGTACCTGGCCGCAACAAACGTTTTTATTTACAAGGTAATCTGGTAGTGTAATGCATTATATACTGCACATCCAAACAAAAAGCTTGTGGAAAAGGTAGGCTATTACAGCCTTGGAAACCAGTGGAAAATTTACTTGAGTCCTGCTCAACTCCATGGGTTGTTTGGGTGGTAGTAAGTTCATTTCCATGTTCTGTGGGGTCTACTTTTCTCTCCATTTCTATCTCATTTTCTTCTTTCTCCTCTTGCATCTCCAGTTTATATACTTGCTCTTTCTTACACTCCTTCTCTCTAGCCACAGAGATTAACCAGGGAATGATGCAGCACCAAAACAGAGATCTTTCAGATCTCTTTTGACCATCTTGCCTATAAAATTCTGCTTTACTTGCTCAAGGAAGTTGCTAGTGCAATTTCTGTATGTTATATACCCTGGCAAAACTCCCAGAACTGGAACCAGTGGGATTTGCTGCCTTAAGATTTTTGTAGCATTGTTCAATTTACTTTCCTACAAGAAAGATATCCAGCCAAATAGATTCCCTTGAAGTGTTTTGCCACTGTCATGATCACTCTATCTGTGTAAAGTTCCATATATGGGACATGCAAACATATGTGTGAATATGTGTGTACACATACATACAAACATATGTATGTATTTCTCTAAAAATGAAACAGCCCAAAGCACCTTCCTATTCAACCTCATGGACATTTTCTCCATCTCACTGCTAGTTTTGGCTGTGCTAACTGTGTGAGGTTCCTGGGATTCTATCTCATTTCATCTCATGTTACACCAATCACAGTATTCTTTAGCTGAGTCATGATGATATAACAATTAGGCAGTTCTGCATGTATTATACAATATAGACTGGGTTCCCTGATATACCCGGTGTACAAGTGAGTGAGTAGGTGAATGGGATAGTGGAAGAGGTAGGTAGAGGAGTTGTCAAGGAAACTGCCATTTGTCATTTTGAGGCCATATTAACAATAGCTCTTATGATAAAGAAAAAAATAATACTTGGTTAACCGATGATTTAGTGTCTTGTAAAATGTTCATGATTTTTGACAAGTGTTACTGATCATAAAATGTTAAAATATCGCCAATGGCATGTGGTGCATTCACTCATGAATTCAGTCTTTAGCCAGTGTCAAGTGAGCCTATACTGTTCAGCTACCACTCATCTCTGTTTGCTGTCCTGGGGTGGCTTGCAGGTTGCTAATTCCATGGATGTCTCAAATGCCAGTAGGATCACCCAGAGTAGACAGATTTTAGCAAAGTCCTCACATCAAGACAGAGTAGGAAGAAAGACTGAGCAATGTATTTCTTCAAAATTAGTCAATGGATACATTATGAAGCACAACAGAAGATTGTGCTGGAAGATGAATATGAGGTTGGAGAGCATATCAAATCTATAATGGCAGCAAACATGGATTCCAGCATACTAATGGTTGTGAAGCTACAGACTGGGAAATATTCCATTCCATTGTCCATGAGCTTACTGTGAGCTGGAACTGACTTGACAGCAACTAACAACAAACAACATACTGTGTGAGGAGCCCTGTGCTTTGTTGATGGCAGAGATGAGGCATTTTCTTGTCTTGATTGTACTTTTAGGTCAAAGTCCTTGGCATCAACACATTAACTTTCAAAGCCATTTTAGTGAGTCCTTGTGGGCAAAAAATATTTTATCTATGCACATAATTCAGTGAGATAACTCCTTCCCTCCATTAACTTTCCCTTTGTGTAAGAAAGACATACATGAAAAGAAATAATGATAGTACATTGTTATACATGATATGGAAGTGATTGCCCCTCCCATAGAAATCTTAAATTCCCTTTTACTTTGGCATTTTTTTTATGCTAGATAATTGTGGAAAATTAATAAGGGAAAGAAAAAAAGTTCTCACCAGAAACTATTTCGTTGTTGTGTTATTGTTGTTAGGGGCTGTTAGGTGCTGCTGAGTCTATTGTTTTAGTGAGGACTTTATTTAAGGAAAAACATAACTTCTGCTCTTTCTGGTTTTCTTTTAAACTGCTGCAGAATTTGTGTTCAGAACTTCATATTTTTAGTAGTCTTTAATTGATTTTAGTTGTGTTTTTAACTTTTCTTTGGAAGAATATCTTTGACTTTAAGGAAAATTTATTTTTCCTATTTAAGAGAGTTGCTGGGAGCAACTCTTGAAGTTGCTTCTGAAAAAAAGTTGACTCTGAAGTTGACTTGCTCACTATAAAAGGCTGTATGTAATTCATTGTGGTACCTACAACATGATTCTCTAAATACAGGTGTTCAATAAACTTATTGATTTTAGTTGTTCAATTGTTGCTGGGAGCAACAATTTTTGTCTGATTGTATATCAAATAAAAGAGATACTGATATAGTGTAGACTAATTTCCTACCTGTCTATTATCCTGTAGCAAGATATCCAGCCTCATATTTCATGATTGTAATGATGAGTATTCTTTTTAGATGAAAGAAGAAAAATGTCCCCAGTTCTTAATAGCTAGTGGAATGAAGTTATACTGCCAATTCAAAGGTAGGCAGTTCAAATGTACCAGTTGCTCTGTAAAAGAAAGATGGGCCATCTCCTTCCGTATCATTTACAGCCTCTGAAAACTTGCTGGAGAATCAGCTATGAGCCTCCACCTTTCCAAGTATTATATGTCTTTTTTAACAACTGGCTTCTCCTAACAACATGGCCGAAGTATGTGAGATGAGAATTCATTGTCTTTGTCTCCAGAGAGCACCCTGGTTGTGTCTGTTCCAAGACATACTTGTTTGTCCTTTTAGTATTCTGCTCCAACACCATAATGCAAAGACATTTTTATTCTTCTGTCATCTTTTGTTATTATTGAACTTTTAGCTGCTTAGTATATAATTGAAAAAGATCATAGTTTAGATCAGGGTGCCTTAGTCTCCAAATGGACTCTGTTTTTCAGCACTTTGGAGAGTTCCCTGATAGCCGGTTTTCGAAATGCAATGTCTTTTGATTTAAAAATATTCTT
>NW_006399779.1:7240637-7250826 GCF_000299155.1 Elephantulus edwardii | reverse complement strand
ATATTACATATAAACATTAGTGAGGCATTATAATATATGACAGAAGGTTTAGTGAAATCATTACCATTTTCTGTTAGGTATACTTAAAGAACTGCAGATATACAAATTATGATAAAAGTCACCCATTTTACAGATAAGAATAGAAAAAAAAAAGGAGGATACCATCTGGGACAAAAATCTAACCTTGAATGCTTTTAAGATGACTTTTTCTTTGCTTTTATTTAGTTACTGCTGAAAACTATATGCATTGACTAAGGAATTGGTTGGGGGTTTTTGTTGGTTTGTGTGCAATCATTTCTATGCATTGTATTTTATATCATTAATTATTATTGATCCGTACTTGATAGTCCCTATTGCACTTTGCCTCTTCCTCTGTGTCCTTCACCATCCACTAATTTCTGGGGTCCTCATGATTCTCCCCCTTATTATTTTTCCCTTCTCTTCTATCCCCTCCCCTTTTGAATGTTTATATATATATATATTTTGTTCCTAAATGCTAATTGCAAGAGGTGAATTGTCCTCACATATTTCCCTCCAGGTTGATTTTTTTTTGTCCTGTTCCTCTATGGTGTTCATTGTCTGTACATTTTGTTTCTGCTCTCTTCTTTCACCCATACCTCAGTTACATTTCTATTTTGTTAGAAGACAATATTTAAAATTCTACATAGCCATTTAAAATGGAATTTGAGGTCACTTTGAAATCAGAAGGCCATCTACTGGACTTCATTTCTGACACACTTAGCAAAAGGAATGGATCCTTAAAAATTAGCTCAGTGACATTTTTTAAAGATAAAAAATACCTTAGGGCTCTTCCAAGATGCCTATGAAATTTTTATTTGTGGCTCCAGTTGAAATTGTGTCATCCATAGTTTTCTCCGAAGGAAACATGATTTTTTGTGAATATGTCTATTCAGACCACAGTTTAGAAGCTAACATACTAAAGGTAGGCAGCTGAGTAAGAACAGAGGGCGTGAATGATTAAAGCTGCAGCCCTGCTTGTTTTGATAGACTTATTGACTATTGGAAAAATGTACAGTACCATTTGCTTTTCTACATTTCATCTGAGTTGCAAACAAAGATGCTATACAGTCAATTAGAACAGCATGTTCTTAAGTACTGTATATGTGGCTTTCATGGAACTCACCCAAGGATTAATTAGAACCTGGCTTGCTGCCTCTGTTTCCGTTTTCTGGTTTATACTTTTTTGCAGTTTGAATTTTTGCAGTCTCAAAGAGCACATTTTGGTCATTTTGTTGCTGTTTTATATTCTTGGCTCACTTTCAAAAGACAGCCTGAAACTTTGAAAACTGACCTTGTCATTCTTTTTAACTAGCCCTTCCCAAATGTCCCTAACCAAATCAATAAGTTTATTGAACACCTGTATTTAGAGAATCATGTTGTAGGTACCACAATGAATTACATACAGCCTTTTATAGTGAGCAAGTCAACTTCAGAGTCCATTTTCATTCTTATCCCTTAAATTATCTATTGTAATTCTTAATATCTAGTTCTTAGTAATTGTGAAACAGGGAACATTCATAAAATCTTTTGTGCCTGTGTCTTCATTTTCTGAAGAGAGAAAGTGAGACCCACCTTGTGGGGGCTCTACATAGCTTAGACAGAAGTGAAAAAGCACCAAACACAGTGCCAGGTAGAGAGCAGGTGTTTAATAAATGTTGGTTTCTTTCTTCAAAGGGCTCACAGTGTAGTGAGAAAGATGAGTTATAAATACCTCTGGCACAAGGCAAAAGTGATAAGTGGTAAGGGAGAGATCAAGATCAAGAATTGCTGTAGATCAAAGATGAATTCTAGTTATGTGGATCAGGGAAGATTTCCTGGAGCCTTTCCATGACATCTTGGCCTGGTCCTTAGAAATGAAATAGGATTTAGACATGTAGAGATACAGGCCCTGTGATTTATGATCCTGTTCCCTGGTCGATCTCCTTTCTGTTGTTATTGTTCGGTGCCATCGAGTTGACGCTAACTCATAGGAACTCTGTGTAAAACACAACAAAACAAAATAAATATTATCTGATCCTGAGCCATCCTCACACTTTCTACTGTGTCCATTGCTGCAGCCACCATGTCAACTCATTTTACTGAGTCTTCCTTTTTTTCACTGACCTATTATGCTTAGTATGTCTTTCTATAGTAATTGATCTCTCCTTATGTAGCCTGTCTAGAGTATGTAAGATAGAGTTTCACCATCCTTGCTTCTAAGGAGCACTTAGAGGCTGTATTTCTTCCAAGAAGCATCTGTTTATTATTTTATCAGTTTATGGCATATTCAATATTCTTTATCTATGCACAATTGTTAGGTGCTGTTGGGTCAAGTACAACCCATAGTGACCCTATGGACAACAGATCTGAACCCTGTCATATCCTGTGCCATCCTCACTCTTCCTGACACATGACAGACCATTATAACAGTAACTGTGTCAATCTATCTGATTCAGAGTCTTCTTTTCTTCCACCATCCCTCCATCTTTCCAGGAAACACCACCGTTAGGAGGCATGAATTCTTCTTTGGTCTTCTTCATTCACTATCCAATATATCAATGTGAGGGGATTAAAAATGCCATCACTTAACTCAGGAGAACCTTACTGCTTTTGCTCTTTAGTACTTTAAAAAGATTCTTTAGGGAGCTCTTGTGGCCTAGTGACAAGAAGCTGCACTGCAATCCCAGAAGTACACAGTTCGAATCCACCAGATACTTTGCTGGAGAAGGAAGGGCAACCTTCTTCGGTACCAGTCAGATCCGATTTGACAGTACACACACAATAAATAATAAAATAATAGTAATATAATAATAATAAATCAAAAAGATTCTTTACAGATTTGCCCAATGCTATGTGTAGTTTGATTTCCTGTTGTTTCAATGGGCATTGATTGTGAATCTAAATATAGTCAAATCCTTGAAGGCTCCAATCCTGTTTTCACTTAGCATGATCTTGTTTGTCTCCTCTCTAGTCATTTCTATATCACATTTTGTAGGTTTTCAAGTTCTGTTTTATCAATTTTTTTTTTCTGACCATGTTTCTCTATCCTTAAGGGTTTCTCTCTTTTCCGGTAAAGACAATTAGGATCAACGCATCTAAACTTATTAAATAATTTGCAATGTAAATAGAATAACCATTTCTTTTTCAAAAAACCAGTCATTTCCCCCCTGATTCTGACAGTGAGATGTGTTCAATTAATCTCCTGTGGTTGGTTTGCAAACTATCTGTTTTTGAGGAAGCTTTTGGTGAGAATTGTGCATGCCTTGTGAAGGCAAGGTTTCCCTTTCAGAGAAAAAAGTGGCCGACTTTTGATTTTTCTTTTAGACTGTAGTGCTGGCAATCCTTTCTTCCATAGGTGTCCACACAGCTGGATCTACTGTGTGACTCGGCAGCAGAGTCCCTGTTAGTGGCAGTCTGACCTCCATTGGCCTCTGTAGCTTGATGAAGATCTGACTTAGAAAACTAACTCATTTTGCAGCCTATGGAGGTTTTGCCTTCTAGTGACTTACAGCATGAACTGAGCTGAAAGTCCCTGAAGTGGCCTTTCCTCCTCTAGTACTTACCTCCAAAATAGAACCTTCACTAAATTCTAATTAAGATCCTTCTCATTCATACCCCTGTTCTAATATTCTTTTCTGAGCCAAAGGGTGGCAAAAGATGGCATAGACTCTAACTGTGGACCGTAGAGTGTGTGTGTGTGTGTGTGTGTGTGTGTGTGTGTGTGTGTGTAAAGCCTGGTTTGTTTTGTATCTATGCTACTATTAATTAAACTTTTTCTTTCCTTTCCCCCTCTTTGGGTTCCATTTATATTTAAAAAAAAATTGGATCCCTTAAATTATAAAGCTGAACTTTTGACTCCAGAATAGATAGATCTAATTACAATATAAGATATTAAGACTTCCTAATAATTGTTGTTATTGTTAAGTGGCATCAAGTTCACTCTGACTGGTGTGACCTTTCACAGAACAGAGTGAAATGTACACAGTTCAGCTGTATCCTCACAAATCTCTGCTCTACTTAAGAACGAAGCTTAGAAGCAGGAATGCCATCCACTTCCAAATTAGCTTCTTGCCTCTGGAAACTCTATGAACTTGAAGAAATGATGAAAGTTACACAAGTGCTCAGGTCTTTTGTTGATACGGTCGCTATGAGTCATCTACGACTTGGTGACACTTAAGAATAACATTTTTTTAAAATGTGTTTGCATGTAATAGTTCTTATACGTTATGTTTCATTGAGGTACACTGTGTTTTTTTCCCATCTTTCATTTACTCGGTGTTTCACACAATTATTCTTATACATTGCATTTTATATAATTAATTGTACTAACCTATGCTTATTTATTACCCTGTATTTTTTGGGTCCCCCTTGAATCTTTCCCATTCCTTCACTCCACTCCCCTTTGTCCACTAAACCCTATTTTCCTAGTGATTTACACCCTTCCCCCTTTTCCACCGCCTTCTCTTTCCCCTTTCTCCATTCAGTCATTTGTACGCATATTGTTCAGTTATCATTATTACAATAATGGCCTTTGCAGTATTTGTACTTTTGAGACTGAGTTAGTACACTTGGCATAAGTATACTAGACTCTCCCATGTTATATGGTATTTTATAAAATCATTGCTCTTTAGTGCTGTATAGTATTCCATTGTGTAAATATACCACAACTTCCCAATCCATTTGTTTGTTGATGGGCATTTAAGCTGTTTCCATTTTCTTGCTAATATGAATAACGTTGCTATGAATGTATGTGTACATATCTCTGTTTGTGTTTCAGTTCTAATTTCCTTGGGGTATATTCCTAGCAGTGGACTAGCTGGGTCATGTGGCAAATTCTGTGTTCAGCTTTTTGAGAAAATGCCAAGCTTCCTTTCAAAATTGTTGTATCAATTTACAATTTTATCATCAGTGAATAAGATTTCCAATGTCTCCACATCCTCGCCAACATTTATGGCTTGCTGTCCTGTTCATCATTGCTACTGCTACTGGAGTAAGATGGTATTTCATTGTTTTGATTTGCATCTCTCTTATTGCTAGTGATTTGGAGCATTTCTTCATGTGCTTCAGCCATTGTTTTAGTCAATGTACCAATCCATCTTCTTGAGCATTTTCCTGTTTCTCACTCTACTTTTTGAAGCATGATGTCTTTTTCCAAGGGATCTCCTAACAGCATGCCCAAAGCATGTGAGATGAAGTCTCAACATCCTTGCCTCTAAGGAGCACTCTGGCTGCACCTCTTCCAAGAATTATGAATATCTGGTAAATTAGGAAGCTATATTTCATTTCAAACAAATGTTCATTGAAGTGATTCTTTATTCCTACTTTAGAGTAAAAGACACTCAAGGTGCTCTTTCTGACCAAAAGGTCAAGCAATCCTTTCTGTCATGCAGTGTCCTATCCTGTTGGCCTGTGACCTTTCTGTCTTAAGGAGAATAGCTGTCTCAGAGACGTTGATGGAGAGGATTCAGAGAAGCAGCCTTTTCCCAGGAAGAGACAATGGCCTTATTTTATTCCTGTTTCTGCATGAGGTGGGAGATGAATGCAGTAATTTGTTTCTATAAACCTTTGGAGCAGTTATTCTCTGGTCTGAAGGGTCACAATGAGTATGAATTGACTTGAGAGCAGTGAGTTTGGTTAGCTTGAGTCTGCATTTGGGTTCCAACAAGCAAAGCCTGACAAGAGCCCTAGCCCTTGTTCCTGTGATCAGGTATTTCTTTTTTTATTTTATTTTATTTATTTCTTTTTTATCAGGTATTTCTAATTTGAGTGGACGGACTAGGGACACCTGGGTTACAGAAGACAGGATTTCCTTCTCGGAAAATTTGCTGCTCTCGGCAACAGAAAAGAACAACACGGAAAGAAAGAGTGATGCTTAGTGAAGGTTTAAAACTACTTGTGTCTTTTGGAAACAATGTAGAGTGTGTGTGTGGATACATCAAATCTGGATTTGACAAGCATGTGTGGATGGGTTCAATGGGGAACGGTAGTGCTAGAAAGGTTTTTCCTAGTCCTGCTATGCCTTTTGCCTCTTATTTAGCTGTCATTTCACCCTGCTTGACGTCCAATATGCTTTCTTAAATATATATGTTTGAGTGATACGGAATATTTTGTCTGGTTTAGTACTGCCAATTTTGGAGTCATCAAGTCCCTTCTGATTCCTGGCAACTCTGTGTGTGACAGAATGAAACACTCTCTGGTCCTGAGCAGCCGCACAGTTGCATTGGCTCATTGTCTACATGGGCTCATTGTTGCAGCTACTGATAAGCAGCATCTTCTTCGCCGAGCTACTTGACCAAGAATGAAGTCCTTTTCTAGGGACTGGCTTGTCCAAAGACAAGAGAAGTAGCTTCTCAGGAGGCTATATTCCTTGTTGTTGATAGGACTCCACCTTTGACTAGTTTATTAATTACCATTTGGAGAGAATTGCGAGTTTTACTGTAACCACATTTACAAATGAGGACAAAACTCTACTCTTGGAATTTGTGAATGATCCTGGGCAGTATTGCTGATTTACAAACTTCTGATTTTGGAGAATGGAGGTTTAAAGATCCAACTCTTTAATTCTCTTGGTTAGAAGGCTCTGCTGTTAGCCTGATTTGTAAGGAGTTGCTCTGTTAACCCAAAGGTCAAGCCTTTCTGCTGGTTCAAATTCACCAGCTGCTCCATGAGAGGAAGGTAACCGTCTCCTCCTGTGCAATTTACAGCCTGAGAAATCCAATCCAGGATCTGCTAGAAGTTGGTTCCAGCTCAATGACAGTGAGTTCAAGTTCTGTGTTTTGTTTTCGTGACAAAAACCAGCTTCAAACTCTTTATCATTCTTTGTTCTCTGACTGGAGACAAATATGCAAGAGTTTTGTGTTTAATGTAGCAAAACTGTACTTTGAGATAGGGTATGCTGGCCCCAGCCCAAAATTCCATTTTATTTTCCAGTTTTAAGCAGATAGGCCAATAGAACATCACTTTCCTTTGGTGTTTGTGTAACATGGATCCCAAGAGTGTGGTAGCAGGAGGCTTCAGTGTGCTGCATATTTTTATGGGCTTAAGAAAATCATAAAAGTCTTCCTAAAAATTCTTCTGGAAAGTTTTATAGTTGCTCTTTGGAAAAAAGTATCACAATTAAAATACTTTTTTTTTTTTAAAGGTTGAGTTAAAGTAAAACTGATTTTTTTTTCCTTCTTCCTGGTGGTACTTACAAGAGTCTACAATATGTTGATGTTAATAGTGAATTTCTAGGTAAGGAAGCCATGGATCTCCCCATATTTTTCCAAAGCATTTCTCTATTGCCTCTTTCCCCCCCTTTTTTTGCCAAGTATTAATTGGATTTGTATCTACAGAGCAGAATTTGGGCAATACTATTTATAGCATCTAGAGATGAGTATTTTATTTTTGAAATTTCCTATCAGCAATCTTACAGCCTATCTCTTGGGACTGGGCTTCTAAAGGTTTAGATAAATGCTTCTAAAACTTTAATGCACATGCAAATTTCCTGGATATCTTGTAAAGATGCAGAATTTGAATCAGTTGGTCTCCCTGGGGTCAGTGATTTTCTACATTTCTAACAAGCTCCCAGATGATGTTGATACTGCTGGCCTTTGGACTGCATCTTGAGTAGCAAGACTCTCGGGGGCCTGGAGGCCTTCTCAGGTGAAATGTGTTAAAGATGGTAACTACCTGGAGCTTGAAGGCAAGGTCTTTAGAGAGATACTCCCATAGGAGACTGGAAATTGGAGTTGGATTAGTAATGATTATGCAATCCAGCTAACTCACTTATATGTTCCATTTACTCTGTTTATTTTTACTTACTTCCTGGCAAAATTCGCACACAGGTGTGTGTTCTGACACTTGATATGAGTGTCCAAAGCATTCTGTGGCTATTTGAGAAGTTCCTTATGGGGAGAGTTTAGTTCTTTATTCTATAAATACCAGCTTTGCATGAAAGTATACATCCGGAGTGCTTAGTTAAGACCCGCATGCTTAAGTCCCCATCTACCTCTTCACTCATGAACCCAACCTATGACAAGACTTCACTCTTTTTTTATTGATATTTTTATCATTCACATACATTATGTTCCGTGCATGTACATTGTGTTTTATACAGTCTTTCAGTTATAATATATCTCATTCATTCATAGTGCTCACTGACTAGTTACATGAGAATGTATCAATGATTCCAAAGATTTGTATGGCTTCATCCAAGGCTTCCGTGACATAGTGCATCTCTTGTGCTTATTCCATTCGTTAGTTGTTTGATATCTAAAGAATGTCTGCAGAAAGATCTGAAAGCTATGGTCTGAGCTTGCTAGGAGAAAAGTGGCACAACTGATTAATAATTTCAGCCCTAAATGTGGTAAAGGAAATATATTTATAAGAGCTGTGCTGTGTGTTTCAACATCCCTGATAAATGCATTGGGCTGCTGACATTAATTTGCCAATAGATGGTCTTTGCATCATCTGATTGGGTTAGCATCCATTGTTGAATGCACAAATGTTGGTTAAAGATATAATAAAAATTGATTGGCTTCAAATACCATTTTATTTCCTTTATTCCTAAAATTGCTTTGAAAGCAGTGTACTCCAAGTAAGTTGGCATGATTACAAAGAAGTACCCAGACTGCATAAAAAAGCAGCATAGTGTTATTTCTTTAAATCTGTTCTCATTGCTGAGAGTGATGGCTCCCCAAAATTCCTGTGAATAACTCTTCTTAAATGGAAAACTTGCTGTTGTGAATTAGCTATGATGTGCTTGTAATTAGGCTCTCCTATTTGCATACAACTGATGGATTAACTAAAAGTCTTAATTTACTAAAGTAAATTAAATATTTTCTTCATTTTGGTTTGATCCATTGTCACAAAGTCAAGATTTAGTCTAACCCTTGGTTATATAAAATTTTTAAAATCAATTATCAATTACAATCTTTTTATGTTACCAGAATTATGTATCAAGGTATTAATGGCAATAACTTTTAGGACATCTCAGTTATGTGTTAAAATCTGGTTTATTGGGGGAAAATACGTAACATACTATAGATTCCCAGTCCTTTTTCTTTTAAAAAAATAAAAGCATTCGAGCTACAATTTTAAAGACAGACATGAAATTCTTTGGGCACTAATGTGTATTCTTGTGTATATCTTCTTATGTTTTTGGTTTACTTTCTTATTCTCCATATAAATTCAGATGAGCATTTTACTCGCCTTTGTAGTAGAAAGTCAAGCCACAGAGCTGGAATGAGCCTCCACCCTTTTGTGAGTTGTGTATAATCTGTTGGACTACTTGTGTCCACCTCTTCTTCAATTTAGATGGCTGGCTCAGACTGCTAGAACAACATACCTATGTAATGTAAGATTGCGAGATCTGTCATAGTTGTACTACTGTAAATTCAGTGCCTGTTGCTGTGTAATTAAGACACTGCATTAGAAGAAAATAAAAAACCCCAAACCTAATTCAAATATGTGTTCCGAATATCGCTTTCTTGTTTGTGTGTTAGGAGAGATGAGAATGCAGATTAACTGGACAAGGAGAAGAAATAAAAAAAAAAACCAAAGAAAAACTGATGTCAGAGCTTCCTGTAAGCTATGCTCACATTCTTATGTTTTTATATTTGCTTTCATGCAGCTTTGCAGAAATCACATTGTCTAATTCATGGGGGAGAAGAGATCATAGCATAATGGATAATCCTCTTTGAGAGCAGGGACCATGCCTTTTTATTTTTCTCCTCCTGTATGTTCTGTACTATGCTCTGTGCAGAACAAGGATATTGATTGTGCATCCTCAAATCATCTGTATTTGTCTTTGGATTTTAAACAGGCATAAAAACAGATTGAAACAACAGGTGAGATCTGTAATATAAAACATTAAGGAAAAATGTCAATCAAAACCCATGGCAGAGAAAGAACCAAAGATTTGCATTTGAATAGATTTGTGGACTCACACTGGACTTTTGATTGAAGAGATTCACATTTGAAAGAAAGGCAAATAAAAAAGGAGAGACAAAGAAGGGAAGGAAAAAAAGAAGGGAAGGAAAGAAGGAGGGAGGGAGGGAAGAAAGGAAGGAAGGTAGGAAGGAAGGGAAGAAGGAAGGAAAGAAGGAAAGAAGGGAAGTAGGAAGGGAGGGAGGGAGGAAAGAAGGAAGGAAGGGAGGGAGGGAGGAAAGAAGGACGGAAGGGAGGGAGGGAGGAAAGAAGGAAGGAA
>NW_006399779.1:7236078-7240486 GCF_000299155.1 Elephantulus edwardii | reverse complement strand
GGAAGGAAGGAAGGAAGGAAGGAAGGAAGGAAGGAAGGAAGGAAGGAAGGAAGGAAGGAAGGAAAAAGAAAAACTGTCTTTTTATAACTAGGACAAGCTGTCAAGCTGCTGAGGTGGGTTGAAGTTTGTGCCCATCAGACCCAACCTATAAGACGTGGAGTATACCCACTCAGCCATCACTTGGATCCACCAAGTGGAAGTGGGAAGAATACAACAGAGAAATAGGCTAAGCTTGGATATGTTTTTTCGGCACTGCCCACATAACATACACAGATGGGGGGCGGGGGACAGGGAAGGGTTGGTTGTTGACTAGAGGAGCAGTGAGTTGTGAGGACCCTTGGCCTGTTGACTTGACTTCACCTGAAGTGGGGGCTAGGGCTGAGTGAGGAGATTGGAGTGTCTGAAAGGCAGAGAGAAATGTGGACTCCTGAGCTTGCAGCTGAAGCCCATTTAAACCTAGCCACAGATGGCTGGGGATGAGTTGACTGGAATCCAACCTGATGAAGAAACGATCTATGCTGTGAGGTGGGGCTGATTGATGCAACCTGATGGCTTGCTCTGGATTGGACTTTATTTATGGATGGAGATTTCTAAGTTTCCAAGTTGAACAGAAGATTTTTCAACAAAAGGGACTTGCTTGTTTTTCCAGAACACTGGTTTGATAGGGTTGGGAAAATCAGTTGGCTATTAAAAACTGGATAGATTATGTGTACTGAATTGAAACAGATGAGGGAGAGAACAGTTTAAAAGTGATATATTATAGGGTATTATGATTTTCACAGGAATCCAGAATGAAGGTTGCATAGTGGAATGCATTCGGGGCAGGAGCAGGGGGATTATATATTAACAAAGAAGTTTATCTTTTGCTTTTCAAAGATAGGCGTGAACTGGGGGGGGGAAGGGGGGAGAGGGGCAGAGAAAAAAGTGCAACAATGAATGAATGGAAATCCAAAATCTCTGTAAATGTTCATTAAAACTAGTAAAATTTTAAAAAAGGGGGGATATTAGGGCATGAGGCATGAAGTAGCTGGGATACATGCTTTCACAAAAGTAGCTGTTTGTGGGATGTTTTTAAGGGATGGATAAAACTCCCCACAGTATGAATGAATGAAGTCATGTAAAAATACCCAAGTCAAAAACATTGATTCATTTGGACAGGCAGGTAGCAAGTCATTAATTGTATATAAGCTTAGTTGTGTTTGTTAATATTTTGAGCACAGGAAGCAGAGCAGCTAGTGGATTCAAATCCCTTGCCTTGGAGTTTTCTGTGTTAACACCTTACCCAGTAGGTCAGAAGAGCTTCCTTTGTTCATATTTTTAAAGGTAAATCTAATTCCATTGGTTAGTTTGTTAGATGCAGCCACATAATTTCCTCGAGGCTGATTCTCTCGTTTTGTGACTCACATCTCTGAGCTCAGCCTTCTTACTCACTATTGAACATTAGGGTTAAAACCAGCGGAGTGTCTTCTATGCTCTCAGTAGTAGCTGCTCCAAGTTAGGCAGGAGTTCATACCAATTCTGAGAACAATTTAAGTTTTTATTGTTAGATAAAAGTAGAGAGAGTTACTGAGCTCTAAGGTATCCCTTTGTAATGATTTAAGGAGCTCTGATGACCTAGTCGTTAAGAGTTGCTCTGATAACCAAAAGGCATATGGTTCGAATCTACCAGCTGCCCCACAGGAGAAAGATGAGCAATCCCTCCCTGTGTGATCTGCAGCTTTTGAAAACTAACTGGCAGGTCAGCTCCAAGTTGACTCTGACTCGACGGCACACAAACACTTGGAATGCTGTGTATAAGCTAGAAGATAGTTATTGCCTAGTGTTTAATACCAGGCGATTCATCATGCATACATAATTGGTATCTATTGTCAACTCATAATACAGTTGTCTTCCATTTGTTCCAAGAGACTTATGGAAAATAACATTAGAATGTGGAACTTTAGTCATTAATCTTAATAGAATTTGCCAAAGTGCTACTTAAAATTCTTTTTGCAGTAGGTTTGAACTAGTGCTACCACACTAATTGAAACCCAAAACTCATTAAAATTTTTTTTTCTAAGGTCAGGATATGACTTAATGAGGTTAAAATATGCTATTATTAACCACAAGGTACTGAGGATTTTACCTTGCTGGCTAAAAGTGAGGAGGCCTTGAAGCACTTGTTGCAGAAGATCATTGAATGCAGCTTTTGGTATGGATTGCATCTCAGTGGCAAGAAAACAAAGATTCTTACCACTGGAACGAAAAGCAGCATCATGATGGATGGAGAGGAGACTGAAACTGTCAACAGCTTTATCTTGCTTGCATCCACAAATAACCTCTTTGGTATGAGCAGTCAGGAAATAAGTGGATACATTGCTCTGGAAGATCCGTAGTTGGGGACCTCTCCAAGTTATTGAGGAGTGATGATGTCAGTTTAAGGACAAAGGTGCACCTGATTCCGGCCATAGAGTTTCCAGTCATTTGGTATACATCTGAGAGCTGGACAGTGACAGAAGAATATATGCCTTTGAGCTGTGGTGCTAGAGAAGAGCATTGAACATCTCATGGACAGCCAAAAGAAGAAACAGGGTTGTGTTGGAGAGGGTGCAGCCAGAGTGCTCTTTGGAGGCAAGAATGATAAGACTTCACCTCACACACTTTGGGCATTTTTCTAGGAGGGCTATTCCTGGGAGAAGGACATGATGCTAAGAAAGGTGGGAGGTTGGCGAAGGAGAGGTAGACCTTTGACCAGGTGGATTGCCATGGTGACTGCTGCACTGGTCTTCAGTGTGTCATTAAGTGTGATGATGGCACAATATAGAACAGGGTTCAGTTCTTTTGTTCATAGGTCTCTATGAGTTGTACTTGACTCGAGGCACCTAACAATAACAACAACATTGAGGGTTATATATTTAATTCTACATGAAGTTGACTCCATCCTATAGCAACCCTATGCATGAAGGAACAAAGCACTGGTTTCATCTGATCATTACAATTGTTGCTATATTTGAGTCCAGTGTTGCAGCCACTATGTTAATCTATAACACTGAAGATCTTCCTTCTTTTGGTGGTCTCTCTACTTTATAAAAACGATGTCCTTGGTCTGGAACTTGACCTTCCTTATAGCAAGTCCAAAGAACATGAAATACAGTCTCACCACCTTTGTTTCTAAAGAGCATTCTAGCTATCCTTTTTCCAAGATAAATTAGTTTACTCTTCTGGAAATCTTCTGGTATATTCAATATTCTTAAACAATGCTAATATGGGTAATGAATATTGTGAGGATGCACTTTCAAAGAGTATTCTAGATACTTATGCTGGACCAAATTTTATCTAATCTTCTTGAGTAACCATTTTATGGAGTGGCAGTCAATATGAAAGAAGATTTGATTCATTGGTTTGGTCCAAGTCAGTGAGTGAATTCTTTTTTTGTGTTGTTGTGTTGTGTACCATCAAGTCAAAACTACCTTAGCTGACCCTCCAGGGAGTTTTCAGAGGCAAGAAAGTACATGGTAGGAGATTGATCATCTTTCTTTGGAGTAGAGCTGGTGAATTTAGACTGCATGCCTTAGGGCACATTTCTTTATGTCTGAGCCATGAGAGCTCTTATTGTTGTTTGAGTTGAAGCCAACACATAGTTCACCCTCAAGTGGGTTTTCAGAGGCAGTAAGTATTACAGGAGGAGATTGCTTATCTTTCTCTCAAATAGCAACTGGTAAGTTCAAACCTTGTGCCTTTAGGTTGACAGTGTGACTCCTTACCACTAAGCCACTTGAGCTCCCTAGAACTCATATTAGTAGGGATTATGTTCTTAATCTTGTGCTTGACTCGGACTGCTTCTCAAGAAAACAGTATATGATTATCTACTTACTAAAAAGAGTCACTGTTTATAAATCACTTATGATATGCCAAGAACTTACATGCAAGAAAAATATTTGCATTGTTTCATTCTCAGAACAATCTAATAAGAATAATATTATTATCATCATCATAATTTTTAAGGGTTATGGACTATGAGTTTCAGAAAATATAAAGAACTTGTGCCAGGTCGTATGGATGAGAAATTGTAGAACTTGAATCTCCTTTTCATCTCACTGGAACAAGCTCAGAGCTGACATTCTAGCTGGTTTTCAAAGCTGCACATCTCAGCTTGTCTTTCTCCTAAAACCACTGGTTGTTCCAAACCAATAGCGGTGCCATCTTTGCGTTACCAGCACAACTCTCTACGGCCTACAAGTAAGACCATAGATTTTTCTTCCTCTAGGGTTCATGCCTTTAATCAGTATGATACCTTTGTATTGTTGTTGTTGTTGTTATGTGCCGTCGAGTCATTTGCGTCGAGTCGTTTTCGACTTATAGCGACCCTATGCACAACAGCCCTAAACCCTGCTCTATACTTCACCAACCCCACTGCCTCTGACACACC
>NW_006399779.1:7226885-7233185 GCF_000299155.1 Elephantulus edwardii | reverse complement strand
CAGCTGATATTGAGCTTCTCCAGTGGTTCCTTCCACAGATGTAGTCGATCTGATTCCTATGCATACCATCAGGTGAAGTCCATGTGTATAACCTGCATTTGTGTCTCTTATAAAATGTATTTGCAATGAATAAGTCATTGATTTTACAAAATTCAGTAATTCTATCTCCAGCCTCATTCCTGTCACCAAGCCCATATTTTCCGACTACTGATTCTTCTTCACTATTCCCAACTTTTGCATTCCAGTCACCCATATTTAAGTCATTAGAGATGCTAAACTTACTCCCTTGGGATTTACAGCCTCTGAAAACCCACTGGAGGGTCACCTATGAGTTGGATCTGAATCGATGACGTACAACTACAGCAGCAACAGCGTAAGTCTATGAATTGGTAAAATCAATCTAGTTGAAGCTATTTTATCTTAGGACATATTTTAAAACAATTTTAAAAAAGAAAAGCAAATTGAGCTTCAAGTTCAATTTGTATTCAAATGTGCCTTCCAGAAATAATACCTAATTCTCTTTCCAAATAGAATATATATTTATGAGAAGTAGACACTGTCTTTTGAAATATTTTTCTGTTTTCTACACCAAGGAATTCTATAAAACAGTAACTGTCTCAAGGAAATATGTGATTTCCCCTCCCTTTATTCCCTTTCATATATAGTGTCTTGGTGGCAAAGGGGGCTTAATTAATTTGTATAAACAAGCTATAGCACATTACTGAGATTCTATCATAAGTAATTAAGATAAAATTGCACTTGTCAAAATAAATGAGTAAATTTGATGAGGCATTTTTCCTTTATTTCTCATATTTGTTCCACTTCATCACTAATTCACAAAATCCACAAAGGATTTCTAGACCTCAATGTGATCTTTTAAAGACCATTGTTGTTACAATGTTATGAAAGGGAAATAAAAGCCAAAAGTGTAAACCAGACCAAATAAATAGGAAAAAGGATCATTTCCACGTACGCAGAATGAGCTTGCATAAACCCCTGTACCATCTGAGACTGAGACGAGAGTCATGATAATGTGTATGGAAGGGAGTTCTGGTGGCCCATTGCTAAGAAGCACTGTCAATCCAAAAGTTCAAGTCCACCATTGCTCCAGAAGATGGGTAGTCTCCTCTCATGTGATTTACTGCCTCTGAAAACCTGCTGGAAGTTCAGCTATGAGCCAGTTCTGACTCAGAAGCACATAACAACAGTAACAATGTGTGGGAATTGTTGTCATGTGTTTGAACTGCAACTAACTCCCAGCTGACTGTCTAATTGTCCATCTTTCTCCCTGGGAGCAGCTGGTGGATTCAAACCCCCTGCCTTTGGATTGTCAGTACGACTCCTTACCCAATAGGCCACCAGCACTCTATATGTGTGTAAGTAGTAACAGTAATAGTGATTTTTTTCAAGATAAAAGACACCCAGAAAATGTTCAAAACAGTACTTTAATAATTGGTAACAAAGCTACCTCTTGTCTCATAATGCAAATTGTAGAAATTTAAACTTAACTGCATGATCACAGGCAATGATAGGTGCTAGGGGTAGAGAATTGGATAAAAGCATATCAGATTTGTCAGGAGTCAAAGGATCATATCATATATCACATCAGATTTGTGTGCACATAAAGAAGGCTTATATTAAGAATGAATAAGAATGTGGTAATAATTCATCCAAAATGATGGTGCTGACTATGAATATATTAAAAAAGGGAATTGTGGGAGATGTGATACTCTAACTAATATTCAGTGTCATATAGGGCTACAGATGACACCAGGCAACATTGACAAAGGACTTGACAGCAAAATAACTAACATTTTGTGAGATAGTTCAGCAGAAATTAACTTTTTAATAGAAAACGTTGTTGTTGAGTACCATAGAGTTGGAACCGACCCACAGCTGACCCTCTAGCAGATTTTCAGAAGTAGTTAATTGCATGGGAGGAGATTGCCCATCCTTCATTCACGGAACAGCTGGTGGCCCTGAACCCTGCCCTTGGGATTGCAATGCAGCTTCTGGCCACTAGGTCACCAGAACTTCCTGTCATTAGGCATAGTAGCAAAATATTTTTCATAAAGCCAGCTACAGGTATCAATATACTTACAAGGCTAAAATTCTACACTAAATGGCTTTTTGAACCTTTTATTGTATTCAGGCCAGAACTAACATTATTACCTTATAATGATGCTTTGAATCATGTAGTTTTTGCCTGCAAGTACCATACACATAAGCTGTTGTTTTGCTTTCCCCTGTGTTTTAATAGTCACTGATTTTGTAAAATTATCTAGTGTGTTAGCTATAATATTGTGGTAATTGATATTTATGTGATTAAATAGTGATTAAAAGAAAAAGAGGAGAAAAGTGAAAAAGCATTTTTGCTCAGTTACTAATAATGTTCTTTTAATATAGAAAGATTTTAGAAAACAATATTGCTTTTGTTATTGTTAGATTCTGTCACATTGATTTTGACTCATGGAGATCCTTATACACAACTACACAAAATGCTACCTGTTTTAGTGTCATAATAACAATTTCTTCTGGCCTTAGCCTGCTCATCCACGGTGCCAATCAACTTCATTGAAGGTCTTGCTCTTTTTACATCTTCTATGTACCATGCTTAACATGAGAGACTAGTCTAGAGACTAATCCCTCCTGATAATGATGTCCAAAATATGTGATATGAAGCCTCAATAATCTCCTTTCTCAGTATTCTGATAAGACAGACCTATTCTTTTGTTTAACCATGATATTGTCAATATTCTTGCCAAAACAAGAATTCAAAAGAATCAGTTACTTTTTTCAGCGTTCTTAATTTTATTTGTCCAGTTTTCACATGCATGTGAGGAGATTGGGAATATCATAACTTGAGCAAGTACACATTAGCCCCGTAAGTCACCTCTTTGATCTTGAGCATTTTAAAGAGGTCTTTGACAGCAGATTTCTCCAGTGCAATCATCATGCTATGTCCTCACAGCTCCAATGATTGTTGATTGTGTATCCAAGTGAAGTGAAACCCTTGACAACTTCAATCTATTCTTAATCATGATTGTGTGCATTTTGTTATTTTTGTTGTTGTTGATTGCCTTCGAGTCAAGCATGACTCATAAGGACCCTATGAACAAAAGGTCTGAAGCACCTCTGCAACTATTGACATTTATCAAAATGCATAGAATTTCCGGATTTAGGAATCGGATGCCACTCTTGCTGCCATCAATTCCACCTCAACTCAAACATGTACAACACTAGGAAACATCACTCAGTCCTCTACTATCCTCACAATCTTTGCTAGAAACCATATCATTTAAGAGTTATTACACTTAAGCAAATTACACCTATACTTATCTCGTACCGGTCTATGACTAAAACAAATAACAATGATTACTAAGGATTATGTAGGGAGTTCCAGAAGCCTAGTATGTAAGGAATTACACTGCTAATAAATAGGTGATGCTTTGCTGGCAGTTCCAATCTACCAGCAATTTCACAGGAGAAAGATGGGCAGTCTCCTCTGTGAGGTGGAGGGTCATCTACGAGTGAGATTGGATTCAATAGTTATGAATTTTGAGTTGAATGAAGAATTATAAGTGGTATAGAAGGAGGTCAGTGTGTGTGTGAAATCATGAGTTGTTATACTGGTTGACACCAATCCTGGTGATGTCATCGCTAGTGTTATTCATTCAAACAATTCCAAATATGAAGGCTCCTGTTGGTTGAGTTCTTACTATGGTCAAGGCACTGTTTGGGATAGAATGGAGGATGTAAATTTTAAAACAGACTTACCTTCAAGGATCTATATTATAACACATAAAATAAGTTATTATCCATCCAACACATGACAGAACAAGTCTACCCAATCCTGTGCTATACTCACAAGTTTAGCTGTGCTTAAGCCTCCGGTTGCTGTCATTTCGTCTTCTGTGCTGGCCCTCTATTTTTTCCAAGTATCATGTCTCTTTTTTTAAGAATTGGCTTCTCCTGTTAACTTACCTGAACTGTATAAAATGAAGTCTCACTATCCATATGTTTAAGGAACACTTGTTTCTAAAGATATATGCTCTTGTTATGTCATATGCTGTTGTTATGGATCCTCTAGTAGGAATCGATCCATAGATGACCCTCTAGCAGATTCTCAGAGGTAGTAAATCATATGAGAGGAACCTACCCATCTTTCTCCTATTGAGCTACTGGTGGATTCTAACTTCATACCTCTGCTGTGGGAGCACAGTTCTTTACCACTTAGAGAGCAATGGAATTGCTGGGTTTTGCATGTGATTTATGTGGAGCAAGATGCCAATTATGTTTCAAGCCTGGTTTATTATGAGCATATGGATTTCATGGGGAGCTCTGGTGGCTTAACAGTAAGAAATTGTGCTGCCGACCCAAATGTACATGGTTCAAATCCACCAGCTGACCATGAGAGAAAGATGGACAATCTCCCCCATGTGATTTACTCCTGCCTCTGAACCCATGCTGGAGAGGCAGCTGTGGGTCAGTTCAAATGGATACCATTGACAGGAAAGGAATGAATAAGACAAATAGAATGTTTAAGAAGGGAGATAGTATGGTCCCTTTGACATATTCTGAGTTCAAGGTACTAGGACATATGTGGATCATACTTGAAGCCAATAGCATTTTTTGGTAGAGACTTATAAGAATTAAACATCCAGTGTCCACTGACTCTAAAAGGCTTATCTTACAACAAAGTCAGGCACAGAAGGCTTTAATTAACAGTTAAAAGTATCTACATTTTAAAAGTTTAAAAATAATTTCAATGGGAACCCAAGGGGGGAAGGAGCATGAGTGGGGGGTGAGGATAGGTAGAAGTGAATCCACAGGGTTGCACAGTTTGGTGGGTTGAAGGAGGGGGTGAAGGAAATGGGAAGGATCTGGTAGGGACCTGAAAAGATTGTGTATGGATGGGCAAGGTCCAATGGGGATTGATTTTATAAAATATAATGCATGGGAATGATTGTGTGAAGCACAATATTTATAATGAATAGTGTGAAACAAATATATATAAACCTCTTGAGCAACCCAATACTAAAAACAAAATCAATCATTTAGAAGATAATAGCAACAAGGTGAACTGCTGTATATTACGACTATGCTTATGATTAAGAACTAGTAATAACAGACACTGAGTTGCCCTATTAAGTGTCACTGACCATCTTGGTTTCTCCTTTTATCCTTACAAGACCCCACAAAATAGTCTGTTGGTATTCACTTAAAAACTAAGTGACGGAGATGGAATTGGGATTTTTCCAAACAAGGATTCACTCAACCGTACAGTTAGAAACAGACTAGAAATGTTGGTCCTTATCCCTTGGAGGGACCAGTTTTGCCTGAAGCAATGGTTACCATTTGTGGTTTCCAATGAAACTCTATAAAGAATATTTTAGCTGTCCACAGAACTTAGTTTTGTGTGTTTAATTATTGCATTAGGAAATCTTTCTACACTTTAAAATGAATTTCTTATCACTGATTCAGAGTCCTCTGTAAAATATGTGACCAGCTGGCTAGTTTCAGTGTATGATGGAAACAAGGGGGTAAAAGAACTTGAAAGTTCAGCCTTAAAAGACTTTTTATTTGAAGCTAATCAATTTTGTTGGAGCTATTCATTTTTAAAAGGATGTTATTTTCTCTGAAAATGGGGCTATTATGTGGGCTGCTGGAAAGTCTATTTTGCTGTCCTTAGAATTGAAAGTTGGCATAGTTGAGAAAACTCTTGCTTTGTGTGGACTGAGATGGCATGTAAAAGCAAAGGCATAATGTTACTTAGCTGAACTGTTACTTAGTTGGACTGGCTCTTTTAGGTCTTCTTGCTAATTAGGAGACTGCAGGACTTATTACTACTTAAGAACATACCAATTTTGCTCTCTTACTAAAGTGAAGTGCCCTGTAGCTTTAAAGAAGTAAGTTTCAAACCAAGCTCCTACTACAGTGGACGGAGGTCTCTCTACCAGACTATTGACACTTTGAGTGAATCACTATCAACCAACTGTCCTTTGATTTAGTTCCCTGACCCTAAAAGAGAAAGACACCTTTCTTTTTTTTTTAGAATTATTATTAAATTTTATTAGTTTTAATGAACATTACAGAGACTTTGGGTTTTCATTCATTCACTGTTGCACTGTTTTCTCTACCCTCCTCTCCAGTTAGTTCTTCTCCCCCACCCCCGAATGTCTGTTTTAATTGTCCAATTGCCACAATGCTTGTCAAAGCCAGTTCTGATTAATCTCCTTTGTCAGTGTGTCCTTTGCCATTCCCTATCACTCCTCCCTGAGAGAGACTTCACCCTGATTC
>NW_006399779.1:7226274-7226785 GCF_000299155.1 Elephantulus edwardii | reverse complement strand
CCTGGCAGTCCATGGTACATTCAGTACTCTTCTCCAGCACCACAGCTCAAAAGCATCAACTCTCCTTCTGTCCTCCCTAGTCATTGTCCAACTCTTTGATGCATAACAAGTGATTGCAAAGACCATGGCCTGTATCCATGTGTATTAATACAAAACCAGTAAAAACCTTAAATGTTCTTCCAGGAATCATTTCAGCTATGATGGGAGTTTTTTCTTTTTTCTCCACTAAAGATGGGATGTACAGCACAAAATATTAGCATCTATTAATATACTACCTTGGAAGCAGGAGTGACATCCACTTCCTAAAAACATGCCTCTGGAAACAGTATGAACTTGGATAAACTTCACTAGTTGTAGAGGGGCTTTGGGCCTTTTGTTCTTAGCGTTGCTGTGAGTCGTGCTCAACTCAAAGGCAATGAACAACAACAATATACTAACTTAGAAAGTCTTTAAACTTTTAAGTCATTGTTGTTGTTGTTATGTGCCGTCGAGTCGTTTCCGACTCATAGTG
>NW_006399779.1:7209892-7224533 GCF_000299155.1 Elephantulus edwardii | reverse complement strand
GTTGTTTTACAACTCGGAAGTTCACATGCAAGGTAGAGGTGAAGTAAGGAGCTGCTTATGAGGTTTTCCGTCCATTCCAACAACTAAGAAATAGTGAGAAGAGTTGGGACCTCAGAAGGCTTTTAGGACCTATTAGTAGGCTCTGTGTCCAGGAGAAAACGAATATACTTACTAGTAATATTAATGCTCACCCACAGCTCTTCTTGGAGGATCTAAATCGTTGAAGCATTGTCCTCCTTTATTTCCAGCTGGGAACTGGGGCCTGTCAGTCCTGTCAGCCACGAGGACCTGATGTGGACCACCTTGGCCAAGTGTCCTTCAGAGCCACATTTAAAGCAAGTGAGTGGGAGCTTCCTCTCCACTCCCTTGCCTATCTGTGGTTCTTGCCTGTGACACTAAAAGACACCTTTCTTACCGTCTCTGTTAAGTGATTGGAAGGTTGAAATAAAATAATTGATGCAAACATGTAAATTATAGAGCCAAAGTAAGGAGGGATAGCTTTAACTACAACTTTTTCACAAGTCAAATAAATGTTCAGGGTTAATATGGGAAGCAAAATAAAAATGCATATTAAAATGTATTTGCCTTCCATTTGATTTCAACTCTATTTTCTACAGATAATCATAAGTACTTTTAGGTTATGTGCACACATATGGCTGACTGCATGGGAGTCTACCAGTTGTCTACTCTTGGATACTCCATATGTATCAAAATAGAATTGTGTTCCAAAGTGTTTGATTGGCTGATTTTTTGAAAGTAGATCAATTGGCTTTTTTCCCCCCCCCCACTGCTGAATGAGCCTCCAACCTTTTGGTTAACAGCCAAGTGCATTAACCATTTGTACCACCCAGGAATGCCATATGCTCTGTAACATTTTTTTAAAACCCTACTGTTATTTTCTTCTTCCCGGTAGGAACATGCATCTCTTTCATTTTCTTAAACAGCTCCATAATAATCCATTATATGAATGCACACAAATTAGTTTACCAGTATTTTGGTGAATAATTTGAGTCCTTCCTACCATCACCTCTTTTTCACTATACAAATTGCACTTAGACAAACCTTCTTAAAAATAAATTATTGGGAACATGTGCAAATATTTTCTGTAGGAAAAATTTTGAAAACTAGTAAAAAATGGTACTCATTTAAAGTTTGAGTACTGTGTAATTGCCATTCTAAAAATTGACAATTCTTATTTATACAAATAAATGTGTGAGTACTGCTTTTTCCTTAACTTCTCTAGAATGTTATATCAATCTTTTCAATGTTTTGCTTATCTGAAAAGCGAAAATCATATTTGCATGTTGATTTAATCAGCTTGAGTTTCTTTCTGTGTTTTATTACTACTTTTATTTTCCTACTGAGAATTAGAAAAGAGACTTGTACACATTTCCCAGGATTACTATAATTATCATAACTTGTTGATTGGATACATGGTAGTCCAATCAGAAAAGAAACAGAACCTTAAGATCAGTTGTAGTAACAATATTGTTATTTAAAGAATAATAATCCCCCAGGCAATAGCATTGCCTTTGTCTGATAATTTCATATGATGTTGGCTTAAAATGTGAGTACTTAGCAAATTCCGAGTTGAAAATTTGAGTCCGTTAACTTAGCAGTATGAGTATCAATGATTTTTGTTGTTGTTATTAATTTTTAAAATAAGAACACTGCTAATATTTTTTCACAACTCTACAATGAATAACACAATTGAACTGTATTTTGAATTATAGGAGTTCTTCACTAATATGAGGCCATTGTGAGTGCCTGGATGTCAAGCAACATGCTGTGGTATATGGAAATTATATGAAGTTGAACTTTAGACTCATGGTGAAATCTTCATTGTGATCTTGACATTTTTTCTCATACTATTATTCTGGTATTTCACTTATACTATGTATACATGTATAAGGAGCACTGATGGTATAGTATATTTGGTGTGAATGAAGAGATGGACAGTTTGAATCCAACAAAAGCTCTAAGAGGAGAAAGATGGGCTATCTTCCTCCTGTGGAGTCTTATAGTCTTGGAAACCCAATAGAAAGTCATCATGAGTTGGAATCAACACAGTGGCAATCTTTTATATATGTATATTATTGTTAACTGCCCTTGAGTTGCCTAAGACTCACAGTGAACTTATGAAAAATAAATTTAAGCCTCACCCTATCCTGTGCCATTTTCATAATTTATGATATATTTGAACCCATTGCTATAATCACTGTGTCAATCCATTTAGTTGAGTGTTTTTCTCACTTTCTCTGACCCACCACCTCTCCCAATAAGATAACCTTGTTCAAGGAACATTCCCTCCTAAAAACATACCCACAATATATGAGATGCCACCCTTGTGTCCACTGGTTTCCAACACACTGGTTGCACTTACTCCAAGACACACTGGTTTGCTCTTTTGTCAATCCATGGGATATTTAGCACTCTTTCACCATCACAATGTAAAAGCATGAATTCTGCTGCCATTCTTATTCATTGTCCAGCTCTCAGATGCATATCAGGTGATTGGAAAGGCTACAGCTTGAATCAGGTGCAACTTAAACTTTAAACTGACATGCCTTTGAGCTGTGGTGCTGGAGAAGAGTGTTGACTATACCATGGACTGCTAGGAGAACAAACAGGTTTGTCCTGGAGAAGGTGAAGCCGGAATGCTCCTTGGAGTCAAGGATTCTGAAGCTTAGTCTCACATACTTTGGGCATGTTGCAAGGAGGGACTGGTCCTTGGAGAGGGACATCATGTTTGGCAGAGTGGAGGGGCAGCGAAGGAGAGGAAGACCTTCAATGAGATGGATCTATTCTGTGACTGGAGTGGTGGGAATGAGTGCGTTTGAGATGGCTAGGTTGGCACAGGACAGAGAGGTGTTTAGAGCTCTTGTACATAGGGTTGCTATGAGTCGCAAGCGATTCGATGGCACATAACAACAACAACACCTTGCAGAGTTCCTTGACAGCATATTTACCTAATACAATGTGCATTTTGATTTCTTGACTGCTGGTGTCCAGGGTTTTGACGTGGACCCAAACAAGACATAATCACTGACAACTTCAATCTTTTCTCTTTTTCTTATGATGTTACCTATTGTTCCAGTGATGAAGATTTTTTCTTCTTAATATTGAGATGTAATCCATATTGAAGGCTATAGTCTTTAATCTTCTGCAGCAAGCATGCGTATGTATAGGTCTGATAAAATTATATCTCTTGAATAAAAAATGGCTTTCTAGAACTATTTATAGGTCATCCCAGTATTAAAAATAACACTGTAGTAATGTGGCAAAAAAAAAAAAACCCCAAAACATAAAATTGAAAGTCAAGCAATTCCTAAACTAACAGACATCTAGAAGAATTTGGCTTTTTTAAAAGAAGTGCAAGTTTGATACTCATGTATTCAGGAAGTTGCAGAACTGACAACCTGAACATTCTTTCCAAATACAGAAACACATGTATCACATTTGGGGATTATTTATTTGGATATTATTCACAGCAAATTTGCCATTTTGATCTTATTTCTCTCAGCAAGTACATTCCATCATAAGTATTAGAAAATGATAGTATCTTAAACTTTTTATGCCCAAGTTCATAAGATGAGCATAAACAATAATGGCAAAATAAGCCTGATGAAAACTCCATATCAGATGTTTCCAATAGAAATATTTATTCAAACCATGCTTTTGAATAACTGTTCTATGACAGACTTATTGCTTAATGTCAGTAATGCAATAAATTTACATGTGAGGGAAAGAGAACAAGCAGCATCGTCCATAGGGCATTGTGTTATTGACCAAAAGGCAATAATGTTCAGTGGTTTGAATCCATAAGCATCGCTTTGTGAGAAAGTTGAGCAGTTTCTTCTCATTAAGATTTACAACCTTGGAAACCTAATTGTTGCTGCTGTTTTGTGTCATCCAGTCAGAACTGACTTGTAGTTGACCCTCCAGTGGGTTTTCAGAAACCGTAAACCATGTGGGAGGAGATTTTCCATCTTTCTCCCATGCAGCTGCTTGTGAATTTGATCTGCCTTTCTTTCGGTAGGTAAACACAGTTCCTCACCACTAGGCCACCAGAACTTCCCTGTTGTTGTCATTGTGCAACATTGAATCATAACCAGTTCATAGCTGACCCTCGAGCGGGTTTCAGAAATGATAAATCGTGCAGGAGGAGATCACCCATCATTATCTTGTGGAACAGTTGATGGATTTTAAGCCATATGACTGACCTTACCACTAGGCTACCAGAACTCCCTGGGATTCCCCTATGAAACCCAGTGAAAGATTGTGATGATTCATAATTGATTCAATGCAGTGATTTTTGTGGTGCTAAAGTAAGGGTAAAAAGGAATGCCTGCTAGCTTCTTAGTAGTGGTGCCTGGGTTTTGCCCATTGAGAACATATTTCATCAAGAAATGAGAATGACAATGAGGATTCTGATAAAGAAAATAATCAATTTTAAAATATTTTTCAGGCAATTTTTTCATGTGTCTAGATTGTGTGGCACATGAAAGTGAGGACTAAAAAATGGAATTTTTAAACACTTTGAATTAACCTTTTATTCAGTCTCTGCTTTCTGATCATGCCCATGTTCATGATCTTAGTTCAGATATTATTTATTCCCAAGTCAAAGCCAACACTGTAAGGTATATAAAGGCCATTTTGCTTAAAAAAATACTTAGGTGAGTGCAAACATCTATGTTTCCTCCGACTAACATTTCTAATGTTGCTTCTGTTTTACTTATTCTCTAGTAGCTAGCATGGAGTTTAGGTTGATAAAGTGTTCTGGTTAAATGTCAGACTATAACATGTGCAAGAATTAACAAACAAAGCAATCATATATTCGGTGGAGATTAAAGCCTCACATGCTATTTAAATGAGATTGGCAATAACCTCTTTGAATTCTTACAATGATCCTGAAGTTACAGTACAGAATACCTAGTCTCTGGGGACAGAACCCCTGAGAATGTATAGAGTGGTGGGTTATGGAACACTGCCATGGAAAAGGAAGAAGAGAATGGAAAAATTTACTGTTCTTCTAGGTTGACTTTCGCTCCACTCCCTGCTTCTTCTGTCTGCATTCAACATTGTTTGGGTTTATGGATTTATACCAAAAGTGTTCAGGTCTTTCATTCATAGGGTTGCTATGAGTCATCTACAAGTTGACAGCACTTAACAACAACAACATGCTGAAAAAAGTGATAGTGGTTCACCATTGCCCGTACATTTAAGCTTAGAATACTTATCAGTCAAGGACTCCCAACTACCAGTCCTTGCATTAATTTGCAATTCCTCATATTAATTTCCTATGATAAAAAATTACTATTCTTTTTATACTCCTATTTTTTTAAATTATCCACTTTAAACTTTACTAAATTTGTTACCTGTTTTAACAGTGATCTTCAATCTCCTCAACTCACCAAACATTTAAGTTGCTTCTAGTTCCTATTGTTCATATTACTATAGTGAGACTGTATTGTCTTGACTTGCTGTACATTTATTTATGCATTTACTTTTCATCATTCTTGGTAATTTCCTTTGACTCATGGGCTTGATGTTGTATACTTTGATATCTAGTATCATCATTGAACATAGTACTGGACACATACAAATGCCCATGGAGTGTTTGATTATTGATTTAATGCCTTAATAGTTTTCTGTGTATGTTTAATTTCATTGAACATATAATCATAAAATACCCCTATTTTGTTGAACTCATTTTAGATATTGCTCCATTTCCCCCTATGAGAGTTAAATATTCCCTTAAAATTAAAGATACTTCTCTGTAAAAGGAGTAATCTAGCCTTTAGTCACACTATGAGAGTTCCTTTTATATTTTACAAGAAGATTTAATAGGTTCAATATTTCCCCTATTTTTTTTTAAAGTTAGATTTTAATGAACTTAATTCATCTCTAGGATGACTTAAAACTCATTACATTTAACTTTATTTTTATTAATTTAATGATTTTTCAAAAATGTTCATCTTACCAACAATATGTATAGAATATTGTATGATTTTCACTGAGCTCGGAAGAGAAAGCTGATCCCAAGGGACTTGCATCCCAGTGTGGAAGCTAGACAAAAGCAAAGAGCAAATAAATAGAAACATAATAAAGGCAAAGGCATGTGAGTAGGGCATACACAAGCCATAAAGTTAGAGAATAATAGGAAGAGTATTTACTTGAGTGTTTTTAGGGAAGACCAAAAGCTACTTTCTAAAGAATGATTCAGAGCTAGACATGAAGTAAGGTGGATGAGTGCATCCCAAAAAGAATGTAGCGTGCAACCTCCGGAGGTAGATAAGTGTTAGGGTTAATAGGGAACTACAAGATCCAGAGACTGGGAAAGCTTGGAAAGCTGAGGACTTAAGGAGGCCAGTGGCTGTTAAATTGTGTGAGGTCTTAATCTATTCTGTAAATTCCAAGGCAAACTGTTGGATGATTTAAGCATAATCTAATAAAGTGGGGTATAGGAAAGAGTTTTCCTGAGGGGAGCTCTTGTGGTCTAGTGAGCAGAGAATTCACTGTTAACGCAAATGTTATGCCTCACTGGTGGTTCAAATCCACCAGTAACTCCTAAGGAAAAAGGTGGGCAACCTTCTGTGAGATTTACAGCCTCTGAAAACCCACTTGGTAGTCAGCTAAGATCAGTTTCAACTGGATAGCAGTGAGTTTGATAGGTTTTTATTTGTTTCTAAGTAAGGGTCTTCTCTCCCCTCTTCTTTTCATCGCTGTTCACATCTCTTCCCCACCCCCCTTTACTGAGAGGAGAATGACTTTTGAGTTCCAAATAATTCCTGCAGGTTTCATGCAGCATAAATTTCTGTATAGCAATATTACACTTTCGATACAACATTTTTATAAATGTTTTCCATTGTGAAATTACATTCATTTTGTAACAATTTAAAGCTATCTACCTCAGTCATACCCTCTCTGATTTAACTTAAGGTAGATTGGTTCCCTAGAGCAAAGAGGTATTTTGTTTCAACATGTACTTATTTTCTCTTGCTTGCTCTGAAAGCGACTCACTTCTGATGAGCGTTCTTTGAAAATGGCATTCAGTGCACTGGGGGCATTCAGGTCTTATGCTCTTCTTAGGTTCACAGTCTTCTGTGTTCCTGCATTTTTCTCCTTTGTTACAGTAATAAATACAGGTTTCCTCTGCTTTGCTCCCTGATTATCTGGAAGTTGTTGACTGAAGATCCTTGGCACTGTGCTGTAAGGAGATGAAAGTGGTGGTATTCTCAGCAAAAAGATTCTATGTCTGTTGAGGCAGGAGTCGGTCCCATGTATTTGTGACCATTTTTTAGCATGTTAGAGTGTACAATGAAGATCGACTGATAAAGAAGTAAGGTGAATCAAAACGTTAAAGTTGATAAATACAAAAATAATTAAAAACCCATTGCTGTTGCGTTGATGTGATTCACAAATGTCCCTAAGAACAGAGTCCAACTTCCCGACAGGGTCTCCAAGGAGCAGGTGCTGTGTTCAAACCATTGATCTTTCGATTAGCTACCTGGCTTTTAACAACTGTGACACCAGGTTTCCTTATAACATAGAATCTTATTTTCATGTTTAAAATATAAATCTTAAAGTTAAAACCACAATCGAACAACTCTGTTATTGTTAGATGGCGTCAAGTCAGCTGCAACTCACAGTTACACCGTGAAGAATAGAACAGAACGCTCCTGATCCTGGCCATCCTCACAGTGTTGGCTGTACCGAAGCCCATTGCTGGCATCGCTGTGGCAATCTGCCTCTTTAGAGTCTTCCCTCTTTCTTACTGACTCTACTTTCCTAAGCATGATTTCTTTCACCAGGGACTGGCCTCTCCTAAAAACCTCATGCCTGCAAGTAGGAGCATTCAGACCATATTTCTTAATGACAGATAGGATCATCTATATGTATAATGAAATCATCACTAAAGTTGTATGAAAAGTTGAAATACTGCTGAGTATTTGGAGTTTGTATTCTAGTTACGTTTACAGAATAATAGGAAACATGATGCATATTTGTGGATTATAGGTAAGAGAATAATATTAAATATAAACTTTGTTTACAAAGCTTTATATTCTTGAAATGCAAAATATAGTAAATGAAACATGGATCTCACATTTAGACAGCATTAGCCCTGGAATTGCTAACTACTTCGGATCTGTTCTTGACTCTTCTCTACTCTGCCCTGTGCTCCAGCCTCAAGCAGGCTGGTCTACATGGACTCCACTCAGAATCAACCCATAGCTGACCCTCCAACAGGTTTTCAGAGGCAGTTAATTTCATAGGAGGAGACTGCCTATCCTTCTCCCGTGGAGCAGCTGGCAGATTTGAACCAAGTGCCTTTGAGATTGCAGTGCTGTTTCTTGCCACTGGGCCACCAGAGAGCTCCGTAAGTATATTTCTGACCATGTCAGGTTGTTGTTAGCTTCCCCAGAGTTGGCTTAATTAATGAAAACTTTATGGTTAAAAGGATGAAACATTGCTTGCTTTTGCCCTATTCTCACAATCATTCATATAGTTTAAAATTCCTCTGCAGGTGAACCTTCCTGTTGATTTTTCTCCTTGTAGGTTCAGAGAATATTTCTATCTTCTCTTTGTTTCAGGGCTGGAGAACAAAGCAAACAAACCTGCAGTGCTGCACTATCCCCAAGTTGCTTTTCAAAACACTGTCCAAATTTCTGTAAATATTCCATTTATTAACCTCTTCGTAAGTTATCCAGTTTGAGGATACCATCTGCTTTCCAAAGGGACCTTGACTGAGCAATATTGGAGATAATTATAATTTATATAGATTATATAATCTATATGTAGATTATATATATAATCTATATGTAGATTATATATATAAAATTGTGTTTCAGTATCCTTACCTCTAAAGGTAAGATGCAATAATTTCATTTCTCATAGGCTCTTTGCATGTGTAAAATCAATGAGCAGATGAGAATGGTAATGTTCAAATACTACCAAACATGGTGCCTTTCTGGCAGTTCAAGTCCTCCAGTTCAGGCTCCATGAGAGATAGAGTGACAGTCACTTTCAGTGTGATTTGTAGTCTTCTAAAACTTACTGGAGCTTAACTATGAGTTTGTTCTGACTCCTAATAATGAGTGTATTTAGTCTTGTAAATTCTTAATTATTTTGATTTGACCTTCTGAAGAATAACTGTAATTCAGTTATGCCAAAGTTATGCAAAGATCTGACTTCTATTGTAATACAGTACTCCATGATTCAACCTCTGAACATCTCTGATCTTGGATGATTGTAAGCCTCTTCCCAGCCCCAAAGATCTATTTTTTGTCTGACTGTTATTTTATGTACACAAACAAATTGTCTTTGCATCATAGCCTTTGGCAAAGGCAAGAAATAGGGTAGGTTTTGATAGCTGTAAGCCATCCAGTCTGATGATTTATTATCTGTGAATGAAAGAGTCCAGTTAACTCTCCTGAATCATGGTCTCTTTCACAAAATATTTTTATGACTTGGGACAGAAAGCTACGGGGCGCAGGGATTATAGTGTGACTAGGTGATCCAAAAGCTGCCTGAAGTGATTCCACAGTTGCCTTCTTGCACCTCAGAGCCTTTGGACAGTAATTGCTTGTCAGTGTGTGGAATACTGCGGACCCAGTCTAAAGTGGCTGTCAAACCTCTTATGCTGTCCAACTCCAATAACACTTTCGGAAAGTCCATCTTTTGGCTTGCTGTCACAACTCTCATGTTGTTGTTATTGTTGCTGTTGTTGTTATGTGCCATCCAGTCATCCGTGACTCATAGTGACCCAATGCACAATAATAGCTCTGACTCCTAATTTACTTCCTTTTCTAGGGGGCTCTGGTGGTAGTGTGGGTAGGTAGGGAGTTGTGCTCAAATCCAGCAATGGTTCTGTGAGAAAGAGGTGAGCAATTTCTTCCCATACAATTTACAGCCACTGAAGATCTGATAGAGGGTCAGTTATGAGTTGATTCTGGATATGTAATAACGGTAATGAGTTGACTTCGTTTTTACACAGAAGAATCAAAGGGAGATATGAATGGTTTCTTGGTTGGGCAAAACTTGGCCAGAAATTTGTTGTAGAGTTTGAGATGATAAAGAAATAAAAAGCACTATTAATATGTTGTTGTCATCCAATACTGAGGGACCCATAGCTGACCCTTCAACAGGTTTTCAGAGGCAGTACATCTCATGGGAGGAGATTACCCATCTTATCGCCACAGAAAAAAGCTGGTGCATTTGAAATGCATATGTTTGGATTGGTAGCACAGTTCCTTACCACTGAGGTACCAGAGTTCACAACTGATATATAATGTCCACAAAGTCTAGAAAACTTACAGTGGTTGAAATGTGCTCTGTAAAGACAAGGAAGTTAGTGATGGTTTGCTCTTTTAATTAATCTGTATACAGAAAATATTTCTGATGACTTCCTGGTGCCCAAAGGTGAGTCCCATATTGTGGAACATGAAACAAATTTGATGCAGTTCTTGCTCTCTGGAAGTCTAAATTTTAGAACATATTTCAATAACAGCAATCTGACAGATAACTCTCTAGGTGGTGCTGTGATTGCTAATTGCTAAGTGCCTGGTTGCTAACATAGGATCAACAGTTTGATCTTACCTCACAATCTGTGAGAGAGCCCTGGTGACCTAGTGGTAAGAAGTTGCACTACAGTTCCAAAGGCATGTTGTTCAAATCTACCAGCAGCTCTGTGGGAGAAAGATGGGGGCAATCTCCTCCTGTACAATTAACTGACTCTGAAAACCCTCTAGAGTGTTAGCTATGGGTCGGATCCAACTCCTGGTACACAACCACTACCACCACTTTGTGGGAGAAAAATCTGATAATTTTCCATAGTCTTTGAAACTCCCCAATGTAGTTAGTTCTGCCATGTCCCATCTGATTGCTACATGTTGGAATCTGCTGGCAATGGATTTAAGGAACCCTTCACCTCGGGTTAGTCCTGAAGTGCTGTTCTCTGTAGGCTGGGATGCCTACTGACTTATTTTAGGAACTTCTTAATTTTTCTTTCAGTACACCTTTGGCTGTTCCTCAGGACAAACTCTGCCCACCATCTGATTCCGTTTTTCTGTAATTTTCACAGTAGATTTCACTTTTGAAGAGTTTTTTCTCTCAGTACGCACATATTCTATTTTTGTCCTTTTTTCCTTTCTGACTTTTCCATCAGGAAACTCTCCTACCACCACTTTACTTTCTTTTGTGAGCCAGTAAAACAGCCTAATCCCAGCTAAGTATCTCTAAGAAATGAAAAAGTAGAAGTTTTAAAGTAAAAGGAGGTAGAATAACCATTAACTTTGCACACCTCATACTGACTGCAGCTGAGTTGGAATTGTCTCATAGCTGACCCTTCAGTGGGTTTTCAGAGGCTGTAAATAACACAGCTGTCAACAATTTCAATCTCTTCATCAACCATCATGATGCTGCTGCCAGTCTGCCCAATGGTGAGAGTCTTTGTTTTCTTGATGTTGAGCTTCAATCCATATTGAAGATTTCAGTCCTTAACCTTCTGCAGCAAGTACTTCAGGTATCCTCAGTTTCAGCAAGCAGGGTTGTGTCATCTGCATAACACAAATTGTTGATGAGTCTTCCTGCCGTTCTGATGCCACACTTCTCCGCATAGAGCCCAGCCTCCTGGATAATCTGTTTCACATATAGTTTGAGAAGATATGAAGATAAGACACATCCTTGCTGCAAACCTTTTCAATTTTGAACCATGCAGTTTTCTTGCTCTGTTGTGATGACTATCCCCTGGTTCAATTATAGGTTTCACATAAGCACAATCAAGTGTTCTGGGATTCCCATTCTTCTCAGAGTCAGCCACAGTTTATTGTGATCCACACAGTCAAATGCCTTTGCATAGTCAATGAAACACAGATAGACATTCCTCTGGTACTCTTGCTTTCAGCCAAGATCCATCTAACATTAGTCACAATATCCCTAGTACCACATTTTTAGATGATCTTCAGCAGAATCTTGCTTGCATGTGATATTGTTAGATAATTTCCACACTCTGCTGGGTCAACTTTTTTTTGGAATGGGAATAAACATGCCTCTATTCCAATAGCTGGCCAGGTAGTTGTCCTCCAGATTTATTGACACCACTAGGCTGCTACAAAACCTGTCAATTTACTTGGGATCAAATTCTAATCTTGCCACTTAGCATCTAGGTAATATTGGACAATTATCTTAGTTCTCTAAATTCATTACCACATGATTTTATTATGAGATAGATGGATGGAATATAGTATTACATATATGGCATAATGCTTGATATATGAGAAAATTCTATACATGATGACAAATATTAGTATCATTGCAGTTATTTTATATGAATTTTGCAAGGGATAACTCAGTGCTGTTGAATGGGTTGAGGCATCCATATTTTTTTCCAATGTAAATTCAAAGACAAGAACTGTGATAAATAAGATTTAATGAATCTTATTTATTTATAGAAATGAACTCTCTTAAATAAGATTAAATAGAAAGGATTTGTTGTTTCTATTAGCAAACAAAGAATTTGTTTCAAAGCAAGTATAATTTATAATTGAATTATTGTTTTCATCTCACATTTGTTGTCAAGGACCAATGTGACCTTGGATAAATAGGTTTGCTAATCTAGATTTCCATTTTCTTCCTATAAAATAAAAAGGGTGAATAAAATTATTTTAAAGTTACTTGTCAGATAAATATTAAATTGTTTTTTCAAGTTGTTCAACAAATTCTTAGGCTCCATCAAACAATTACTGTGCATCCTACTTGCTCATTTCTTGCCTTTGTTTATTCTTCATGCTATTTTCAGTCATCATTTTCATTTAGTGCATTTTCATTAGCAGAGTAGTTTTTTAAAAATATTTTTTCCCATAGATGTAGCTGTGTGTGTGAATGTGTGTATATTAGTTATAGTACATTTGGATTGTGTTGAAAACACAAACAGGAACTCTTATGACACAATGGTTGAGCATTAAACTCTTGGCTACTAATTTAAGGCTGGGAGATCATCCTTACCAATGCTTCAGAGGAGAAAAGTCTTGCTCACTTTACTATATCAGTCTAAGAAAGGCTATGGAGTAGTCATGTTCTGTCCTATGATCTCAGTCAGAAGAAACGTCTTGCATAGTACACAGGTTCAAACATTGTTGATGGAATGAATGACTTTAACAGTTTTCCCAAGTATCTCTTAGCTTTTAGGACTTGGATACTTCAGAATGAAGTTGGGAGGCATATCTCTTGACTGAATTTCTTTGCATCCAGTAATTTACATAGGAGTTGTTGTATCCAAGTCCATAGATATTTGTACTATAAACCCAAAGACTATGCTTCTCTGATGGTTCAAATCCACCTACAGCTCCACTTGAGAAATATGGGAAACTCCTTCCTATGTAATTTACAATTGAGACCCCAATGGATGAGTCAGTTCTGACAACAGTGAGTAGTAGTACTTTACATTATTATTAAATGGACACAAACATGGATCTCTTCCAGTCACTTGGTTAGGTAGCTGTCTTCCAAATTTCTTGGCATAGATAAAAGAACATCCAGGGTTGCATCTGTATTAGCTTAAATGCCACTCATATTCTGTCAACTCCTGGAGCCTTAATTTCTTTTCTTTTATTTTACTAATATATTCAGTGCAACTTTGACATCTTCCTTTAACCATTGATTCTTAATAATATATATACTACTTGTGAAATGGTTCAGTGGGGATCAATTCTTTTTGGTGCAGTGATTCTATGCATCCTTACATCTTGTCATGCTTCCTGCATCATTCAATACTCTGTCCATCGAAGCCATCAGAGTTCAGTTAACTCGAGGCTTGGGTACTTCTCCAGTTTTCCCCATCTCGAGACATACTAAGCCTGTTTTTCCTTTCTGTTTTTCTGACTCCATCTCTTTTATGCATTTTTTTTTTAAATGTTCTTTCATTGTTTTACAATCCTTCCCCCCAGGTCCACTCTACTATGCAGCCTTCGCTTTGGACTCTTGTCATAACAAAAATACTTATTCACATAACCCCTTTAAACAGTTTTCTCCCTCATCTGTTTCAATGCAGTATACATTATTGAACCCATCCTTCTGAGTCTCCCTCCAACCCCGAGGTCAGTCCTGTTTTACAACAGTGGCACCAGGCAGTATTTGTCCTTTTGTGACTGAGATACTTCACTCAGCGTAATGTCCTCCAGAGTCATCCATTTTGAATAATATTGCATGTGTTCCTTGTTTTTCAATGCACGTAGTATTCCATTGTATGAATATACCACACCTTCTCTATCCATTCATTTGTTGATGGGCTTTTAGGTTGGTTCCAACTCCTTGCTAAGGTGAACACAGCTATAATAAACATGGGTGTGCATATATATGCTTGGATGCCAGTTATGGTCTCTTTGGAGTATATTCCCAGTAGTGGAATTGCAGGAAAAATGATATCTCCATTTGCAACTTTTTGAGAAAGCACCACACTGCCTTCCACAGTGGTTGCATCATTTTACACTTCCACCAACAGTGAATAAGGGTTCCAGTTTCTCCACAACCTCGACAGCATTTGTTGCCTTGCTGTTCTGTTAAATTTTGCTATTCTGACTGGGGTGAGATGATATCTCATAGTTGTTTTGATTTGCATCTCTCTTAGAGCTAGGGATTTTGA
>NW_006399779.1:7189862-7194835 GCF_000299155.1 Elephantulus edwardii | reverse complement strand
ACAATGCTCTTGAGATCTGATGGGCAGTTACCGAACTTGTAAGTTTCTCTGACTTTATGACTTCAGAAAAATGTTAGTTCAACGCCTGCTAGGGCAACCTCTTGTTGCTAAAACAGGTCAAGGTGCTCCCGTTTAAATGCAAGTTGATTGACCAGATGTGTAGGCACTGTTATGGAGCCGAATGGAGTGAGTCGCACTGTTATGGAGCCGAATGGGGTGAGGCAGGGAAAGTGTTGCGTGATCGCAAGGGCAGGTCAATCACTTCGAGGACCTTGCTCAAACCTCTGCTGCCTCAGTGTGTTCACGACAGGGGTCCTAACTCAAATTCCTGCTGTCTGTTTCCTACCCAATTGTTTTCACAGTGTTCCCTGCCTGGTGGCACTTATGCAGGTGCCCTTACACAATAGCCCCTGCTCCAGCAGGGTCTTGGATCCAACAGCATCCGAAAAGTCAAGGTCAAATTCCCACCAACCCACTAGCCTCTAGCTGGTATGCAGTGTTCACAGAAGCCAGCTGGCTGGCTTGTTTTGGGCAGTTGGTGTAGCCCAAGAGAGCTCAGCCTAATTCCCCACCTGTGGGTGCGCCCTTAGGTGCTCTCCCGGGTAATCAGCAATGCCCCAGTAAACACAGATAAGATCCTACCGGCCTTTCTCCTGCCAGGTTAGTTCCTCAATAGCTGGCCTGATAGCTCCGGGTGATGTCTGGATCCAAGGTGGTGCCCTGAGGTCACAGGGCTGTGGTGGGGGTTGAGATGTGTGGATGTGGAGCTGTAAGGGGCGAGGGGGAAGGGGAGGCCAGCAAGGGACTAGGGGGCAAGGAGCGCAGGGCTTGGACACTATCACCAAGTGCTGGGGGTGGGGCTTGGGCGCTGCTGAGGGTTTATGCAGCAGCACCCTGTGTGTTAAGGGTCACACAGGTGTGGGTTGCGGGGGGGGGGTCACACAGTGTCGGGTAGTCTTCGTTCCTCTGGGGTCTCACAGTCTTCGCTCCTCTGGAGTTTGTGGTAGGTGGCTGGCTGTTGTTCTTCCCGGGTGTCTTCCAGGTCCCTCTCGCGGTTCTCTCGTCTGGCGGCAGCGTTCTCCCATCTGGGGGCCTCGCTCTCGCGCTGTGGCGCTCTCGCGCAGCGTCCTCACTCTCGCCAAGTTGCCAACTTTTAAGTTAACAGGCCAGCACACACACTTACATAAGTTAGACCTTCCAAGCATAGAGAGAAGTCAAAATATTTTTTAGAGCAAATTATATTTAAAAGTGTGATTTAGTAACAGAGATTCAGATTTAGTCTTATGAACTTAGTTAATAAAGAATCATCTTTGAGTAATAGATCTTCTCTGTATACTGACTGGCTGTATGTTTTTGTTTAATCTAGAAAGGATTGCTAAAAGAACTTGAAGGAAGTACAACCAAAGCGCTCTTTAAAGGAAAGGAAGGATGATGAAACTTCATCTTATGAACTTTGCATATGTTGTCAGAAAGCACCGTCCTTTGAAAGAGACATTATGTGAGGAAAAATAGAGGGTCAGTGAAAGAGAGGAATAACATCAATGAGATGAACTGACATAGTTCCTGAAACAATATACTTAAGGGTGGCAGAGTTTGGGAGGATGGTGCAGGATAGGGCAAGGTTTCATTCACAGGGTAACTGTGAGCTGTAGGAGACTCAACAGCACCTAACAACAACACAAGGCTGAGAAAAATGGCAACGTGTGATGTTCTTCAGTGGGCCTTGATAATACAATGGTTAAGTGTTTGACTGCTAACTGAAAGATCTATGGTTTGAATATAGCAACTGTTCTGTGGAACAAAAGAGAGCTGGCTCTCAGCTCCCATAAAGATTTTTAAACTAGGAAATACTTTGATAATCCATTAAATTATGAGCTAAATCTAACATTCTAGGTGTACAAAGGATAGCAATCAGTCACGGAGTGTGAACCTAGATTACAAGAACGAGTGGGTGATCTTGTCAGGATGTCATAACCAGCATGAATCAGTGAAGCCACATTTTTCTCTTTGAAATCTGTTCAAGACTCAGAATCCCTGGAGAGAGACACCTTATGTCTTTAGTCTGGACCACAGGCTGGAGATCTTGATTAACAGACAATGAAGAGTGCCAGCACTGAGGGGGAAAGTCAAATAGAGAAAAACTAGGAATGGAGACTGGATGGGCAAAGTACTTCAGTATTCACTATACTCTTACTTGTTGTAATGGGAAAACAGACAGCTGAGGGATGCACTGGAGCAGGGATGGAGGAAGAGCTCTGATGAGCCAAGGCTTCTGTGCCAGGGATGCTTACCTTAGGGAAAGGGTGAGGGAATGAGGAGGCAGAGAGGGAAGCTAAGGAAAACAAAGTGGGAGGACACTCAAGACAAGTGCTGATAATTTGGGTTATAGATTGTTTCTGAGCCCTAATGGATTCCGAATAAAGATTTCAAGATAAACATAGCCATTATCTGTCATTCTTTTTTTTTTTTAGAGTGGATTGTATAATCCTTCCAAAGTCTAGATTTTCAGTCTGCTTTGCATGCATTCTTGACTTTCAGGAAAATATCTAAAAAAACACAGAAGGGATGTGTGAACCAGTGGGGCCTCTGCCACCCTGGTCCCAATTATATGTTTCATGAATTGGGCTTTCTAGGGCATATTTTTGTTAGGTTGGGACAAAACCCAGGAAAAAAGTTTTGCTGCTAAAAATAGCAACAGGAAAGTAGCTTCTGATAAAGCAAAACTTGATTTCTTTCTTTTTTTGTTTAAAGTAACATGTTGAGATTCTTTAAATTGTCTCAATCTCCACTGACAGCTGGCTAGCTGGATACACAAACACAATATTACCTTATTGTTTGATTCATATCAATATCACTTCAGCATTGTTCGTGAAATTCATTTTGCAACACCCAGAAAGAGCCCCAGTCTGCAGAAAATGTTTACCTGCTGAGAAGGTTTGTTGAAATAATCTTGAATCGTGTTTGATCCATTTTGTCAACAGGGGAATTAACGGACTCCAGCACATCAGGCTTCTTTGCTGAAAATAGCTCCCTATTTCTTAGTGTAAGCTTTGAAAGGTTAGAGTGCAGCTGCCCTGGAATTTCAAATCCTCTTTGAAATCAGTGAGTTTTCTTAGTTTATTCATTTGCCCAAAATAACCATTAACATTTTTCTGTGCTTGAGGGAGTGAATGAAATGGTCTTTGGTGAACTGAGGCAAGGCTAGGGAAGGTGTGCGCGGAGAGGGAGGATGACAGTCTTGCAAGAGTGCATTTTCTTTCTTTTGCTCAAAGGAAAACAAATTGCCATCATATTCTTAGATTGCTCAAGATAAGCTGAGCTCACAGTCTTCTGTAAAACGAAGCCAGTGATTGAAGCAATGACACCTCCAACATAATCCCCCTACCATATGGCTTTCAAGATGCTTTGCCATATATTTGTGTAGTATTTGTATATTGTATAAAATAATACACTGTATATCATAAATATCTAGATACATACTGTCAGAATAAAAACAGATACCATATTTATTCAAAATATTGTTGTTGGTTGCCTTTGAGTCAAATACGACTCATAGTGAACCTGTGAACAAAAGGTCTGAAGCCTCTCTATAACTATTGACATTTACCAAAGTTCATAGAGTTTCCAGAGGCATGTTAGTTAAGACGTGGATGCCAATATACACACATATATAAAAGATATATACCATATGTCTGTACACACCCTGTGTTGGCCTAGTGATAAGGAGTTTTATTGCCAGTCCAAAGGTAAGTGGTTTAAATCCCGCAGCTGCTTTGAGGGAGAAAGGTGGTAAATATTCTTTCATGAGATATTTGTTTTTATTAAATATTATATCTAAAAGTTAACCTCATTTTAGGAAGAAAGTGAAATTAACACAATAATATTAAGCTCGATGGAGGGTCAGAGCTGATTCTGAGTTAACAGCAATGATTGAGTTGTTGTTGTTCTTGTTTTTGTTATGTGCCATCAAGTCGTTTGCGATTCATAGCGACCCTATGTACAACAGCCCTAAACCCTGCTCTATCCTGTGCCAATCACACTGTCTCCAATACACCCACCATGATTACCCCAGTCACTGAATCAATCCCCCTCATAGAGGGTCTTCCCCTCCCGTGCTGTCCCTCCACCCTCCCAAGTATTATGTCCCTCTCCAAGGACCTTTCCCTCCTTACAACATGTCCAAAGTATGTCAGGTGAAGCTCCAGAATCCTTGCCTCCAAGGAGCAGCCTGGTTTAACCCTCTCCAGGCTGAATATGTTTGTTTTCTTGGCAGTCCAGAAGATAAAGATAGATAGATAGATAGATAGATAGACAGATAGATAGATAGATAGATAGATCTTTCCGTGCCATTGAGTCAGAATTGAATCATAATTTATCCTCCATTGGGCCTAACACTGCAAATCAGATGTGAGAAGATTGCTTATCTTTCTCCCTATGAACTAGGCTACCCTGCAAAATTAGGCCCAAGCATAAAAATTATTCTAAGAATGAAAAAGGATTGGGATACTTTTTATGTCATATATGGGGTCACTCTGAGTTGGTATCAACTTGAGGGCACTTAATAACAAGAAAGCCAGATATATGTAATGGTAGATTCAGCTAATATGTGATTAAAATAGTTATGATTAATACTTTACACCTGTTGATTAGAGAATGCTGATGGTAAAAACAGAGACTGGGAAAAATAATTAAGGATGTTGTTGAGAAAAGGAAAGGATATGTAAGTTTTAAAATGGAGAAGATTCTAAGACATCGGACATTTATATTAACTATCTAATTTTTTTTTTAAAACAAAACCAAAAAAACCAAATTAGATCTTGTTGTTGTTGTTGTTATGTGCCGTCGAGTCGCCTGCGACTCATAGCGACCCTATAAACAACAGCCCTAAACTCCACTCTGTCCTGTGCCAATCGCACTGTCTCTGACACTCCCATCCCAATTATCCCAGTCACTGAATCAATCCACCTCATAGA
>NW_006399779.1:7162261-7188522 GCF_000299155.1 Elephantulus edwardii | reverse complement strand
ATGCTTGGGAGGGTGGAGGGACAGCGCAGGAGAGGAAGGCCCTCTATGAGGTGGATTGATTCAGTGACTGGGATAATTGGGATGGGAGTGTCAGAGACTGTGCGATTGGCACAGAACAGAGCGGAGTTTAGGGCTGTTGTACATAGGGTCGCTATGAGTCTCAAGCGGCTCGACGGCACATAACAACAACAATAACAACAACAGTTTGTTTTTATTAAATATTATATCTAAAATTCATCCTCATTTTAGGAAGAAAGTGAAATTAGCACCAGAATATTAAGAAGTAGAAAAATTCTAACACTAATTTTCCCACTCCAAGACAAATGAAGAATGGGATTTCTGTATAATTCCTTTAGACTTCTGCCTTTATCTTCCCTCCTCTCATTTTCTATATATTCCTGCACTATATGTAGTTTTATGCCTCAGCTTCTTTGCTAATAGGTCAATGTACTTGTGAATAAGTATCTGTTAGTATTTCAAATTATTTCTTAATCTAAATTTATAGGAGTGGAAACACAAGGTTAAAATATGTACATGTTATTAAGTTTCTTGGCCCCTAACAAGGTTTTGCTAATTTATATTCCCATTTCATACTTCATACTTCTATTTACACTTTCCACAGACTTAAATTAAAATGCTTATCTCTCGGGTCTTGTAATTGACTTCTATCAGCATATAATTTATAATTATTAATTTATGAACTTGATAGTAAGAAAGTTATCGTATACTTTTTATTTTTTGCACATCTTTGATTATTAGTGGTATTATTTTTCTTCCTAAATATGCCCACTAAGTATACTAGGGAGCTCTGGTGGCCCAGTGGTAAGAAGCTGTACTGCAATCCTGAAGGTGTATTGTTTGAATCTGCCAGCTACTCCACCGGAGAAAGACGGGCAATCTCTTCTTGTGTGATTAAGTGCATCTGAAAACCGTCTGGAGGGTCAGCTATAGGTCGATTCTGACTTGGTGGTACACAACAACAACAACAATAATATTTTGCGTGTGTTTATTGGCCATTAGTATTTCACTTTTTGTGAATTAATTATCTTGTATTTTTCTACTCGTTGTTTATGATTTTTATTTCCACTCACATAAATTTATTGATTTTTTTCCCATTTTTACTTTTTTTTTTAAATTTAGGTTGTTTATTTTTCATTTCAATGAACATCTACAGAGATTTTGGGATTCCATTCATTCATTGTTGCACCCTTCTCCCCGCACAAACCCCTCCCCCCTCCCCCCCATTTGCTCCTCTCCTTGAAACGCAAAAGAAAAACTCCCTCATGTTTTATGAACTATTATAAATGTGAACTTTGAAACTGTATTTGGTTTATCTGTTCCAGAAACAGATAAAGAACCGCTTTGCTTTAGTGTTTTTCTTATTTTACATTTAACCCTTCGTTCTATCTATAGCTGGTTTTGCTTTGTTACCTGATGCAGGTCTGTACATTGATCGTTCCTCTCTTTAACATCTTGTGTAGCTGTGGTGACATAGAAAGTTGCACTACTACCTCAAAGGCCACTCCACTCTGGGAGTTCAAATTCACCCGTGACTCCAAAGGAGAATGCTGAGAAATTTCCTCTTATTCGATATGTAGTTTACTGAACCCCACTGGAGGGTCAGCTGTGAGTTGGTTCAGATCTTAGACAATTAAAGAGATGGGCTTGTAACAAATTTTACCTCTTCTGATCTTATTAACCATGCTCCTCTCCCTTGCACAGGGATTAGGATTCCAACACATATTTTGGGGAGGACAGAGTTTAACCCATAATACCTTCCCTGACCATCCACTCTACAGTGAAAATGTCCCTCTATCACTACAGATGCCTTGTATTTTTATAATGCCCCCCCTGGAAAAGAAAAGAAAACAAAATGTCAAACTCCCTGTTGTTATGAGTCACAACAGACTCAGAGATGAACCTTCATTGGTACCACGGCTGCAGATCACATGAGAGGAGATTGCCTATCTTTTGCCACTAACTGCTTGTAAATTCCAATTGCTAGAGAGGTACGGTCTTCGGGTTAGCAGTGCAACTCCATAGCCAACATCATCAGAGCTCACCATGTTTTCCTCCTCAAACTCAAACTCTATGCTGCCAAGTTGGACCCAACGCATAATCTCCCCTCCAGTGGGTTTTCAGAGGCTGTACATTGCGTGAGATGAGATTGCCTTTCTTTCTCCCTTGAAGCCACTGGTGAGTTTGAAAGACCAGAAAAGCTTTGCCTGTGTGTTAGCAGTGTAACTCCCTGTGGACTATGCCATCGCAGCTTAGAAATGTCCAATATTACTGTTTCTTCACTTGTTGCTTAAGTATTGTCTCCAGAACCAGATTGTAAGCCCCATGCGAATGTGGGCCTTTCTTGTTGACTTCACTGCTATTTTTACAGCACCGAGAATCATACTGACACGTGGTACTGTTTTAATGAATGATTTTATTCGATGTGTGTTATTAACCAAGTACCACACTGCTTAATTATTATGTAAAAATAAAGACAACAATAATAGCCAACTTTTATTGAGCACTTATTCTGTAATAATGTGCTGTTTTACTAGCATTATGTTACATGGGCTAACAAAAATTACCTGCCTTTTGAGTACATATTAGATTTTATTACTTCAAACAGGTCTGTATAATAGTAGGTGCTATTATAATCTCCAACTACAGATAAGAAAACTAGGGCACTATTGTGCCTTTTGAATGGTTAAGGTCAAACAGCCAGCAGTGCACGTTATTAGACCTAAGCACATGTCAGTCAACCATAAGTCTGTCATCTTACCTCACATAACATGTGCTGTATAGCTTTATACGGGAATCCCCTGCTTTTCAAAAGTTTGCTTTTATCACATTGCTTTCAAGAAGGAACTGTATCAGTACCTGTTTTCAGTAGCTGAAAGAAATCCAAAGGGCGTGTTTGCTTGTACAAACAACAACAATAACAAAAATCACAAACCAACCAATCAACCAAACCACTAAAATAGCATTCAGCATTGGTTTTGTGGCAAAAAAGGAGAAGAATTAATAAAGAGGCATGGCACACCATAAGCAGCATTACCAAGCTCCTTCCCCAAGAACCATACTCAACATCAAGCCATGATAGCATTAAACTATGTGAATGCTATATGTTAGTGATGTTTTAGGGGTTCTTTTATTCATTCATTGTTGTATATTTTCTTACTTTACTTTCCCTCTCCACTCCCTATTCTATCAACAAACAAATTAATAGAAAAAATGTGATACAGTCACACAATGAAATATTACGCAGCATTGGAAAACAGCATTTTAGGTTTTATATGTCATCAGCAAACAAGCACATATTGCTAGCTGGTAGATTTGAACTGCGGACCTTTGGGTTGGTAGAGTAGTTACTAACCACTAGGGTACCAGAGCTCCCTACTTAGGTTATTTTTTGGACCGTAGAACATTATAGATTTTGCCCCCATATAAATTTATGGCAACTGCTTTGCTTTGGGTTATTTTGGCCTTTGGGGATCTCATAGGAATGCTATACTTTCAGATACAAGTAGAAATTTGTGACAAATCTGCATAGTTATTTCTGCTCTGTTTCTCTGAGAAGGACTTGAGTTTGTACTAATCAGTTTATTCTGCCATATGCAATCTTTATTCTTTCTTTCAGTTACTCTCAGGGTAGACACGAGATCAATTCCTATTTGTTGGTCCTTATTCAGTTCCTCGTCTCGGAATTTATCTGAACCTATAAAGTGGGTATAATGATAATTTTTTTAATTCTTCTTTTTGTTGCAAGAATAAGTGACATAACAAAGCCAAGTATTTAGCACAGTATTTGGATAGAAGGTCAATACTAACAAATGTTCACTGATATTAATAGGGCTACTGGATGGTAAGTGATGTATTTGTAAATATTTTTCCCTGAACATTAAACTATGAAGGTATGTCCCAATGTGTTATTTCATGCTCTGTAGTGGTGGTGCTGGTAGGATGCAGAATGCAGAGGCACCCATGATGGTATGGGATCATGCTCACTGTCATAGCTCTGGCTGGAGGACGGAGTAGATATCCAAGACCTCCTCTGCATCTCTATCCTCCCTGTATTTACAACCACAAATGTGTAGATGTTAACACACACTTAGATACACATTGCTCTTTAGCTTAGAAATAACAGTATATGGAAGGATTCTTTTTCATGCCATCATATGTCTCTGGCTCTCCTGTGGACCCTGTTTTGTTCATTATGATTGTCCCCGGTTCCTTATGTTCCACCTCGTACTATGAAGAACGTACCCAGCACTCCTCCACAAACCTGATCCTCAGTAAACCAATAAAGAATGAGTTCTCTAAAGACAAATTTTGATGTCTTGATTGATTTGATTTCAAGTGTGTTTAGTTATTTTAAATGTCTTACTTGTCTTTAAACTTCTAACACTGTGAATATAAGAATGAAACTGATGGTACAAGGAGGTTGTGGTAGATATTTAGTATGGTTAGCTTAATTCTTACAAAAAATGCCTACTGTCTTATAAAAAAAAAGTAATTGTTACTGCTGTCAAAAGCGCATACAGAAAAAGTGCACCAATTTGACAGTTTCAATATGTGAATCCAAAGACATTGCTTACATCCTTCGATATGCGCAGCCATGAGAGTTGATCCTCCACCACTAGATAAATCCACAATCCTTAAGGTTTCTATCTCATTTTTTTTGAGTTGCTATTGTCAATTTTATCCCAATGATACAAAAAGAGCATCGTTCTTATTAGTTAAGCTAGACTGTTACTTGTTCTTAGAAGACTTAAAAGCTCTTCGATGACTTAAGGAAACTTCTTCCAATGCAAGTTCATTGCCATTGAGTCAGAACTGGGTAACCCTCCATGGGGTTTTGGAGGCTGTGTATTGTACAGGAGGCGATTGCCCATGGTTTCCATACAGAGCTGCGGGTGGATTTGAACTGGCAGAGAGGTGCTGCTTTTCTGTTAGCAGCACAACTCTGTGTGGACTGCACCACCAGAGCTCCCTTCAGGGGCTATTTTTGGCTGGGTTAAGAGGTTCAGTCAACTCTGCAGATCTCAAGGAAGTCTAGATCCCACGACTCCTGCTGTGTTTGATGTTTTTTGTTGCAAAGTTTATTTTCTCCTGTTTTTAGTAGATAAATCCATTTTGTTTTCTCTCAAATAATATGCAGTGACCATAATTTGACCTTTAAAAGTTCAAGCCATTGCCATGCCCCAGAATATTCTCTTTGTCTATGTATCCCTTCTGTCATGTGGTCACACGTAATGATACGCAAGGTGCTGCAGTGTGTTGACAATGTTTGTGGTGAGCCTTGAAGAGCCCTGCAATAATTTTGATGGGTAATGCTGTTGTTGCCATGCCCTGTCGAGTCAGGACTGACTCACAGCTGACCCTCCAGAGGATTTTCAAGGCTAGAAATCAAATAGTAGGAGATTGTCCATCTTTCTCCCACAGAGCAGCTGGATTCAAACTGCTTGCCTTGGGTTGGCAGTGCAACTCCATACCACTAAACCACCATGACTGTCTCTCTTGGTGGATAAATAGAGGTGTGAAAACCTGCCCAGCTATGTAGAATAAACACATCATTTGGAATTAGGCTACCTTGGTCATGAAGTCTACCTCTAGCTTTGATAAGCTTAGTTATCTTAAATAATTGAGTATTTCAGAGCTTTCAACTTCTGCAACTATTATGCAGGAAACAATGATACTGCTGTGTTTGCCATGGGGACTAAACATGGGCACATATGTAAATTGCTTAGCACAGCACCTGGCATGCACACCCCGAAACATCCTAATGCCCCTGATTGTTATACTCATTCCAGTCAGGTGCAGGGGAAAAGAGTTCATTTCGGTTCTGATGCAGCATAGTTTAGCTAGCTGAAATTGTTTTCTGCAGTAGAAGTATTTTTCTTAGATGGGGATGCTTGTCCCCAAACTGTGAGTCTGCAGTTTATGGAGAAGACAAAAGCCATTTCTGTCTTTCTAAAACCTGGTACCTTTGCTGACATATGGTGGCTAGTACCTGTTTTCCATCTTTTGCTACCACACTGACATTTGATGGTTTCTTAATAATTTTGCATTTTCTCAGTGTATTAAGCCATAAACGATAGCTATTTTGTTGGTCCACGGCAGGCCTCTGTGTGATGTTGAGTAATTGCTTGGCACACAGAAAAGATTGCCTTCTATATTTAAACATGTTTATCAATCATGCCTTCCAGACACCATCTGCCCAAGAAGGGCCACAATAAGTGGAGGTCCAGAAAAGGACAACTTTGGGAGGAAGCCTTCCCCAGGAGCATAACACAGTGCCCGTCTGGCTCCAATGATTGTTCAAGGAGAATGAGGAGAGGGAAAGGGGAAACTTTGCTTGGAGAAAGCCTATACCTGCTCATTCATCGAACAAGGCAGGTGCCAGGCTGTTCTGCATTCTGCTGGCAAACAGCTAAACGTGCTTGTTTCCCTGCTCATAAGTCCTTCAGGGGACATCTCCAGGAACCTTTATAACAAGAAATAAAGGAAAATGAACCCCAAAGTTAACGAAAAGAAATTGCCAAGCTTCTCCCCCTACACTCTGAAAAGTGGAAGGTTGAAAGCAATGAGAAGAAAAGGCAAAGGAAGACAAAAATGGATCCCACTGTCACTAAGGATAAAGTCAAAAGCTCATTTATGTGAGGTTTGGTCAAGACTTCTTAGTCTGACATTCAAAGTCACGTTCACGTTTACATTGTCCTACCCAGGGCACTCATTCTAAAATCTTGGTAAGAGTGGTATCTAGGCCGTGGTAGTGAGATTTTAGGGGATACAGGCGCTTACATTCTATTTCTTTTATACTTTCCACATTTCCCCCTCATATAAATGAGTTCCTCATTTATATTTATTAGTATAGACTTAGTTTGAAGGCCTTGTTCAAAAATATAATTTGTATCATAACTGCCCATTTTCGTAGTTTCCCCTACTCATACACCTTTGAAGGTCCTTGAGGGAGAGTTAGCACTTACTATTTATTCTTTAGTATTAACATGCTCTATGGACAAGATTCGTAACAAAGAAAAGCCAAGGAAAAGAAAATGCTCTCACTCCCAGGAACATTGGCTAACATTTTGGTTTCTATGCTTGGTTCATTTGTGCGTGCTTGGAAGTAGGTATCCATGAAAGTTGTGTGTGTGTGTGTGTGTGTGTGTGTGTGTGTGTGTGTGTATCTGCATTTGTATATGTACTAACATATAATATCTCTATTTGGAAACAATGGCTAAGGATATACAAGCTGAATTCAGACAGACCTAGCCCAGGGTAGAAGTTTTAACTGTTGAGTTAGATTGGAAAGATTTCTTCACACATTTGATCCTTAAGTAGTGTTGGTGGTGTAGGTAGATGTTCTGCTAATCCCGAGACAGCACCCCTCTGGTAGTTCAAATGGGCAATCTCCTCACATATGATGTACAACATCCTGAAAAATCCACTGGAGGATCAGACATGAGTTCAGTTCGTAGAATTTTGAGAATGGGTTTTAACCTTGAGTTTTCTCATTGGAGGAACCCCCACCCCCGATCTTTTAAATTATACTTTCCTTTCCTATAAAGTAGGAATAATAGCACCTATTTCATAATCACATTCTGAGAATTAAATCAAGTTTTGTTTTTGGGGTTTGTTTTTTTTTTCAAAGCACACAGTTTTTTTTTTTTTTGTAAGATATACACACTGGGCTAATTTGATTAGCTACTGTTATAATAACAACAATAATGAACATTGTGGTTATTACAATCATTTATCAGGTATAGTTTCCATGCCAATACTCTCTTAACTGCAGTGTTTCTAAGATGTTTTTTCATTGTTACCTCCTAAGAGTTTTTATTGAGGTACCTTGGTGATGCAAACGCCTACTTAATTAGCCTCTTCTTTTGGGAGTTGGAGGTGACCTCCCACTGTTGACAGTCACTTGGCACCTAGAGACTCTCTGTGTTCAAAATGGACACACCAAAGCCTTTGTCCTGAATGGGATACTGTGAATTGAGGATGGTCAGACAATCAGGGCTTGCTGAAGGAAGGTTTGAGAAAGAACATTGCTCCGTGGTTGCCTGGAATCCAGCTTGGATGTTTACTCTTGGAGCTGCTCATTGAATGGTCCTTAAATCTGAAGCTGAGGTTCTCACCCTGGTGAATGAAAACCAGAGAAGTTAAAAGCTGCTTAGATGTTTGGATGCTAATGTGAAACATTTTATCCTTTGAGCTCTGGTGGTGGACTGATAAGGAGCTGGACTGCCAACCTGAAAGCTTGTGATTTGAAGCCACCTGCTGTTGCAAGGGAGAACGATGGACAGTCTCCTCCCATTTTATTTACTAGCCCTGAAAACCCGCTTGTAGATCACTTATGTGTCACTTCTGACTCAACAGTACGCAACAACAACTAAACAAAAGATTGGAAGTTCAAACCCACTCAGAGGGACCTCAGAAGACCCTGTGATCTGCTCCTTGAAAGACATAACATTGAAAATCCTATGAAGTTGATCTACTCTATTCCATACCCATGGAGTTGTCGCAAGTATGAATCAACTTAATGACCACTAGTGACAACAGTGGGAGCTTTTTAAAACAATTTCATACTGGTAGGTTTACAAAATTCGTATACATTGTTTTCATACCAGATCTTTCCCATTTCCTTCACCCCCTCCCTGCCACCCCTTTCCCTTACACTCATCAAATTGTGTGACTCTATAATTAACCACCCCCACCCATCTTCACCCCTCTGCCCCCCTCATCCCTTGGATCCTCATATTCATTCAAAAATAATGGGTGTTTTCAATATTTGTTTTTATGGGACTGAGTTAGTTCACTCAGCAAAATGCTCTTCAGTCCCTCCTAAGTTAGGTAATGATTTACTAAATCATTGTTCCTGCATACCGTGTAGTATTTCACTGTGTAAATGTACCATAATTTCTCAATCCATTCAATTGTGGTTGGACATTTGGGCTGTTTATATGTTCTTGTGTTGGAGAATAATTCTGCTATGAACATTGATGTACTAGTCTCCGTTTGTGCCTCAGTTCTCATTCTCTTGTGTTATATTCCAAACAGTGGAATATCTGGGTTATGTGTAATTCCTATGTTCAGTTTTTTCAGGAAATGCCGAACTGCCTTCCAGAGTGATTATACCATTTCACAATCCCACCAACAGTGTATAAGAGTTTCTTTCTCTCTCCATAACCTTTTCAAAATTTATTACTTGCTGTTCTGTTAAACTTTGCCACTGCTACTAGGACGAGATGGTACCTCATTGTGATTTTGATTTGTTTCTCTCTTATTGCCAGTGATTTTGAGCAGTTCTTTGTGTCCCTGTTGGACATTTGAAAATCTTCCTTTGTGAAAATCCTCTGTCTTTTGCCCTTTTTGCAATTGTGCTATCAATCTTTTTCTTGTGGAGGACATTGGGAGCTTTTAAAAACAACTTTCCCTAATAACTCATATCTTGAAATAATGACATCAAGAGATATTTACCTCAAGGAAATTAATGACTTGTAGAGTATAACAAGTCCCAAGTCTGTAGAGTCGTATGTGAGGATAGACACTTCTCTGGATTTACAGAGTTGTAAGGGCTGATGAACTCAAGATCTGCAGGTCAAATAGTAGGACACTGGTTTCCAGGGCTGAGGAAGCCAAGACTGGTAGGCAGTATGGAAATCTGTTAGCTGACGTGCAATGAAATGGAGGTGAGATGGTAAAGAGACATACAGGACCCAGATTAGGCAAAAAGCGAAAAAACAACTTTTGCTAGACATCCATTTAAGTTTGATGCAGGCCACCAGCAAGGAAGAATCCCTTCCATTCAATGTACCCCTTATCATGGAACTGATTACATTATACCTAGTTTTGTCAAGGAAATTATTGCATCAGAATAAAGGGAATGCATTCATAATATTTGTCTTAATCAAAGAAATGACTACATAGCAAATTCTCTGTAAAAACCAGAGAATCAGACAGTGAAGTTGACAGATAGCCTTAACTGTCATGCTACACCACGGAACAACATTGAGAATGAAACTGTGATGACCTAGTAGGTAAAGGGTGTGCTATCAACCCAAAGACAGTTCAAATCCGCTAATTCCACCTCATGGAAGAAAACTGAATAATCTCCTCTCATGCAATTTGTAGTTTGAAAACTTGCAAAAGAGTTAGATGTGAATGATTCCTTTTTTTTATGTGAATGATTCTTATTGAACAACACATAACAACATTGAGAATACATGTTCTCTAGTATGGTGTGTAACAGTCATACTGGATTTTGTTATACAGATTAATGGAACTTTTTATTGAATATTGACTTATTGACTTTTTGAGTTATTTTATATGCTTTCCTATATTACCATGGTCTTTACAATTATTTGCTATACATCAGAGAGCTTAAAAATGAATAAGGGTGACAGAAGAAGAATCAGAGTTGTGTACTGGAGAAGAATATTGAACATATCATGGATTGCCAGGAAAACTAACAGGGTTGCCTGGAGAGGGTGAAATCAAGCTACTCCTTGGAGGTAAGGATTTTGAGACTCTGTCTTACATACTTTGGGCATATATCATTCTTGGAAAGGTCTAAGGACAGCCCAGAAGAGGAAGACTCTGGATGAGATGGATTGACACAATAACTGGGATGTGTCAGAGACAGTGAGATTGGCTCAGGGTAAAGCAGGTTTCAGAGCTATTGTACATAGGGTCACCTTGATTCATAGTTAGCTTGATGGCACATAACAACATCAATAACATATGCTTTCCTATTTTAAATTACATTGACTGAATATATGCATGCTCATATAAACACATCATTGTGCATGTTGTTATGATGTTGTTATGATGTGCTGTTGAGTCACTTGTTACTCATAGCAACATGATGACCCAAGGTTCAGTACAACAGCTCTGAACCTGGTTCTGTCTTTAGCCAATTTCATTCTCTCTAACACAACTATCCCCAAAACCCCAGTCACTGAGTGATTCTATCTCATCCAGGTCTTCCTATCTTGCTTTGTCTCTCCACCCTTCCAAGCATGATGTCCTTTTCCAAGGACTTGCCCCTCCTGGCAGCATGCCCAAGTATGTGAGATGGAGCTTCAGAGTCCTTGCCTCCTAGGAACAGCCTGGTTTCACCCTCTCCTGGATGAACCTGTATGTTCAATACTCTTCTCCAGCACTACAACTCAAAGACCTATCTGTCCTTTTTTTCTTAGGGTAAATTATTTAAAACTACATAACTAGACTAAAGCCATAGATATTTGTACCAAATTAAACACTTTTAGGGAGCATTAGTGGCCTAGTAGAAAGAAGTTGCACTGCAATCTTGAAGGCACACAGTTTAAATCCATCAGCTGCTCCACAGAGAAAGGATGGGCAACAACAACGTACACTTTTATCTATATAGTCTGAGTTTTCAGTGCTTCTCACGAAAACTATCTACACTTTTAAAATTAAAAATGTTATAGTTTATTAATAACATTGACTAAGCTTAGCTTTGAATGCATTTTGCATATCCACTATACCTCGTTGTTATTATTAGCTGTTGTCTTTTAATGTTCACCACACAGTGACAATATACCTACAGCTGCACCTAATTCCATGGCTTTGTGTACAAGGCCTGTCATGTTTCTAACCAGAAGCTTCTCTACTTATTTTCTCTATGACCATTATACCTGAGCCTCAGCAATCATAGTGTTGCTTTCAAGCCACTCACCATGCTTGTTTTCTATTCAGTCATGTTCTTGTGTAATTCACACATGGTAGATTTCTGGGGGTTATTTTTATTAGGTTCTCTCAAGTCTCTTTGTGACCTTATTTAAGACAGAAATAAACTTAGGCCAACACTGAACCATGCCTACCATGCCCTTTATGCTCAAGCACATTCTTGCTGCCATCTTGCCAGTCCATCTCATTGAGAGTCATCTTCTTTGATAGCACTCAATTTTTCCAAGCATGATAACCTTCTCCAGGGATTGGCCTCCATATAACACATAAAGTGTGTGAGATGAAGTCTCACAATTCTTGCTTCTAAGGGAACACTTTGGCTGCAAAACTCCCAACACAGATTGGTTTGTTTTCTTGACAGTCTTTGATAGAGCTAATATTCACAGCAAAACAAACAAACAAAAACCCCAAAATATTCAGAGGTATTACTAGTTCTTTGATCTTTCTTATATATTGTCCAAATTACACATATAAATGAAATAATTGAAAATGATCATGTTTGGATCAGGTACACCGTAGTCTTTAAAATTACGTTTTTGCTATTTAACTCCCCCCCCCCCGCCCCAGTTTCAGTGTATTGTTTGATTTATTTACTACTACTTCAAGGGGCATTGATATGAGTCCAACTAAAGTTAAATTGATGTCAACTTTTCTCCATTTATCATCACTTTTTTATTGATCAAATTTTGAGACTTTGGTCTTATTAATGTTGATTTATGATTTATCCATATTGAAGGCTGTTATCTCTTTGAGCTTCATCAATAAGTGCTTCAAACCTTTAATTTTTACAAGCAAAGTTGTCTCATCTGCATATCATAGGTTGTAGATGAATCTTTCTCCAATTCTTATGTCACATTCTTCTGTGTATAGTCTAGCTTCTTGAATTATTTTCTCAGCTTTCAGATTGAATAGGTATAGTGAAAGAATGCAAACTTGACACAGAGTTTTCCTGATTTTAAACCGTGCAACATGTCCATGTATGTTTCAATGTCTGCTTCTTGGTCTATGTATTCTGCATGAGCAATTTTAGTGTTCTGAAATTCTTATTCATCTCAGTGTTTTCCATCATTTATTATGATTCATACAACTGACTGTATTTTCCTAGCCAATAAAACACAAATAAACAACTTTCTGGTAATCTCTTTTCAGTCAACATCCATATGACAATAGCACTGACATCCCATATCCTCTTTGGACATCAGCTTGGCTTTCTGGTAAGTGCCTTTGAATGTGCCACTCTAGACATCTTTCCACCTATTTTCACTAAGATCGTATTTGCAAGAGATGTTATTGATATTGTTGGATAATTTCTGTATTCTGCTGGATTACATTTCATTGGTATGGGTACAAATATGAATCTCTTCCACTTGGCAAAGTAGCTATTTTCAAAAATTTTTGGCATAGACAAATGAGCTGCATCTGTTTGTTGAAACACTTAAATTCCTGGAGCCTTAATTTTACCAACACCTTCAGAACAGCCTGGAATTCTTCCTTTATTATCATTGATTCCTAATCATATACTACATTTTGAAATAGTTAAACATTGACCCATGTTTTTGTGTACAATGACTTGTGTATCTTTTTTCTTCATCTGAGGCTTCCTGCACCATCAATATTTTTTACATTACATGAAGAGAAAAATAAAAGCTCATTAGAAACACAGAAAAGATAAAAATGGATATCAGAAAGGACTTTAAACTTGTTCTAGAATGTAGAAAAGATAAACCAAAAGGAAGAAATTATTAAGTAACAGGATGAAGGAAGAGAACTGAAAAGAATAAAGAACAATTCGGGGAGGCAAAACAATCATTGTAAAGAGATGTGCAAAGCCCTCAAATTAGACAATCCAAAAGGAAGAATATGGTTGGCCTTTCTCAAGGTGAAAGATAATTGAAATAATTCAGATCTCAAGCAATGTTCACAGAGATGGAAAACATCTGTATATAAGAGTTACAACTCCAATATAAGAAGGTCACATGAGGTCAGACAGGCATATAAAAAATGCAGTGTGGAAAAAAATGTGGTTAAAATAAAGAGAATTGGAAACAGCACGAAAACAATGGCCTGCTAAGAGTTTTTATCAGTTCCATTGAGAAGAGAGAAGTGAAGTTTATTGTTAGAGCACCACCATAATAAATCTTTGGTATTTTATTACTAAGTCTAATTCAAGTCTGGAGTAAAATGTAGGTCATTCTCATTCCAGCAAAAATATGTCACTCTTTAGGAAATATTTTGTGAACTTTTTAAAGCTCTATATTAAACAACATGATGGGCTTTTATACTATGCTACCTGAGTTTAGGAGAAGAAACCTGAGAACATGAGGTTAAGGTTTTGGCACTTAGTGAACCAAATTAGTAGTTATACATGTATGATTGTGGATAAGCCTTAAGAAAGTTTATTTTAGACCGAGTGTGTTGTAATGATACAAGCCTTTCGTGCCCATATATTTTGCCTGTGCTCACACTGCTGTTCACTGCTCATCTGACGTTCGTGCTATGTTCCATAAAGTTCTTTATGACTCATAGCTACCTTATGAACAATGGATCTGAGCCTTGTCAATTTCTCTGCCATCCTCTCTGTCTCTAAAATACTTGAACCCACTGTTACAGTTCGCTGTCATTCTGTCCTGTTGGGGGTCTTCCTCCCTTTCACTGACCTTCCACCCTTACAAAAGGATGTCTTTTTCCAAGGACTTACCCCTACTAATAAAATGCCTAACATGCTTCACTTTCATTGCCTCTAAGGATCATCCTGGTTGCCCATTCTCCAAGACATATTTGTTGTATACACAACCCATGGGTTATTCAGTACTCTCCCCCACCACAACTCAACGTCAATGATTCTTCATCTGTATTCTTAGTCATTGTCCAACTTTCAGATATATAGTAAATAACAGAAAATACCATGACTTAAATCAAACACACCATAGTCTATAAAATGGCATCATAACTCTTTAGTGCATAACAGCAGATGTTAAGATGTCCTTGACCTCAGATTTGCTCAATGCCACATATCTTTTGATTTCGGGACTGCTGTTAACAAGAGTGTTGATTGTGGATCCAAGTAAAATGAAATTGTTGGCTCTTTCAATCTTTTCTCCATCTATCATTACGTCCTTTGATTTAGTGATGAGGATTTTTATTTTCTTGATGTTGAGATGTAATCCATTTTTAAGGATATATTCTTTGACCTTCAGCAGTGTTTTAACTTCTCACTTTCAGCAAGAAAGGCTGTTTCATTTGCATAATGCAAGTTGTTGATGAGACTTTCTCCAATCCTAATGCCACATTTTTTATTATAACATCCAGCTGCTCAAATTATAGCATACAGATTGAATAATTTAATTTTCCTTCAGTTATGTTTCATTAACACCCTATAATTGTTGTTATGTGGCATCAAATCACCTGTGACTCCTAGCAACCCTATGTACAATAGTTTGAAGCTGCCCTGTCCTGAGCCATTTTCACTGACTCCAACACACCTACCCCTATTGCCCCAGTTACTGTATCAATCTGTCTCATCTGGCATCTTCTTCTCTTTCGCTGACTCTCCACCCTCCCAAGCATGAAGTACTTCTCCAAGGACCAGTCCCTTCTGGCCACATGTCCAAAGTTTGTGAGATGGAGCTTCAAAATCCTAACCACCAAGGAGAAATTTGGTTTCATCCTCTCCAAGACAGACCTATGTGTTTTCTTGGCAGTCCCTGATATGTTCAAGACTCTTTTCCAGCACCACAACTCAAAGACATCAATTTTTCTTCTGTCATCCTTAGTCATCGTCTAGCTCTCTGATGCATAGCAAGTAATTGTGAAGATCATGGCCTAGATTAGGTGCACCTTAGTCTCTAGACTGACATAGTTAACTCTCAGTACTTGGGAGAGGTCCCTTATAGGATATTTTCCAAGTGCAATTCATCTTTGATACCCTGACTGCTGGTGCTAAGAGTATTGATTGTAGATCCGAGCAAACTGTAATTGTTAATAACCTCAATCTCCTCTCCATCTATCGTGGTGCTGCCAATTGTCACAGTGGTGAGAATATTTGTCTTCTTGATGTTCAGCTTCAATACACATTGAAACCTGTACTTGGGCCAGGCAGAATTCCTCAGAACATAGCAAGGAAACATTGCTTGGTTTGGAGTTAGGAAAGAAGTGCATCAGGGATATTTTCTGTTTCCATACCTTTTCAATTTATACACAGAACACCTTATGAAAAGGTAACATATTGATTGCTCATGTCACAATTACTGATTTACTTTTCTCTTTTCCCACTAGATTATGACTTTCTTAAAATTTTGCCAGCATTTTTACTTCTACATCTCTTCTCAAGAACATAGCAACATTTTAATTACAGAGTAGTTAAGGAAAGTGTCAAGAAGGAGAAAAGGAGGGAAGAGAGGAAGAAATAAATGATCTGGTATTTAATCTTTCTACAGCACTTGTTTACTTTGATGACTGAAAACTTGATAGATCTTCAACCTGTATCAACATCTACTTACTAAGCAGAAAACAATATAAAAACCCTGAAAGATTTGTAGAAATAACCCCTGCATACGTTTGTCCAACCCCCAGCCTCCATTTTAATGATCAACATTTGTTGTTTATTGTTGCATAGAAGTACAACCAGTGTGTTTTTTAGAAGAAAAAAGAAGGAGGCTTTTGTGCACATATGTCAAGGTCTATAACAGACATCATGCTTGGAAAAGTAGTAGTTGTTGTTGTTAGGTGCCATCCAATTGACTAAGACTCGTAGCGACCCAATGAACAATGAATTATCCACATGATCTTCTCTATCCTCTAGTTCATTGCTGCACATATTGGGCCAATCCAGTTCATTTTAGAGTCATCATCTCTTAACAGACTTTCTATCTTTTTCTGCTTCATGCCTTTTCCCCCCCAAAGACTGGCCTCTCTCAACATGCCCAAACTATGTGAAAGGGAATTTCATCACCCTTGCCTCTAAGAAGAGCCCTAGTTATACATTTTCTCAGACAGATTTGCTTGTTCTTTTGAATATTCAAAAACTCTAGTGGAACATTCCATAGAGAGTTGTGATACTCTCAAAAGTGATGCTTTTCTGGTAGTTTGAATCCACTTCCTCCCTTAGAAGATCTACAGAAAGTTGGCCAATATCCTCCTTTGTGATGTACAACCTTAGAAATCTTCTGGAGAGTTAGTTTTGAGTCAATTCCAACTTGATTACAATGAGTTGGAGCTCAGTGGATTCAACAATGAGCTTTATTTAGGCACAGCAGAAATTGTGATGATGGTGTAGCATCAGTCAGGATTTTCTTCAGTTATACATAGGTTCACTATGAGTCAGAGCCAACTTATAGCACCTAACAACAGCAATAGAAGTTAATGACCTTTAGATGCTATATGCCATAATTTGCAACCCAATACACAATAATCCTATAAAGAATTATTATATGCATTTCCTATAAGTGAAACTCGAGATTAATAGAAGAGTTAAGCTTCCATGTCAAGTAAGTATGGCAATGGTCTGATATTTAAAGCCTAATTATGGTCTTATTTGGGAGTTCGAGATCTTAACCACTGGAAATGTTGCTTTATCCTTTATCACATATACACGTCATTCAATCAATTTTTCAGTAAACATCTTAAAAAGAAGAGTTAGGGAAGGTTTGAAGAAATACATGACTTATTTAAAGGCATCTGTTACCATCTTTATAACCATTTGAATGAATGACTGTGCATGGCTATTAAATTCTTTGGATTCAGGGGTAAAAAAATATGTGTGACACAGAGTAAAGAGAAGAGGAGAAGGAAAGAATAAAGTTTATTCCTCTTATTTCTCTTTAGGAGCATCTTGAAAGGTGTTTAGATAATGTGTTTTATACCTTTCCTTTGTGTTTCATCTATTGAACAAAAATCAGTAATGATTACGAGTAAATGAGTCATGACTAGCAGTCTCGTAAATGCTGTATCATTACATTAAAACAATGCTGGACTCCTAAGAAGACTGTACCCAGACTGTGGGAGGGGAGAACTACCTGTTTCTTTTTCTAATTTGCAGCAGACATTCACTAGTTCTCAATGGTTCCTGCCTTTATAAGATCATGTGTAAGCAGGTCAGATTTTTCAAGGCCCTGTGTTCTACAGAAAGGAACTGCATTTTTTTCTTTTACTATCAAATTCCTTTGTGAATAGATACACTCTATCATCTACCTTTAATGGAATTTCTGCAGGAAAATCTAATTGTGTATATTGAGTCTGTCCTTGGTTGGTACCTATTATATCATTTTACCATTTATAGGGTTAGTAGTATGGCCTTCTTCTTTCTGTTTTTTCAGAAGCAACCTTGTATCTATAATTCCTATTGTCCCTCCATTTCAAAACTTCAATCAGCAGCAACAAGAAAATCCCACAATTCTAAAGCACAAATTCTAAAGTTTTATGGCTCTTTCCCCCATCCCTTTCCCACTCCCCAATCTCTTTTAGGGAGTTCTAGTTGCCTAGTGGTAAGAAGCTGTGCTGCAATTCCAAAGGCACATGATTCAAATCCACCAGCTGCTCCCTGGGAGAAGGATGGTCAGTCTCTTTCCAGGTGATATATGGTTTCTGAAAACCACCCCCAGAGGGTCAGTTATGGGTCAGTCCCACATATAGATTTGTAAGCAGAGTCCTTGTTGAAATCTGACTCTCTCCTTATGACTAACAGAGAACACTCATCACAGCACTTATTTGTATGAGGTTTTTAAAATATTAATTTGGAATTTGAATATACTAAATTTTTTTAAAAAGTTATCCTACAACACCTCAGTAGTAACCAATACCATCAGCGTGGTGCTGATACAATGACAGTCGCATAGACCAATGGAACAGAATTGAGAAACAAGAAATAGACACAGCTATATATTGTCAACTGATATTTTACAAGGAAATCAAAGCTTTCAATTGGGGAAATGATAACCTCTTCAAAAAATGGTGCTGGCAAAAATGGACTTCTACCTGCAGAAAGCTGAAACAGGATCCACATCACACACCATACACAAAAATCAACCCAAGGTGGATCAGAGACCTGGGAGTAAAGCCCAAAACCATAACGTTGATAAGGAACAAACAGGGATCAAATTTAGAAGCGCTAGTACACAGATGTTGCCCTAGATGTGCTCACCAAGTTGTGCCAAGAAATCTGGAGAACAACCACTTGGCCAACTGACTGGAAGAGATCTATATTTGTTCCCATTCCAAAGGAGGGTGACCCAACTGAGTGTGGAAACTACAGAACAGTGTTATTGATTTCACATGCAAGCAAGATTCTACTGAAGATTATCCAAAAACGATTAAACAGCACATCAGCAGAGAATTGCTGGAAGTCCAGGCTGGGTTTAGAAGGGGTCGTGGTACTAGGGATATTGTTGCTGATGTTAGATGGATCTTGGCTGAAAGCAAGGAATACAAAAAGAATGTCTATCTGTGTTTCATTGATTATGCAAAGGCATTTGACTGTGTGGATCATAACAAACTGTGGCTGACTCTGAGAAGAATGGGAATCCCAGAACATTTAATTGTGCTAATACGAAACCTATACTCGGACCAAGAGACAGTAGTCAGAACAGAGCAGGGTAACACTGTTTGAAATTGGGAAGGGTGTACACTAGGGATGCATCCTGTCTCCATACCTTTTCAACATGTATGCAGAGCAGATTATCTCAGAGGCTGGGCTCTATGAGGAGAATTGTGGCATCAGGATTGGTGGAAGATCTATTAACAATCTGTGTTATGCAGATGACACAAGCCTGCTTGCTGAAACTGAGGAGGACCTCATGCACTTGCTGCGGAGGGTCAAGGACTGCAGCCTTCAGTATGGACTGAGGCTCAATGTCAAGAAGACAAAGATTCTCACCACTGGACCAATTGGCAGCATCAGGATGCATGGTGAAGAGAATGAGATTGTTTACAGCTTCAGTTTGCTCGGCTCCACAGTCAACACTCTTGGCACCAGCAGTCAGGAAATCAAAAAGTGTGTTGCGATGGGAAAGTCTGCTGTTAGGGACCTCTCTAAAGCACTCAGGAGCAACGGTGTCTCTCTAGAGACTAAGGTGCGCCTTATACAGACCATGGTCTTTGCAATCACTTGTTATGCATTAGAGAGTTGGACAATGACTAGGGAGGACAGAAGGAGAGTGGATGCTTTTGAGCTGTGGTGCTGGAGAAGAGTACTGAATGTACCATGGACTGCCAGGAAAACAAACAGATTCATCTTGGAGAGGATTAAACCAAGCTACTCCTTGGAGGCAAGGATTCTGGGGCTTCGTCTGACATACTTTGGACATGTTGCCAGGAGGGACGGGTCCTTGGAGAGGGAGACATCATGCTTGGGAGCATGGAGGGACGGTGTAGGAGGAGAAGACCCTCTATGAGATGGATTGATTCGGTGACTGGGGTAATCGGGATGGGTGTGTCAGAGGCAGTGCGGTTGGCGCAGGATAGAGCAGGGTTTAGGGCTGTTGTGCATAGGGTCGCTATGAGTCCCAAAAGACTCGACGGCACATAACAACACAACAACAGTACAAGGTATAAAGAAACTGCCAAATAGAACCAGAAATGCACATCTGAAGAGGATAAAAACTGATGCATGAGACTTCCTAAGGATTAAATCCATGTTTACATTCAAAACTTTTTCCAACAGGGTGAAAAACCCCTACAGACTGGGAACAAACATTTGGTAATTCCATCTCAGGCAAGAGTCTTATAACAAAAGTTTACAGAATACTCCTGGGCTTCCACAAGAAAAAGACTGATAACACAATTACAAAATGGGCAAAAGAAATGAAAAGAATTTTCACAGAGGAAGACATTCAAATGGCAAGCAGACACATGAAGAAAAGCTCCAAATCACTGTCAATAAGTGAGATGCAAATAAAAACCACAATTAGGTACCATCTCACTCCTGTAACAGTGGCAAAGTTTTAGCAGGGCAGCAAGTAATAAATGTTGGAGAGGATGTAGTGAGAAAGGAACTCTTATAGATTGTTGGTGGGATTGTAGAATGGTACAACCATTATGGAAGGCAGTTTGGTGCTTCCATAAAAAGCTGAACAAAGAAATTCCATATGACCCAGCTATTCCACTATTTGGAATATATATACCCTGAGAAAATAAGAACTGAGGCACAAACGGAGACTTGAACACAATTGTCCACGGTAGCATGATTCTCCATTGCAAGAACATGGAAACAGCACAAATATCCAACCACAAATGAATGGATTGAGAAATTATGCTACATTCACACGATGGAATACTATGCAGCATTCAGGAGCAATGATTTTGTAAATTACCAACTAACTTGGGAGGGACTGGAAAGCATTCTGCTGAGTGAACTTACTCAGTCTCACAAGGATAAATATTGTATAAAGCCATATTGTAGAATGATTATAAGGATCCAGGAGGGGTGGGAGAGATTGGAAGTAGAGGTGTGAAGCTGTGCAGGGGAAGGGGGGCGTAAATCACAGGGTTGTACAATTTGATGGGGGGAGGTGAGGGAAATTAAAAGAATATGTTCTTGAAAAAAATATTTAATTCAAAAGATGTCATATTTATTAGTTTGTATGTGGACGATAGAGTTCATTGACAGTTTGTTAATTTATAGAGAACTGATGGAAGTTAAAATTGGGTTTAGAAGAGGCCATGATGATGGGAATACCATTGCTAAAGTCAGATGGATTTTGACTGAAAACAGAATCCCAGAAAAATGACTATTTGGTTTTATTACCTATGAAAAGGCATTTGACTATGTGTATCATAACAAACTATGGCTAGTGTTAACAAGAATGGGAATTGTTGTCATTGCTATGTGCCATTTAGTTACCTGTAGCTCATAGTGACCCTATGAACAATAGCTCTGAACCTTGTCCTATCCTGAGCCAATCTCTCTGTCTCCAACACACCTGCCTCTATTATTCCAGTCACTGTGTCAATCCATCTCATCCAGGATCTTGTCCCTCTACCCTTCCAAACATGAGGTCCTTCTCCAAGTACTGGTCCCTCCTAGCAACATTCCCAAAGTATGCGAGTTGGAGCTTCAAAATCTTTGCCTCCAGAGAGCAACTTGGTTCCACCCTTTCCAGGATAGAACTGTTTGTTGTCTTGGTAGTTCATAGTATTTTCAATACTCTTTTCCAGCACCACAACTCAAAGGCATCAATTCTTCTTCTGTCATCCTTATTAATTATAGCAAGTAATTGTGAAGACCATGGCCTGGATCAGTTGCACCTTCATCTCTAGACTGACATCTTTGCATTTCAGACTCTGGAAAACATACTTTCCTAACCTAATTTGGTTTTTTATTTCCTGGCTGCTGATTTAATGAATGTTAATTGTCGACCTAAGCAAGCTGAAATTGTTAACAATCTCAATATTTTCTCCATCTATCATAGTGTTGCCAATTATTGGCCCAGTGGTAAGAATCTTCCTGTGCAGACCCTCAAGTGAAGTCCATGTGTATAGCCATCAAGGAGTTCAGCAATGGAGAGGAAGACTCTAGAAGAGATGGATTTGATATAGTGTCTGAGACAATAGGCCCCCGTATGAAGGATAAGGATGATGCAGGATAGGACAGGGATCACATATACTGTTTCAAAGGTCATTGAGTTGTATGTGACTTGATACCTAACAGCAACTGGAAGATACTGCTTTTTTTTTTTTGAAGATACTGCTTTTATGTCTTTGATTTTACTGCTTGTGAAATTAAGTTTATCCAAACAGGAATGAATGGGACTTTTCTTGCTTTTTAAAAATTTTCTACCTTTTTCTATTATGCACTTTAATTTTCTATTGTGCTCTTTTCATAAAATACAAATTATATTTAATACAGAATATTCTTCAAAAGTAGAAATGAAAAGAAACTTACAATGAGGGTTCTAATGTTATGGAAATATTTATGTTATATCAAGTCCTGAGTTTCCTGCATAGAGCAAAGGGTGGAGGGTGTTTTTGCTCTGTTGATAGAATATGAGAATGGCTTTTTCTGAAGTTGCCTGTGAAAACCTTGAAGCCAATTTTCCTCAGGAGATAGTAGAACTAAGTAATAGGAAATGTTATTGGGTGCTGTTGAGTAAATTACAACTTGCATGAACCTTGACAAAAATATTGAGTCCTTGTCCTGTACTATGCCATACCCCAATCTGTTGTGACCAGTTTATTTCATTAAAGATTTTCCTTTCTTTTGCTGACTCTCTACTTTTCCAAACATTTTGTTTTAGCCAAGGATTGGTGTCTCCTGACATAACGCTAAAATTATGTGAGACAAAGTTTTACCATCTTTGCCTTTAAGGAGCACCCTGGTTGCACTTCCTCCAAAAAATTTGTTCATTCTGTTGGCTTTCTGTGGGTAAAATCAGTCCTCTTCACCAACTCCAAAATGAAAAGGGTTTAATCCTTCTTTACTCTTTATAGGAAATCACTTACTCATTCACATACTCAGCATTATCAAATTATAATTGGCTTGTACGACCATCCAGCAGTTATTCTGCAACTATAACTCACACAGAAAGAGACTATTTTTCTTCTGAAGAACCACTAGTGCATTTGAACTGGCAGAGAGAGTGGGCTGTTGGGTTAGCAGTTCAACTTCCTACAGTCTGTGGCACCAGAATTCCCTCATAGAAAAAATAAATAAAATTCCTCACACTCATTGTCATCAAGTTGGTGAAAACTCCAGTGAGTTTTTCAGAGGCTGTAAGTCACACAGGGAGCTCTGGTGACATAGTGGTAAGGTGCTGCACTGCAATCCCAGAGATGTGTGGTTCAAATCCACCAGCTGCTCCTTGGGAGAAAGATGGGCATTCTCCTCCCATGGAATTAAACTGCTGAAGGGTCATCTATGGATTGGTTCTGAGTGAATGGTATACAACAACAGCAACAAAAACAAGGCACACAGGAGGATATTGCCAGTCTTTTCTTGCTGAGCTAAGGATGAATTTAAACCACCTTTCTTTTGGGTTGGCAGCACAACTCCCTAGTGACTGTTGTTGTTGCTGTCAATGGCTATTGAGTTCACTTCAACTCATAGCAACTCTGTGAGCAGCAGGTCTGATCCTTTCCCTATTTTGAGCATCCACATCAAGTAGGATGTGCTCAAGCTCATTGCTACAGTCACTGTGTCAATTCATTTTGTTGAAAGTCTTGCTCTCTTTCTCTGACTCTGTCTCTTTCCCAGCATAATGCCATTATACAAGGAGTGGCTCCCCAACCACAAACCCCAAATATGTGAGATGAAGTTTCATCCTTCTCACCTTCAGATGCACCCTGCTTGCACTTCTTCCAGAACAGATCTATTTGCTATTTTGGCTATTTATTTTGTTGTATGTGCTGTCAACTTAAGACCAACTCAGAGCTGACTCTCCCGTAGATTTCCAGAGGCTATTAATTGCACAGGGGATTGCCCATATTTCTTCAGAAGCTGGTGTATTCAAACTATGTGTCTTTGGGTTGTAGTGCAACTCCTTATTTTTTTCCAGATAAAGTTTAAATTAAGAAAATGAGACTATGTGTTTGAATGACATTTTATGATTTCTACAGAAGAAATTGCTTCTGGTTGAGCCTTGATGGTAAAATTTCTTTTGGCAATGTAGAGAATAACAGGTAGAAGTAAATGAGGCCAGTCAATATGTGGTCAATAAGGTGATTAACTCCATGATGAGATGTGATTGATCAGTCAATTAGTTTTAAGGGAATTAGATTAGTCCACAGCCTTCAATATGGATTGAAGCTCAACATCAATAAAACAAAGATTTTCACCACTGGGTCAATAACATCATGGTAGATGGAGAAAAGATTGAGATTGTTAACAGCTTCATCTTGGTTGGCTCTATAATCAACACTCTTTGTTACCAACAACCAGGAAATAAAAAGAAAAGAACTTCATTTTGAAAATCTGCTGTTAGGGACCTATCTGTCCAGAGTAATGAAAAGCAATGATATTAGTCTACAGACCAAAGTGTGCCTGATTCAAGCCAACGTTTTCACAATTACCTGCTCTGTATCAGGGAGATGGACTAAGGATGATAGAAGAAGAATTGATGCGTTTGAGTTGTGCCTCTGGAAAAGAGTATTGAATATACCAGAGACTGTTAAGAGAACAAACATGTCTGTCATGGGAAGGGTGAAACCAGGCTGCTTCTTGAAGGCAAAGATTTTGAAGCTCTGTCTCACATTCTTTAGATGTGTCACCAGGAAGCACCAGTCCTTGGTAAGGAACATAGTGCTTGGAAGGGTAGAGCCCAAGAGAGAGCATAGTTCAGAGCTGTTGCACAGAGAATGGCTGTAAGTCTCAAATGACTTGGCAGCACATAACAACAATACAAGCCCCTTACTAAACTCACAGCTCTGATCTGATCTAAGGGAAGTTTCCCTATCAGGTGGTCATCACCACCATTTATTCTAAAAATTATGAAAGAAGAGAAAAATGAGTAGAGATGAACAGAAAGACTGTCATCAAGAAATAAGAGCCAGGAGTAGAGCAGGTTCTTTGAACCTGGGGTCCTACACTGAAAAATCTCCTAAACCCGAGAGAAGATTGATGTCAAAACACATGCAGATTTTTAAGTAATGTCAGGCCCACAAATGTTAAAAAGAGACAAAGGCCTTCACCCCACATCAACATAGAATAAAACCTTCCCCTAAAACTAATATCCTGAATTCAAACTTCTGGTTTCCACAACTCAAAGAGAATACATTTCTTTTTGTTAGAGTCATCTACTGGTAATATTTCTAATTCAGCTTGCTGCTATCAGCTTTGTTCTATCTTTTGGAGCGAGTAATGGATTTGAACTTCTGACCTTTTTGTTAGCAGCTCCATCTGTTATGCATTATGCCACCAGGACTCCTTGGTAGCACTAGATATTGAAGATATAAGGTAAGCCTGTTGCTTGGAGAACACATTGCTGACACACTAGACAAGTATTATAATTTCAATTTCTTTTCTGTACTATTTTTTCCAAGGGGTACTAACTTTGCAATTCTTGAAGACTTCCCTATCATCTAACACATTTAATGTTAGTTGACAATTTGTAGTCTATATGCATTAATTAATCCTATTAATCTTAGATACTTCTTTAAAAGAAGAAGGAATAAAGTATTCTTTGCAACAGGATAAAAGTCTTCACCAATGTTCACAGAAGTTTGTTAGAAAGATTTGAAACCCAGGAGGTTTACAGAAGTAGAATGAGGACAGTTCATTGAGGAGCTGGAAAGCCATCTTAACCTAATGAAAAACACCACGAACAACTCAGAAACGCTATTTAAAGTATTTGGATTCATGTCTCTTGATCAAGATGATATACTCTAAGTCTCCCCTGGCTCAGCTTACCTTTGCTTTACCAATATTAATGAGCACAACATTAGCTTAAACACTGCTACTGTCTAAAAAGAAGAGGAACGGAGTTGGAGATGAGTTAAGAGTTGCATTTATTTCTTGGAAAAGGTCCTTTTCCAAGAAAATTACAAAACATTACTACAAGAAACAAAAAGAGATCTTGAAAAGTGGAAGAATATCCCTTGCTCATGGATAGGAAGACTCAATG
>NW_006399779.1:7158058-7159896 GCF_000299155.1 Elephantulus edwardii | reverse complement strand
TATAGAGTCAGAGCCAACCCATAGCTGACCCTGTGGTGGGTTTTCAGAGGCAATTAATCCACGTGAGAAGATTGCCCATCCTTCTCCTGCAGAGCAGTTGGTGGCCTCGAACCACATGCCTTCAGGCCTTTGGGATTGCAGTGCAGCTTCTTGCCACTTGGCCAATCTCTCTCTCTCTCTCTATCATAATCTATATCATCCATCTATATCTATCCTACTCTATCTATCTATTATCTATCTATCTATCTATCTATCTATCTATCTATCTATCTATCTATCTATCATCTATCTATCTATCTTCTCATGTTATTAAAAGCTTTTGTTTTCTCCCAGGACACTTTTACTTTTCATATTGCTCAGAATGCGCTGATATGGAAAAAATGAACTCATTAATAACAAACATAAAGTAGGTAGCCATTGAAGTTGTCATCATGTATTTAAATCGCAAAAGTTGAGAGAAAATATTAAAGTAACGGCAACATTTCAGGTGGGTTGATTCTCTTAGAATTTACATGAGTGAAATTTATATTAAGATTTATTCTCAACTCATTTAAACTTTGCGTCGGTCTTTGTGAAAAAGATTTATTGATAGATAATGCCATCTAGGTGTATATATAAATAATTAAATAGGATTACCTTTTAATTCTATAGTTTACATTTGCCTAGTATTAATCCGTGAATTATTTATATGCACGAAGAGACACAGACAAACCAAAATAAATGCTGGTGAGCAAAAAGCCAAAGGAGAAAAACGAATTTGTAATGATTGCCCTGGAGACTAGTCAGACTCCACAGTGTATCACTACCTACAAGTAGCACTTGCTCTCCCGAGATACATTTTTCCCCCCAATACTCCTACGTCCTCCCAGCAGTGACAGTGCAATGATGGATGTCATGCTTGTACAGTGGGTATGTTAATGCTCAGAGCAGAGAATGGCATTCACTCCTACTGCTCTGAATTACGAGGAGGCAACCTTGGAAAATTCTGCCAAGAAAGTTAACTTTTAATCTACTAAGATTAAATAAAATATAGTTCTGATCAAGGGCTTAATTATCTCCATTGCCATTAGAAAGGCATATATTTGTTTTTGAACAACAAATTCCTTAGACGATATGTTTTTAAGTGGTGTATTAGATGGATTTAATCCAGACAAATACAGCTGATTTGTGAACATAATGAAAACTGGGTTTTGAATGTGAGAATAATATATCTCACTCCACATCCTAATTCCTTTAAATTCCAGGAATTCTGGAAGACTTTTATTACACACAGACACATGCGCATCTATGTGTTGTATAGTTATTGTTGTGGTTATGTACTGCAATCCTGTGAACAACAGCTATGAACTTTGCCCTGTCCTGAGCCAACCTCACCATCTCAGACACACCTGACTCCATTGTCACAGTCATTGTGTCAATCCATCTCATCTTGTGCTGACGTCTATCCTTCCAAGCATTGATGACATTTTCCACGAACTGGTCCCTCCTGGCAACATGTCCAACGTTTGTGAGACTGAGCTTTAAAATCCTTGCCTCCGATGAACAACTTGGTCTTATCTTCTCCAGGATAGACCTGGCCTTCTATGTAATGTTCAATTCTCTTCTTCAGTATTACAACTCAAAGATTTTGATTCTTTTTCTGTCATTCTTAGTTATTGTCCAGTAACGACAACAACAACAACAGTAAAAATAATAATAGCAAATAATTAGAAAGGCTGTGGCTTGGATTAGCTTGGAAGGAGGAGCGGCATCCACTTACTTCCATAATAGCTTGCCTCCGGAAACCCTATGAACCTGGAGAGAGGATGAAAGGCACCCAAACGTCGAGGAGGCTCCTT
>NW_006399779.1:7141431-7157483 GCF_000299155.1 Elephantulus edwardii | reverse complement strand
CATTGTTGAAAAGGCCAAATTCTGGGCTTATGCTTATAAATAAGAGGCCCAGCAAGCAAGACTGTAGTCTTCTTCAATAAGTACTTCAAATCTTATTCACTTTCTGTAAGCAAGAGTATGTTATTTGAATATTACAGGTTGTTGATGAGTCTTCCTCTAATCTTGATGCCATATTTTTACTCATATAGCTCAGTTTCTCAAAATATTTGTCCAGCATGAAGATTGAACTCTGACACATACCTTTGCTAATTTCAGATCATTCCCTTTTTCTACTCTCATGAGTGCTTCTTGATCTATTTACAGGTCCCATAAAGCACAATTCAGTGTTCTGAAATTCCTATTCTTCTCAGGGCTAGTCAATATTTTTTTTAAGATTCACATAGCTGAATGCCTTTGTATGTGATATTGATTTTGTGGGATAACCTTTTTTTTTTTTTGAATGGGCATAAAATATGAATCTCTTCCTGGCAATTAGTCAAATAGTTGTCTTCCAAACATCTTAACATAAAGGAATGAGCTTGTTCAGGTCTGCATCTGTTTGCTTAAACACCTCAGTTGATAATCTGCTAATTCCTGGAGCCTTGTTTTTTGCCAGTGCCATCAGTGCTGCTTGAGCTTCTTTCTTAAGAATCTTTGGCTCTTGGTAATATGATACTTCTTGAAATGGTTCAAGTGTCAAACAATTATTTTTTTTAATTAAACTAACTTATTTACAAAATTTGAATATATTGTTTTCCAGAACAGGCTTTTCCAAATTCCCTCACCAGTCCCCCACCTATCCAATTGTACAAGTCCATGATTAATATCCCTTCCCCCTGCACATCCTTGTCCCTCTGCTTCTAACCCCCCTTTGTATACTTATATTCATTTTACAGTAATATATTTTTGTTTGTTTACTTGTTTTGGGTGTACTATTGAATCAGAGCCTACTGGCACAGGAGGAGATAGCTGCTCCTTCTCCCAGAGGAGCATCTGGTGGATTTGAACTGCTTGCCTTCAGTATTGCAGTGCAGCTTCTTGCCACTAGGTCACCAGAGTTCCTTTACAATGATGGTTTTATACAATATTTGTCCTTGTGGGACTGACTTAGTTCACTCAGCATAAGGTAATAATTTACAAAATTATTGCTTCTGCATGCTGCGTAGTATTCCATGTGTGAATGTACCATAATTTCTCAATCCATTTGTTTGTGGTTGGACATCTGGGCTGTTTCCATGTACCAACTGGGAACAAACATTTGATAATGCCATCTCTGGCAAGAGTCTCATAATGAATGTTTATAGAATACTCCTGGGCTTCTACAAGAAAAATCCCGATAACCCAATTACAAAATGGGCAAAAGATAAAGAAAGAATTTTCACAGAGGAAGATATTTGAATGGCAAACAGACACATGAAGAAATGCTCAAAATCACTGGCAATAAGAGAGATTAAATTAAAACCACAATGAGGCACCACCTCACTCCTGTAACCGTGGCAAAGTTTTAACAGGGCAGCTAGTAATAAATGTTGGAGCGGATATGGTGAGAAAGGAATTCATATACATTGTTAGTGGGATTGTAAAATAGTACAACCACTCTGGAAAGCAGTTTGATGCTTCCTCAAGAAGTTAATATAGAAGAAATTCCATATGAGTCAGCTATTCCATTACTTGTAATATGTCCTGAGAAAATGAGAACTGAGGCACAAATAGAGACTTGTACACCAGTGTTCATGGCAAAATGTTCACCATCACAAAAACATGGAAACAGCTCAGATGTCCAAACATAAGCAATTAATTTTTTTAAAATTTATTTTATACTGGCTTTCTTACAAAGTTTGTATACATTGTTTTTCACTCCAGATCTTTCTCATTTCCTTTACCCACCCTCCCTCTACCCACCAAATTGTGTGATACTATAAAACTAATTTAAAAATGTTTTATTAGGTTGCATATAATTATTAATATACATAAAGTTCCGTACATAAACTTTGTGTTTTGGATAATCATTCATATATATTGTTTCATTCACGTACCTTGTGTTTTTGATACAGTGATTCTGTATATTTCTTCCATCTACATCTGATGCTTTTTATGTCATTCAATAATTTGCCCACAGAATCTCCCTATATTGCAACTTAATAATTAAACTTGCTTTTTCCTTCAGCTTCAGAAGTGCCAAGTATTTTGTAACTTTAGAAAATAATTGCAGTATTATCTTTGGCTTTGTCTTCTTTTGTTGTCCTTTAAAACAGTCTGCTAAGCGCTCTTGTTTTTTTATTTCTTCCTTTCACATTTAGTTTGTATACAATCAAGAACAAGTTTCAGAATCTCTTCTGATATCTGTTTTGGTGTGTTTTTTTTTCCTTTCCTTCCTTTCATTTCTATGACTTTTGTTTTCATCGCATATGATGTCATTAGTGTTGCCTCATAATTTGTCTTGTCTCTTGTCATTATTGTTAATGTGACTCTTGAATTTTTAGTATTCAAATATATTCTTATTTTCATTTTATGTTGATTTGCATATGTAATTGGTATACATTGTGCTTCATTTACATACATTGTGTTTCACACATTCCTTCATTCTCACTGTGCTTCATACAATAGGAATGTAAAAAATAATGGTGTTCTATAAAGTTGTTGACTATTGATCTATGCCCACTGTTCCCTGTTTTTTCAGGTACACTTCAGATCTTTACTAATCCCTTCATCCTCTCCCTCTACCTACCACACTCTGTGATACCGCCAACCCTCAAATCCTCATACCCTTCTCCTTACCTCTTTGAAATTTTGCAAACATCTTAGTAGTTTTCTATTTTTACTATAATAGTCTTACACAGTATTTGTTCTTGTAAGACTAAACTAGTTCACTCAGCATAATGCTCTACAACCTCTCCACGATGTGAAGTATTTTAAGAAATCATGGTCCTGAGTGCTGCATAGTATTCTTTCATGTGAATGTATGAAAATTTCTCAATCCATTTGTTTGTTGATGGATATTTAGGCTGTTTACATGTTCTTGCTATTATGAATAATGCTGATATAAACATTGGAATAAAAATTTCCATTTCTGTCTCAATTCTATTTTCCTTGGTGTGTTTATCTCTCACTGGACTAGTTGGGTCATATGGGATTTCTATATTTAGCTTTTTGAGGAAAGACCAAACTACCTTCCAGTGTATTTGTGCATTTTACAATCCCACCAACAATGTATGACATAGTTTCTTGTTTATATTTGCTATGAAGCTTTGTTGAGTAAAGGATCCTTGACTGCCAGTAGTTTTCTTTGAACCTTCTGTATATGCCATCCCATTATTTTTTGCTCTGATGATTTCCGCTGTGAAATCAGAACTTAATCAGATTGGTTCTCCTTTGTGGGTGACTCCTTGTTTTTCTTTCACTGCTTTTAGCATTCCTTCCTTATCTTTTGGAGGATTTGACTATGATATGTCTTGGTATTTTTCTTTTGCAGGCTAGTCCATTTGGTGTTCACAGAGCTTCTTGAATATAGATTTCCTTATTCTTCATAATTCCTGAGGTTTTGTTTTTTTTCCTACTACCTCTTCTACAATTTTCTCAGTGCTTTCCCTGTTCCTTTCATGTTCTGGAATTCTTATCATACATATATTGTTCCTTTTGATGTTATCTTACTTGATTTTAATATTTTTTTAAATTTTTCTTCTGTCTCCTCTACTTTTAATTGAGTTCCCCCCCTCCTTTTTTCTTCTTCTTATGTGTTCCCATTGAAGTTCTTTTTTTCCATGTCATTGATTGTCTTTTTCATCTCTTTTATTGAGCTATTTTTGTCCCTCCAACATGTTGCAAGCATCTGCCTTTTTGGTCTAGAAATTCTGGATTGTATTTTCATGCTTTTCTGTCATTTCCAGTACCCTGTTGACTGGACCTTCTCTGTTTTGTGCTAATTTTTTAAGTTTGTGTGTTTTTTTATCTGTAGTTTCAATTCTTTCTTCTGTTTTTTGTGATTTCTTCCATAGGTGTTCATGTTCCTCTGTGCCAATGTATTTCTTCTGGCTCCCTGTCTCTGAGGTATTCACTTTATGGTTTCTATTCTTTCTTTCATCACTTGCTTTTTCTTCCATAGCTTTCCTATAACTCCACATCAATATATTTTTTCCGAGTCTCTGTTTCTGGGGTATTCACTTTGTTTAAAGCTTCTGTTCTTTTATACTTTCTTCTGTTTCTGTTTCTCTCTCTCTCTTTCTCTGTCTCTCTCTCTATATCTATATACACACATATACATATATATACACACACAATTTTATTTGTTTTGCCTCTCTGTCTCTGGAATATTCATTAGGTCTGCAATATACTTTATTAGGAGAAGCCTTATTTTGGTTTTTCACAATGTTTGAAGCTACCTCTTGTTTTCTTGACATTATCTGAAATGGTTATTTTATTTTATTTTTTGGTATGTGCTAGGTTTTTCTATTCTGTCTTATTAGGTTGTTGACAGTTCTTTATCTTTATGATGTCATTGATTAGTGGAATATTTAGAGTGTTTCCTAAATAGGGGAAGGCAACTCACTATACCAGGAGTCCCTTCTGGTCCTGGGCAGTGGCAAAGCTCAACTTTCCTCCAATCCTTTAAATTCTTTCTAGACTGCAGTACAGTCTTGCAGGAGTCTCACCTGAATGCTACAGGCCTCTTCCAAAGCTTGTAATTGTCCTTGGTGCTACTGGTGTGCAATGTAGCCAGATACTTACTTCCTCCTTGTTTCACACTCTCTGTATGGTACAGAGTCAAGTGGTTAGGGCCCAGTACCTCTATGTAGCTGCCTTCTGAGGTCTTGTGCATAACTGATCAGAATCTCTTCTGCTTGTGTCCTCCTTTTCTAGTTTGTAATTGTCCTTGGTGCTGCTGTTGTGCAGAACAGCCAGAGACCAATCTCCAACTTCCCCCTGGCTGCACTCTATCTAACCAGTGTGAGATTGAGGGGGGCAAGGCCATACATCCTCTATTCAGCAGTACTCAGAGCTCTCACACCTATCCTGATTAGAATGTCTTCTGCCTTTGCCTGCCTTTTCTAAGGTTCATAACTGTCCTTAGCAGTGCTAGTACTCAAAGCAGCTGAAGAAGTTGCCCCCTTTCTATCTAGTGTGAGGTCCTCAACTATATTCTTGAGATGTCTATAGTCTCCTCTTATATTTTTTCATTGTTTATTAATGAATTGTAATACAACATATATATTATTACAGTATATTCTTCCGATTTAATTTCCCCCATTAATTCATTGTTGCATATTTTCCTCCCTGCCCACCCTCCCAGTTTGTTTTTCTCTTTGAAAAGAAAAAAAATTCTTTCATTTTTATACAATCCCCCACAAGTCTACAGTCCACTTTACTATGCATTTCTTTTTCTGTAATCTTGTCATGAAAATAATACCTAATCCTATAATCTTTTTACACAGATCTCTCTCTCATCTGTTTCAATGCAGTATACATTATTTATCCCCTCTTTTCTTAGGTTCCTCCCCAACTCCGATGTCAGTCCTGTTTTAAAACTATGGCACTAAGCAATATTTGTCCTTTTGTGACTGAGATATTTCACTCAGCATAATGTCCTCCAGGGTCTCCCATTTTGTATAATATTTTATGAGTTCTTTGTTTTTCAATTCAGCATAGTATTCCATTGTGTGACTATATCACAGCTTCTCTATCCATTTGTTTGTTGATGAGCACTTGGGTCTCCTTTTATATTTTGAGAAATGATTTTTAAAACCAAGGTTAGAAATATAGAATTTCTTTCTTGAAGTTAAAACAACTAGTAAGTGAAAGAAACAGGATTTAAAACTATACCATGAATACGAAGTATAGTTTTAAAGGTATGTTTCTTCTATTTTGTAAAGTTTATTTTTATTGTGTATATAGAGTATTCGATTGAGCTAGAATACAATGCCTCGTCTCAGTCAGATACCTATAAAAATTGAAGCTAAAATTGGCATGTTTACAAAATATGCTATGCTGGAGGAAAATAACATTTGTTATAATAGAGTCTAGCATCACTAGCAGAGTTCAGGGACATCAGCTAGACTTTAAGACTAGAGAAGACGATTTTAAGCACCACTCTCTCCAGAATCTCTATTGCTTTGTTTTGGGCATGGGTTACATTATTATCTATGTAATAGAAATAGAGAACTGTGAGAAATTACTAAAACAAGGCGTTTAAAAACTTTATGACATCATGGCCACAACAGGAGTCTTAAAGAACTACATTTTCACACTTGAGGTAAGATATGAATCATAACAAATGAAACTTATTGAGCCAATTCTCTCAGACAAAGCAGAACTATGTCCAAGTCTTTATTCTTTATATCCAATGAAGCATATAGATTAAGAATAAGCTAGCTTTTATTTTATTTTATTATTTTATTTTTTATTATCCAGTGAAGCAGCTGATGGGTTATTACTACTAATCTTTTGGCTAGCAACCAAGTATTTAACCATTATACCACTAGGGGTCCTTATGAATCTTAACAACGAGAGAAAACTCTCTTCTTTCTCATTAAGGCAATTGTTTGACATGGGGGGGGGGGGTGTGATACCATCAACATTAACAAATATAGAATTCTTGGGGTGCCAGGGATGAAGACAAAGATAACTCCAAAACTCCAAAGTCCAAGGAAAGTCAGCTGATGGCTTGAGATAATGCAGAAGCCTTCACCTACTGGGATTTGAGATAGCTTCTTCTTCAAAGAGCTATTTTTAATAAGCCATCCTGTGCCTTACAAAGGGAAAGCCTAGGTTTGGAAGGGTTTTGGTTCCACAAATTGAGGAAAGTGGTAAAGCAGTGACTGCTTTAAATCCTCTCATTATGTCCAGATCATATTTGCATTACACAGCCATTCATAGTACTATTCCATCATATACTTCTAAAATCTCTTTTCTCTGTTTTTGAGTTAAATTATATGCATTATTTATATTCATTTAATAGTTTAAACTTCCTCTTATTATTGATAGTTGATGAATTGCCATATTGTGGGTGGAATGCATTAATTACTTTAGTATCTCTCCAAGTTTGGCTTTTAAATTAATCAGAGTTGTTCTGAAATGAAACACATCAGTAATATTTGTTCTATATCTCTCCTTGATCCCCAGTGGACTAACTTTTGCCTATTATTTTCTTATTTTATTTCATTACTTGAGTTGAAGGCACCCATTAAAATATTATCTACATGTAGACATTTTTATTGCATTCTTCAACTTTGTTTATTAAAATATGTCTGGCAAAGCTGAATGATTTCTGAGCACAGTTTTACTTTGCCAAAATGCTTGTTCTTCTTTACTGAGTCAGGTAACAATAATTCTTATGTTTTAAATCTACAAGCAAATATTTATCATTAATATTACTTTTCTTAATTCCCATATCTATTTTTTCAGATCATGTATAATCACAGAATAATATAGTTGATACTTATGACAACTGCATTTTCCTTGATAGTAAACTTTTTGAATGGAGTTGAAACTTTTGCTACCTACGGTTATAAAATCTTTTAGAAACCTAGACATCTGAAACTTAGACTTCAGTGATGTTTTATTGACAATTTCTTCAGGAACTCATCTAGGAATGAAATGATTGATAGATTCCTATGACTTGATTTCTCAAGCTGAAGCAAACTGGTGAAACACAATGTGTGTGAGTGTATTAAGAACATGGAAGAGAGATTAATTGTCTGGCTGGTTTTAACCTTTAGCATTCAAAATGTTTCTTATTTTTATCTACAGAATTAAGTAGATCAAAACAGATAGATAGATAGATAGATAGATAGATAGATAGATAGATTAGATATAGATATAGAGATATTTTCAAATATATATTTAAAACATTATCTGGGAGGCTGGGCTCTATGAGGAAAAATGTGGCATCGGGATAGGAGGCAGTGTCATCAACAACCTGCACTATGCAGATGGCACAACCTTGCTTGCTGAAACTGAGGAGGACCTGAAGCACTTGCTGCAGAAGGTCAAGGACTTTAGACTTCAATATGGATTGAAACTCAATATTAAGAAAATGAAGATTCTCATCACTGCATATATCATGTTGATTGGCAGCAACATGATATATGGTGAAAAGATTGAGATTGTTAACAGCTTCAGTTTGTTTGACTCCATAATCAACACTGTGGCACAAGCAGCCAGGAAATGAAAAGACATATTGCATTGGAAGTCCAGTCGCTTCACCTAGTCTCCAAAATGGAGAAAAGGGCATGACCTTAAATGCAAGTGTCTTCCTGGAGCTCGTGTTGACTGTAAACAAAAGGCTTCAATAAAAACAACGAACAATCCACACAGATCCAGAACCAAACAAGAGCACCATCGTACAGAGTCCAACCACTTCATCCAAGTCCAAAATGGAGACAAGGGCTTGGTGTTATCATATGTTGTTGTTGTTGTTAAGTGCCATTTGGGACTGACCCCATAAACAAAAGTCTTTTACCTTGTTCTATAACTATTGTCCTTTCTTTAAGTTCATAAAGTTTCCATAGGCATGTTTAGGAAGTGGGTAACACTCCTGCTTCCAAGCCCGTCTTAATCTGTGAGCTCTACCAAACACTGTCACCCATATATAACCATTATGGCACTTGACAGACCAATGGAACATCATTCAGTTACCTCAGTACAAAGAAATGCCAGAAAAGTACTAAGTACCACTTAGAAGTGTTAATTTCAAACAATTAAAACCAGGCCCGAGCCACAGTCCTGAAAGCCCAGATGAATTTTAAAGGTTACAGGCCCATGCATGAGGCTCTTATTCATTCCCAACAAGAGGCTTCCAGCCAGCCAAAAATGATCCAGAGCCTTCCCCCAACTAACGCATAAAGACTCACCTCCAAAGCTGCATGAATTTTGAAGGCTGCAGGCCTATGCATGAGGCTCTCATTCGTTCCCAAAAAGAGGCTTCTGGCCAGCCAAAAAATGATCCAAAGCCTGTCCCCAACTGACACAAAAAGACTCACCTCCAAAATCACACAAATTTTAAAGGCTACAGGTCCATGCATGAGGCTCTCAATCACTGTGGAATGTTAGGTTGTTTTTTAATTAAGCCTCTTGTTTAGAGTCTACAAGACCTCCTGGTAGGCCTGAGGAATTATATTTTAATCCTTTGTTACTATATTTTGGAGGAAAATGCATCTAAGTCATACAGCACTCTTCTGTCAATTTGCTGTGCTGAGATAATCTGAGTTTGCTATGATGGCTGCCCATTTTGGACAGTGTTTGGTGGAGCTCCCAGTTTTAAAACAGGTTTGGATGGGATGCAAGAGTGGCATCTACTTCCTAAACTATATGCTTCTGGAAACTCTATGAATTTGGAGAAATGATAGTGATAGAAAAGCCTCAGGCCTTTTGTTCATAGTGTCACTATAAGTCGTGTGTTGACTTGAAGGCAATCAAAAACAACAACAACAACTGCATTAGAAAATCTGCAATCAGAAACCTCTCCAAAGTATTGAAGAGCAAAGTTGTCAGTCTGGAGACTAAGGTGTGCCTGATACAGGCCATGGTCTTTGCAATCACTTGCTATGCATCAGAGAGCTGTACAATGACTAGGGATGATAGAAGGAGAGTTGATGCCTTTGAGCTGTGATGTCAGAGAAGAGTATTGAATATACCATGGTCTGCTAAGAGAATGAACAATCTCAATCTCTTCACTATCCATCCTTATGCTGCTAATTGGCCCAGTAGTTAGAATCTTTACTTTCTTGATACTGAGCCTCAATCTATCTTGAAGGCTGCAATTCTTGACCTTCTGCAGTAAGTACTTCAGGTCCTCTACAGTTTCAGCAAGCAGGGTTGTGTCATCTGCATAACGTAGATTGTTGATGCATCTTCCTGCAGTCCTGATGACACACTTCTCCTCATAGAGGTTTGCCTTCCAGATAATCTGTTCCATATATAGATTGAAAATTTATGGAGATAGGACACATCCCTGGCCTACACCCTTCCCAGTTTTGAACCATTCAGTGTTTCCTTACTCTGTTCTGACAACTGCCTCCTAGTTCAAGTATAGGTTAGCACAATCAAGTGTTCTGGGATTCCAATTCTTCTCAGAGTCAGCCACAGTTTATGGTCCTCACAGTCAAACACCTTTGCATAATCAATGAAACACAGATAAACATCCCTCTGGTACTCCCTTTTTTCAGCCAAGATCCATCTAAAGTTGGCTACAATATCCCTATTACCACAACCCCTTCTAAACCCAGCCTGAACTTCTGGCACTTGATGTGTTGTTCCAGTCATTTTTGGATAATCTTCAGCAGAATCTTGCTTGCATGTGATGTCAATGATATTGTTTGATAATTTCCGTACTCTTTGGGGTCATCTTTCTTTGTGATGGGAACAAATATAGATCTTTTCCAGTCAGTTGGCCAAGTGGTTGTCCTGCAGATTTCTTGACACAACTTGGTGAGCACATGTAGGGCAGGACAGCATCTGTTAGTTGAAATATGTCAATTGGCATACCATCAATTCCTGGGGCCTTATTTTTTGCCAATTCCTTCAAAGCAGCTTGAACTTCTTCCTTTATCACCATAGGCTCTTGCTCTTATGTTGTTGCACAAAATTCTTCTGTGTCTGCCAGTTCATTTTGGTACAAGGACTCTGTATACTCTTTTCATTTTCTTTTAATACTTTCTGGATCATTTAATATTCTGCCCAAAACATCCGTAAGTATAGCAACTCGAGGTTTGAATTTGTTCTTCAATTCCTTGAGAAATGCTGAGCTAGTTCCTCCCTTTTGATTTTCTGACTCCAGCTCCTTGCATATTTGATTGTGATATTTTACTTTGTCTTTCTGCCCTGATTTTAGAAATCTTCTGTTCTGTTTAATATATTGAATTCTTCCTTCTGCTTTGATTTCTTGGCACTCTAGTGCAATATTCAGAGTCTCATCTAGACATAATTTTGGTCTTTTCTTCTTTCTGTCTTTGTAATGACCTTTTGCACTTTTCCTGGATGATACTCTTGATGTCTTCCCACAGCTCATCTGGTCTTTGCTCATTGGTGTTCAGGCCTCAAATCTGTTTCCAAGATGGTTTTGAAATTCAGGTGGGATAGACTCAAGGTCATATTTTGGTTCCCATGGATTTGATTTAATTTTCCTTAGCTTCAACTTGAACTTGCATTTAAGCAGAGATGGAGTTTATATGTATAGTTTACATCTATGTTGTTGTTGGTGGTGGCCATCGAGTTGAGGTCAACTCATAGCAACTCTAGAACAATGCCTTTCCATAGTTTCTCCAAGTTCATAAAGTATCCAGAGGCATGTGGTTTAGGAATTGGATGCTACTCTTGCTTCCAAACCAGTTTTTAAAATGGGAGCTCCACCAAACACTGTCCACAATGGGGAAACTGTTATGGTATTTGATATCCCCATGGCACAAGATTCAGCATCGTAGCAAACCCAGGTTACTTCATACAGCACATTGACAAACAGCGATGTGCAAAGTGGAAGACTGTTCCTCCAGAGATAACAGCACTAATCTCATTTAGCTGTAGTTAAGTTTTGTTAAGCAGAATACAACTCAGAGTAAGCTTTGCACAAAAGACCTGAACTCTGTTCTATAACTAACATCATTTCTGTACATTTATAAGAGAGTTTGTAGAGAGTTTCCAGAGCCACCTATTTTAGGAATTGGTTGCCACTCCTGCTTCCCAACATGAATCAATCTGGAAGCTCATCCAAACATTGTACATAATGGGTAACCATTATAGTATTTGACTCCAGTATAGAACAGTGTTCAGTAGCAACTCCAAGTTGTTCAGTACAGCAAATAGACAAATGATTGCTGTGTCTTTTAAAGAATAGTCATTCTAAAATTAAGAAATTTGACAGTAACACACAACAAACATGACCCCAGAAACTTCCCTTATGTGACTGCCATCCAGAGACTGTTATCGAGATGCTAGCTAGCCCACTCTTAAGAGTGGAAGGAGACACCAAGCCCCTAGACCCTAGCCCAGCCCACAACCCTTCCCCTCATTATTGATTTTAAAGCCTCCACCCTTGATCGAAGGCTCCCTTGATCAGGCCTCCACCCTTAGTCGAAGGCTCAAGGGCCACCTACTTTTGAAGGGGGAATAAAGAACAGTAACAACAAACACAACCCTAGAAACTTCCCTTACATGTCTGCCATCCAGAGACTGCTGTTGAGACGCTAGCTAGATATTTCTTTATCTTGAGTTATATCATTGCTGATGTCAGATGATTCTTGGCTAAAGCAGAGAATAACAGAAAGATGCTTACTTGTGTCTTATTGACTGTGCAAGAACATTCAACTGTGTGGATCATACTAAATTAAAGATAACATCTAGAAGAGCCATGTCTCAGAACACTTAAATGTGCTTATATCTAGCTTATATATCTACTTAGAAGCCATAATTTCAACAGGACAAGAGAACACAGTATATTTTAAGATCAGGAAAGATATATGTCAGGTTATATCATTTGTCCACCTTTGAGAAAATATTTAAAGAAGTGGGTCTATATGAAGAAGAATGTGGTGCCAGAATTTGTGGAAGACTCATCAACAACTTCTGTGGCACAGATGACAAGACCCTGAAATACTTGTAGCAGAAAATCAAAGATTGCAGTCTTCAATATAGATTACATTTCAACATAAGAAAACAGAAATCATTAGCACTGGAACAATAGAAGACATCATGGAAGGTGAACAAAAGATTGAAAGTAGTCAATGATTTGATTTTACTTCAACCCATGATTAACATTCTTGGTCCAGCAGTAGACAAATCCAAAGACATGTTGCATTGGGAAAATCTGTTGACAAGGACCTCTCTAAAGTGCTAAGAAACAATGTGTCAATTTAAAGACTAAGGTATACCCAACACAAGCTATGGTATTTTCAATTGCATGTGAAGGTTAGACAATAAATAAAAGAAAAGGAAGAAGAATCTACTGTTTTTTGAACTGTGGTTTTGGAGAAGAGTATTGAATATACTACGGACTGCCAAAAGGAAAAGCACATCTGCTTTGGAGAAAATACATCAGGGTATTTCTTAGAGGATTCAGATCCCTCTATCCTGTTTCCGAGGCAGTAAATTGTATTGAGAGGAGACTGCCTATTTGTATCTCTCAGAGCTGTTGGGGATTTGCAGCCACCAGACTCACATAGTCTTTGAGCTAGTGGCAACTACGTACTATGGACTAGACCACTAGAACTCCTCATATCTGTTATTCTGAACTAGAATATCTGTTACTTTAATATTTAAGTTCTTACCAAGTTTATATAGGACTATCATTTTATTTGTAGTAATATTGCATTGCTTAATCAAAGAATTAAATAAAAATCACTTAACCAGAAAGAAAAAAATGATAGTTATTTTATACCTCTGATCTGGCATGTGTTTAATGTGACTAACTGCAACCACTTCACCTAACAAATCATATTGTATGTATCCCCATTTTAAACATGAAGACCTTGAAGTCTAGAGAAATGAAATAATTTTCTTAAAACCCTTCTCATCCAGTTTGTGGTAGAAGTGGAATTTTACCCAGATGGTTTTGAATCTGAAGCCCATAATCTTTCTGCCATATTGTGCCTTTTTCCTTAAATAGCTACATTAAACTTATCTTCAGTAACAGAATGTCCACTCAAATCTGTGTGCTTGTTTCTCTAACTCCTCTAGGTATTCATAGCATTTGACTTGCCTTATCTTTCACAATCCTCTTCAATGACCATGAGATACTTAAAGCAAGTTGAAATGGATTTAAACAACAACAAAACCAAACTGAACTCCATTGTTCTATGGATTAATCTACAACATTTCAATACAAGTGGATAAGAGTGGCATTGCCACAAGATAATACTCTGAGCAATCATGTTCTACAAAATATTTAATGAGTACTGTATGAAGACAAGAATCAAAAGCAGAATTAATTTGGGAAGTTATTATTTAAATACACCTAAACAGATTTGCTGTCAACTCGACAGCACCTTGGACCACCACCAACAAACAAATATGTGCTATCCAGAGCTAGCCACATCTTTTAAAATACTAATGTACACTGTTGATTTTCAACAGAGTGAAATAAGCTGCTGTGTGACCTAAATTATTTGACCACAAAACCCCATTATTACTGAATAACAGTCTTATGGAATCTAGAATTCTCTGGAGTAGGCTTTAAAGCATTGGTTTCTAATAAAGGATAACACCTGTTTGAATTAAGTGGGTTTTCCAGGGTAACTATGAGAGAGCATTTCTCTTGCCAGTTAAAGCCAGTTAAAGAATGTACATGTGGGTGAACTAGTTCTTCTGTTTCAATTGGTAAAACAATTTGGAGATGATGGCAAACAAACCGCACAAATATGTGCACAGAATTCTATTGGTCTGTGTCATTCAGATGCAGGTGAATTTAAGATCCGACTGCTCCGATGGAGTGTGAGTGTGGGCAGAGTGGAGGCGAGGGTGGGTGGCATTCATTTTAGGCCACCATTATGAGTGTAGAACTCACTTGCTTTTACTGTCAGCACAATCCGTGCCTTTGTAAACAGGACACAGTCTAGAACCAGATTCCTATATTAAGGGCACTATTTGTTGTTGTTGTTTTGGTAGTTTATATTTAGAAGTTTTTTGCTTAGTTTCCCCATGCTTTAACATAGCAGGCTTAATTTGTGCCTACAGAAGGCAGTTCATTTGGAGTCTGAGTATATTATGGGAAAGAAATGCATGAATTGGCATTGTTGGGGAGAGAGAAAGAGTGATTGCCACAGATCACTCTCTTGAGCTTCCAACCATCTGGAGGATGCCATATGGAGGGAAGAGTTCAGAGAGGACCACCACTTAAATCATCAGAATCCACTTAGTTTCCCTTGGACTAGATTTGATCGTTAAATTCTTATGACAGTTGTCTCTATTCTACACTTGATCTTAGCCAAAAGGCCGAGAAGCGATAGTTGTCTCTATTCAATATATTGGACTCAGAATATTAGATTAATAAAAACACAAAACCAAACAAGAACAGAGTCTATCGTTTACTAGCTGTATGTTTATTGTCAAATTATTTATTTTTTTCCTAAAGGTCAATAATGTGAATCAATAGTATGAAGAGAATTCACTTAATGGATTTATTGTGATTATTAAGGGAAATAATGTATGTGAAGAAGCTAAAGGTGCCTTATACATGGCATATGAATAATGAGTAATGAATAATGAGTGCTGGCTTTGCATTTGTTTATTTTCCCACTCAAAATGTGTGTACAGAATTGAGGGAGAAGATGAAATTGATGATCAGGTCAAAAAGAATTCTGACATACTGAAAACATGCAACTGTTTTTTTATGTTTCATAGTGTTTGGGGTTAAAAATGCTAGTCAGTTTTGCAGACTGAATGTTGCTGTTAGGTGTCATCAAGTCAGCCACAACTCAGCAATCTTGTGAATAACGGACCTACACCGCCATATCCTGCACCATCCTCACCCCAGCAAATCCATGTAATTTTCTGTGACTGCAAAATGCTCCTTCTAATTTGCTTCTCTGCGGCCTTTGATAACGGTACCTGCTTCCTCTTTCTTGAATTTCTTCTCTTGGCTTCTGTGAGGAGAGCTTAACTATGTTTGATAATCTGACTGAACAACTTTTTCCAGCTTTGGGGGGGAAAATGTATCTGATTATTCCTTGCTGTGTCACAAACTATCCTCAAACTTCTTGGTTGACATCAATAGCTATCATTTTGACCTCTCTAGATTCTGGAGGTTTGCTGACTTACCTAGATGGTTGTCATTCTGGTTTTCCCATGGAGGTACTATCACCCGCTGTGGTGGGCTGGAGTGTGGGGAGGCTCACTGACTCATGACTGCCTCCTGGAAGAATGAGGAGAAGATGTGAACAGATGGAAGCTGAAATAGCTGAGAAGTCCATGTCATTTCTCTTGATAGATTTTGCCATTGTTGTTTAAACCATGAGAGTAGCCTTGCTTTTTGCATGTTGTTTGTTGTTGTTAAGTGCCGTCGAGTCGTTTGCGACTCATAGCGACCCTATGTACAACAGCCCTAAACCCTGCTCTATCCTGTGCCAATCTCATTGCCTCTGACACACCCA
>NW_006399779.1:7138003-7139539 GCF_000299155.1 Elephantulus edwardii | reverse complement strand
ATATATCATTGAGTTGGAAGTGATCCAACTGACCTTCCAGCAGGTTTTCAGAGGCTGTAAATGGCATGGGAGGAGACTGCCCATCCTTCCACCGAGCAGCTGATGGATTTAGAATTACAGTGCAACTTCTTACCACTATGCTATGAGAGCTCTCCATCACACTGTACGGTAGATGTGGTTTGCCACATCTCTTCATCTTGCTTTTTTCATCAAATGTAGCCCATGTTTTTTAGATCAGTAGCTTTTTCAGTTTATTTTCTGCCTGTAAAAGTCCAAGAGTCTAAAGATCTTTTCTTTGTTCTTATCAGTCCAAGTGAAAATAATTCTTTTAAAATATTCGTATTTTGTGATTGTTTAAAATGGAGTCTGTTTATAATCAGTAGACTAGATAAAAGCTTATCCACAAACCTCTTGAAGATAAGCTCTGTATCTGTGAGGTTTCTGTGGAACAATGTACTTCAAATTCTTAGATTTGTTGTGTGAGACAATGCCTTAAGCAGTATTAGAAGGTCTTTTGTCATTTGACACATCATCTTAAGTTTTTCTTAATATAGATTCTTATGGACAAATCCTTGACTCTATGTTTAGCCCATAATTTCTTGATTGCGTTTTCTACCCACTCTCGTGGAGCCATTTCTTAAGGTTAGTATTTTTGTTTCCCTCCAATTTTTTATTTATGTGACATGTCCTGGCTCCTTTGTTTCACTCCAATATTTTATTTACATGAAAAGTCTAGGTTATTCTTTAAATTTGGAGGTCTTTGAGGACAAAAAGAGTTTTCATTTGGCTGTTAATGGAAAAGAGTTTTTATTTGGCTGCTAACTAGGGTTTGAACCTACCCTGGTCATGAGAAAGATCTCATGGTCAGCTTCAACACAGGCTAAATAAAGCTAAGACAGCTCTATGAAACAGTTCTACTCTATAACATATGAAGGAGCCATGAGGTGAGATTAACCTAATGGCAACAGGTTGGTTGGAATTTTTTTTATTTGCTTTTCCTTTAGGTAATCCCTTCTCTTGCATTGTATCATAAACAACTATGGGCAAACAACACCTTTAATCCTTTGCTTGGGTATCTCATTTCTTGGAGCACTTAGTTCATTGCTACATTTGCTCTTTTTCCACATTACTGTAGGCATTGATGTTGTTAAATTTTCCAAGGTTGTTGTTATTCAGTGCAGTCAAGTATACTTATAGTAACCCTACAGTGAACAGTAGCTCTGAATGCTGCCCTCTTCTGAGCCAATCTCACTGTCTCTGACACACCTGCCCCCACTGCTACCGTCACTGTGTCCATCTATCTCATCTAGTGTCTTCTCCTAACAACATATCCAAATGTGTGAGACAAAGCTCACCATCCTGGCCTCTAAGGAGCTCACTGGCTGCCTTTTCTTCAGGACATCTGTGTTTGTTCTTTTGGCAGTCCATGGAACACTCAACACTCTTCTCCAATACCAAAACTCAAAGGCATCAATCCTGTCATATTTATTCATTATCCAGCTTTCACAAACATAGCTGGTAATTTAAAAAAAAAAG
>NW_006399779.1:7127737-7137435 GCF_000299155.1 Elephantulus edwardii | reverse complement strand
TTATGGTTTCTTTAGGGTAAATTCCCAGCAGTAGAATTACTGGGTCAAATTATATCTCTATTTGCAACTTTTTGAGAAAGCACCACACAACCTTCCATAGTGGTTGCACCAACAGTTTTTAAGCTGGTATTATTGCTCTTCAATACTTTGGAGAGCTACTTGACAGCACATTTTCCCAAGAAACATGTGTTGTTTTGTTTTTTTAAAATACTTTTATAATATATCTTTTCATTTCTTGACTGTTGGTGCTGATGTTATTGATTGTGGATCTAAGAAAGATGAAACAATGACTTCAGTCTTTTCTCTGTTCATCATAGTGTTGTCTGTTGGACTAATGGTAAAGAATTTTATTTTCTTGATGCTGAGATGTAATTCATATTGTAGCCTGTAATCATTGTTCTTCTGTAAGAAGTCCTTCAAGACTCTATAATCTGCATTAATGAAGGTTGTTGAGGAGTCTTCCTCCAATACTGATCCTACATATTTCTTTCATAAAGTACAGCTTCTTGAATCATTTGCTCAGCATACAGATTGAAATGCTATGACAAAGAGGACACCACCCTGAAACATGCCTTTTTTTTTTCTTCTTCTTCTTCTTCTTCTTCTTTTTTTTTTTAATTAAACCATGCAGTGTTCCATTGTTCTGTTTGAACAACAACTTCTTAGTCTAGGTACAGGTTTTGTATAAGCACAATTAAGCGTTTTTGAATTCTCATTCTCCTCAATTTTAGCTATAGTTTGTTATGATCCACAGACAAATGCCTTTTCAGGGTCAATAAAGCACAAATAGACATTCTTCAGGTATTATTTGATTTCGGTCAAGATCCATCTGACATCTGCAATGATATTCCCAGTGCTAAGGCCTCTTCTAAATGCAGCTTGAACTTCTGGCAGTTCTTTGTCAATGGACTGTTCACACACCCCCCCCCTTTTTGTGATCTTTAGCAGTATTTTGCTTGCCTGTGGAAGCATGAAGTTGACCAGGTTTTCCTTCTACTAACTCCACAAAGGGGAAATGTCTCCATCAACAACATCTGAAGTTTATACAAATTGCTGTAAAGTCAGACATGGTTTTCCATGCTCCTGCATATACTACTACTAATTCCAACAATAATATTATTACTGTACTAGGTCCAAAATACATTGCAATAGCTAAGCAGACTACACAGAACCATACTCACTATTATGAGTTTTATTAGGGAAGTTAACAGGTTATTCAGTTTGGAAGCAGGATACAATGCCTCCATCCAGATAGCTTCTCAAGCAGGGTTACAGATCCTTTGCCCTTCAGCCTCGTGGCTTAGATCAGTATTAGGAAGTCCCTCAGTCATGCTAGTTGTGGTATCTCCTCTCACTCATCCTGTATGCGCGGTGAAGATCTCGGCTCTATTTGCAGCAGTCCAAGTTGGCTCTGTCTCAGCTTGGCCTCTGGTTTTCTGCTGAAGCTGTCGTTGCTTTTGTGTAAGTATTTGTCTGACCCCAAAGGTTGTGCCCTGCTTCTTCATTGTTGATGTTCAGAGTCCCAACTTACGGTAGTGAAATCATTCCATTTAAACCTAGTGGGGTGACAATACATGGATAGACTAAAATGCCATAATTGGATGATCTTGCCTAATCAAGAACATTGGCCTAGGAAAGTGCTTTTAAACAAAAAAGAAACCCAGCAGTGCACTCTATCTATAGGTAATTTAAAACCAAATAATACACTTATTATTGTTTTCCCATAATACTTAATAATTATTTTTCCTTACAGATGTGCACAATGGTTTAGTAATATGGACACACATAAAATTTAAAGAAATAGATGAAAATTGTCTTTGAGAACATTTTGTTCTGTTACTTTAAAAAATGCTGATAAGTCCAATTATCTGTTTTAAAGATGAAGAGACTGAGAGGCAGAGGTGAAACATAAATAGATCTCAGAGCTGAATCTTGTTGATTCCACTCATATTCCTCCTGCACCACCAAGTCATGGCTCCAAAAGAGGGGTGTCAACTGTGTGAATCTTCATCTCTTCACATGAGGATTTTGAACAAGGGCAGCTGCTCTGCAAAAATATCGGGTAGATGGTAAAAACTGACAAACTAGAACACTGTGGGAGCAGACTTCAACCAATGAATATATACACCAACTCATTGCTTCCATGTGCCATCTCTCTGAGTGTGTGTTTCACAGTACTATTTTAGAAATTCCCCTGTGTGATAGTTTTGGCTATCTCAGCTGGTAATTTACTTGCTAACATTCCCTTTCCCCATCACTTTACTTCCTTATTCCTCTATCAGAGTTTTTTTTAAAATATTTTATTATTTTCTCTGTGTGTGTACCTTCAAATTTGATCTGACTGGTACAGGAGAAGATTGCCCCTCCTTCTTCAGAAAAGCATCTGGTGGATTCGAGCTGTGTCCCTCTGGTATTGAAGTACAGCTTCTTGCCACTAGGCCACCAGAGCTCCCTTACTATCAGAGTTTCTTAATCAAACATATCAGTAATTTGCTTTCTCTCTCAAGGTTTGTTTATGAGAATACTCAAGCTAAGACAACACCCAGTACTGAGACTTGAGATAACCACTGAAGGACTACTGGTTTGATCAAAACATAAGTGAAGATAAAAAGTGAATGGGGATGGTTCTTTTAGGTTACAGAGGTTGCTCTGGTGGCCTAGTGGGTAAGGAGTTGTGTTGCAAACCAAAAGGCTGGCAGCTCAAACCCGCCAGCTGCTCCATGAGAGGAAAAACGACAATCTTCTGTTGTGGGATTTTTATAGCCTCTGAAAACCCATTGGAGGATGAGATTTGATGGTTGTGAGTTGAATTGTTGAGTTTAGATTAACAAGAACTCCACTGAGCCTAAAGAATTTCTAGGTGGGTGTCCCAATACATAAGCTTCCTATTTTATACTTCCATTTCACTTTATGCCCACTCCAGCATTGTAATGCTATTTGGATAGCATAATTGTGCTCTTTCTTCTGTAGTTTCTCATGATCTCTTCAGAGGCAAGGACTTTATCCTTTTTGTGTGTGTAGCATATTGCACAGTACTTGGCACAGGCTGGCCACTCTGATGGCTGAGGTTAAATGAACAACCAACCTCATTGCGTTTTGTGAAATGGGTCAAAGACTATTTTAACCAGAGAAGCAGGTAGAAAATAAGACACCTACATGGGATCAGAGAGAAAGATTTTGCTAAGAAGTTGTAAGAAATCACAACACATAAAAGGTTTTTGAGTACAGGAGTGACATTATGATAGTGCTATTTAAAGAAGAAAATGTTTTAAAACTACACTAAAAATAGAACAGATCAAGTGAGTTTTCAAGTCAAGAAGTCTGATAAGAGACTTCTGCTGTAATCCAGCCTGAGTGAATGGATGTTCACAGGGACGTGGGGTGCATCTGTGTCAGTGAAATGGACAGAAAAGAATAGATGAGAAAAGGAACACTTTGGATGAAATTTCAAAAGGAGTTGCTAAGCTCTTACATTTCAAAATATAGCAAGCTAGATCTACTTTTAATAAGTACTTGACTCAAAAGGTTGGCACCACCAGACAGATATAATTCTTTTGTTGACAAAGCCAGGACTGTGAGAGGGAGAACTGCTTTTGAGTAAAGTTAATTAGTTCTGTGTAGTTACTAAATTTTGTGCTAAGAACAAACTCTCTAAGAATAAATTTGCTATTCAAATTTAAAAGTCTGGACTCTTCCTACTAAAACTCTACCAATTATTGTTTTAAAAACACAAAAGTTATAAGTACCAACTGATATTTAATGGAAGAAACAAAAATTATTTGCTATCATTATTATTTTACATTATTCAGAAAATAAATCATCAGTTTAACTAGAGCTTAAACTTTCACATAAAATTCTTAATTTCAAATTCTTGCACAGAGGGTAATTTAAAAATCATAACCAACATTTTCAATTTTTACATCATATAAGGTACTGTTAGGCCTACATAAAGGATGGTCATATTTCATGGTTTAATTTCACTTAACTGTATTTTGAACACTCACTAGGCATATTGTACTTTGAGAAAATATACTAAAAGTAAGAAAACGTTTTTTTTTTTACTTTAGCAAATTTGTTGTTGTTAGTTGCTGTCAAGTTGTAAGATGATGAATAACGACCCTATGAACGAAAGACCTGAGCACTGTTCATAGAGTTTCCGGAAGCAAGCCGTTTCAGAAGTGGGTGCTACTCCTGCTTCCAAGCTTCTTTTAATCAGGGGGCTCCACTAAACATGGTCTACCATGGGTAACCATTATCATATTTGGCGAGTGTCACAGTGTTTAGCATCACAGAAACTTTAGTATTCAAAATAGTTTTGTTTACATATATCCTTGGGCAAGTTAAGATTGTTAACATATATCCTTGGACATGTTAAAATGACAGCATTAAAATACCAGGAATAAACAAGTAATACTGTAGAATACCATAAGTGAAGTGAGGACTTTATCAGTTGCTTATGGGTGAGTGTGAGAGTGCTGGAAGATCATTTATTCTGACCTGGGTCATCTATCAAGGATTTCCTAATCAGAGGGAGTCTGAGGTGGTTCTAGTATCAGATGACTAGAATATTAGTAAGCAAGAGAGTATGTAGCGTGTTAAGAAAAAGCGATAGCCTGGGATTCTTGTAAGGTAGAAATGAGGTGGGAGGTAGCAGGCAAGATGTGGTGGGTCAGTAAATTGAGACTTTTTGAGGTGCCCTTGGGCCAGGTGGTGCACATATGGGTGTGGAATTGTAAAGTCCCTTGTGAATATTGGGGCTCAAAGGCAGGAGTATTGCAGTGACTCAGATCTGAGAGCTACACAGTTTCCCATCATATGCACTGTTCTGTTTCAGAGCAACACCTGAGTCATCACAGGGAACAGTTGGCCACTTTGTTACCAGAACACTCCAAAGCAAATGCAGACTATTTATGCCTGTTGGCAAAGAAAGATCAAATGTGGGGGCTCAGGATTTACTCCTGTGCAAAGAGGGGTGCCTGAAGTTTGCTTTCTCTTTGAGACTTCTTCACAAAGCAGGTGGAAAACCCGAGACATAGAAGCTGATATGCAATTATTAGTAGGTCATCACGACCTAAGCACTCTCACTGTGCCATTCAATGTAGGCTGAATACATAACTTCATTGAAGTCATCAGTAGTTGACGGTAGTATCAACAACTACTACTATTTTACAGAGATTGTACCCAATGTTTAGGAAGCTGAAGTGGCTTTCCTACAAACATGAACCAGCAATAAAACCGAGATTTGAATCTAACTAATTTTTAACCAAACTCTGATGGCCTAGTGGTCAGGAATTGTTAACCCAAAAGTAACATGGTTCAAATCCACCAGGTGCTTCGAGGGAGAAAGATGGGCGATCTCCTCTTGTGCAGTGCATAGCCTCTGGAAACCTAATAAAGGGTCAACTGTGAGTCTGTTTTAACTTGACGGCACACAACACCAACAATCCCTAGTAGGAGTTCTGATAGTCTGTAGCAACTTGGCTGCCAAACCAGAGACTCTGCCTCTCTGGCTTTTCAAACACAGCAGCAGCTCCACAGGAGAAAGATGGGCAGTCTCATCCATGTGGTTTAGAACCCTGGAAAAATCCACTGGAGGATCAACTAAGAGTCAGTTCCGAATGGATGCTCACGAGAGGGCAGGGAGCTGGGTAAATGCACGTGGAGAATTACTATTTGCAAGATGTGCAGAGTGGAATGATAAAAATATTTTTGAAGTGATAACTGCACAACATGGTAAATATAATTGTCATTGGACTGTTTACTTAGAAAGGACTAAAAATGTGCATTTTTTATGAGCATATATATGGGGTCATTTTTAAAAAATCAAAGTCTTAGAGATTTTAGCCTTAATGAGTAAATACGGTGTGGTGGACCCATTTTGATCTGAGACTGTATTGATCAAAAATATTGTATTAAGACTGAAGTAAGTCCTCATTTTAATCTTTCTTCCTCTAAAAAAATACTTAAATATTTAGTGTCGTTTATGCTGTTACACATTTTAGGATGTGCACCGACTAACTGTAGTGTGTCTCGAAGAGAACAACAGAACAATGACTAGGTTGAAGAAGACAAGCTGTGGAAATTATTTGAAAGTAAAAATGATTGAATTGGAGACAAGAATATTGAAGAATTCTAGTCAACAGGTGTAAAAGAAGAGAAGAAAGGACACATTTACTTACTTAGTACCTATGATGTCCCAGGAATATGTATGCATTCATGTGTCATCTCCTCTAGTTTTTTAACTATTTGAAAAAATAAGAATTCATATTGTTATTTTTTTTACCTCAAAAAAACTTAAAATGGGTAATATTGTGTGTCAAAGTTAAGTAGAAAAGCTAGAATTTCATCCTGTGCCTTTTGAATCCCAAATTCTTAGTTCTTTTCACATCCCTTTATAAAAATTGGTGTTATCAAGCAAGTGATGGGCTGCATCACAGCCCTGAGACGTACACATAACTTTCTAGATGGGATTTACACATTTTATCTTGGTTGAGGGTCCAAAGATATGATCAAGCTTCACTTTTAACCTCGATTTTAAGTTGCACTGAACCTTCCATTTCAACTTCTTTTCAAAAGCAAAGTCTTCACTTTCTGGGAAATCTGTAAAGTGGTCATTGAGTTCCACTCAGATGTCTGTATTAATTTTATCTATGGACAAACTTAGAGGTGAACCAACTTATCCAGAGTTTTGTCTTTTTAAACACCAACTTTACAGATGCAAATAAATCATAACTTTGAAGGTGATTTTGACATTCCTATTATTGTTAGGTACCGTAGAGTATGATTCATAGCGACCTATGACTTTAGTTTTGTTGTTGTAGTTGTGTAGCATTTACTTGGAACCAGCCCATAACAGACCCTCCAGCAGGCTTTCAGAGGCAGTAAATTACGTAAGAGAAGATTGCCCATCTTTCTCTCACAGAGCACATGGTGGATTCAGACCACCCTCCAAGGCTTCTAAGACCTTCAAGCAGAGTGAGAAAATACTAATGATAATATATTCCAGAGTTGTTATTGCTAGATATTATTGAGTTGGCTCTGATTCACAGCCACCTTATATAGGACAGAACCAGCTCTTTCCTAGCCCTTTGTCATACATTCTTTGCTGCGCTTTATTGTGACTGTGTCAATTCATCTTGTTAAGATTCTTCCTATTTTTTGATGACCTTCTGTTTTACCAAGTACAGTGTTCTCCAGAGACTGACTTCTGATCATATTGCCAAAGAATGTGAGACACAATCTTACCATTTCTGTTTTTCTGGAGCACTTTGTCTCCACTTCCAACAAGACAGATTTCTTTTCTCTATTGGGTTGTCAATATTCTTCACCAGCACAATTAAAAGCCATTCATTCTTTTTTGATCTTCCTTATTCATGCTCTGATTTTTCACACGCATATGAAACTGTTGAAAATACTACAGCTTGGGTCAGACATATTTCAATCTCAAAGGGATATCTTGGCTTCTTAGCACTTACTGGAAATTCTCTGCAGCAGTTGTTTTAGTTCTTGACATTTCCTTCCATGGGCATTGATATGAATCCAAGTTAAATTAAATCCTTGAACTTCTTTTTTTTTTCTTCTTCCTCCTTTTAGCCTGACTTTGTTTATTGGTTTCTAGGGAGAATTGTTATTTTCCTTATGTTAAAGCATAAATCCTACAGAAGGAAAAAGTATTTGCACTTCATCAATAAATGCTTCAAGTCTCCTTTGTCTTCTGAAGCACAGTTGTTATGCATCATCTCACAGGTGGTCTGTTTGTATTTGCTCCTTTGTCACCTGAACACACACCTTACCAGAACCGCAGGGAATCTCTGTCCTCTCTGTGACTTTTTGCTGTGATGCATAGCCTGGAATCTGCAAATTCACCTCCATACTGATAATTTGTGGTTTGAACAATCAGATGGCTTCTTTTTCTCTCCTTTCCTCCCTCCTTCTCTTCTTCCCTCCTATTGGTAAATTTCTTGCTTGATAAAGTAGTTTTCTTTAAATTAAAAAGCTTTGAATTTTCAAAAATGGTAACCTCAAAGTGTATGGTTCCTAAAGCAAGCTGGCACTCTAAAAAGAAAAGAAACGATTCTCACTTCAGCAAAACAGCGAAGTTACAGATTGCAGCTATCATCGTTAATTAGCTACCCCAGATGGAGGAGGTCTGCCCCACCCCAAGATGAGAGCTGGACAGCTTCCTACAGATAACTAGGACATAAATAACTCCCTCCAACCTCTACAACAACTGTACCATATTGCCTCTCTTGTAAAAGAAGTGCAACCTGTCCATTTTAGAATTGGGGACAAGAGTGACTTGTTTTCCAATTAGCTTTAATAGCATTTTCTAGGTATAAAAATAATAAATGCTACTGTAGACTATTTAGATAATGCAAATGACACAAATAAGGAAATAAGAAATCATCCACAGTTTATTATACAATGTTAACTACTACTGTGAACATAGTGGTATGTATCTTTCTACCCCTATTTTGATACATATATTGATATATGTCAAATTTTTACATTTCTATAATATATGTTAGGCATATCTACATACTTCCATGCGTCCGAAAGCTAGACGATGACAGAGGGAGAATTGATGCCTTTGCGCTGTGGTGCTGGAGAAGAGTATTGAACATACCATGGATGGCTAGGAGAACAGGTTCAACCTGGAGAGGGTGAAACCATATTGCTTCTTAGAGGCAAGGATTCTGAAGTTCCATCTGATGTACTTCGGGCCTGGTGCGAGTTGTTGGAGAGGGACTCATGCTTGGAAGGGTGAAGAAACTGTGCAAGAGAGGAAGACCCTCAATGACATGATTTGACTCAGTGATTGGGGTAATGGGGATAGGTGCGTTAGAGACAATAAGGTTGGCTCAGGATAGAGCAGGGTTCAGAGCTGTTGTACATAGGATGCTGTGACTCCATGGCCTGTAGTAACAACAGCAACAACATCAAACATATTAGATATCTACCACCTTCAGTTTGTGGTCCCCTTGTGGCTTATGTGTTGCTGTAATGCTGGAATCTCTGTTACCAGTATTGCACATAACAGTAGAGCAATCCTTAATAAACAAGATAACCTGAAGTTAGGAGTGATAGGATATTATCCATGTTCATATATAAAAGACCAATTAATACGTTGTTGTTGATTGCCTTTGAGTCAAGCATGATTTGTATTGACCCTATGAACAAAAGGCCTGAAGCTTCTCTACAACTATTGACATTAATCAAAGTTCATAGAGTTTCCAGTGGCATGCTATTTAGGAATGGATGGCACTTCTGCTTCCAAACCTGTCATAGTATGTTATTGTTGTTATGTACCATTGAGTTACTTGTGATATATAGCGACCCTATATACAACAGCTCTGAACCCTTCCCTGTCATGAGCCAGTCTCACTAATTCTGATGCACCAACCCATATTGCTCCAGTTACTGTATGGATCCATCTCATCCTGGGTCTCCCTCTCCTGCACTGTCTATCCACAATTCTGAGCATAATATCCTTTTTCCAAGGACAGATCTCTCCTGGCCACATGCCCAAAGTAAGTGAGGTGGAGTTTCAAAATCCTAGCCTCCTAGGAAAGACTTGTCTTTACCCTCTCCAAGACAGACTGATTTGTTTTCTTGGAAGTCCATGGTATATTCAAGACTCTTCTCCAGCATCACAACTCAACTCGAAGGAATCTATTCATCTTCTGTTATTCTTAGTC
>NW_006399779.1:7111240-7127537 GCF_000299155.1 Elephantulus edwardii | reverse complement strand
AATTCTTTTTTGTAGAATAACTCTGTATACTCCTTCCATCTCCATTTAAAAAGTCTATAAACAAATAAAATAAAATTGCACACCAACTTTTAAAGCCAAGATGAAGCAATTAAAGACTTTATCAACTTCTGCAATCTGAAATCTGTAGACTGTGAAATCAAGATACATTAATAATAACTGATAATTAGAATACAAGAGTGAGAAAGAAATAAAAAAGAATAACAGGTGGTCGGAAGATATGGCTCGGGTATTAGAACTTTCACCAGAGATCATGTGGTTGACTTTGTGCAACCAATGATGTAATTATGACAAATATCTTTTTAAAAGATAAAACATAAAAAGATAAAGCATCATTTATTTAAAAAATAAAACTATACACATAGATTTTGCCAGATGTAATCTACAATAATGAAATAACTACATTGGTGGAAGTATATGATGGAAAAGCTCAATATCATTAGTCAGAACAAAACCAGAACTGACTGTAGAACTTGTATCAGTTGGTCGCATACAAGTTCAAGTTGAAGCAGGGAAAAATTAAGACAAGTCCATGAGAGCCAAAATATAGACTTGAGTAGATGGGTCTTAACTGAAAGCAGAAAGCACCAGAGGAACGTCTATGTTTCATAGACTATGCAAAAGTATTTGACTCTATGGATCACAACAACCTGTGGTTAACTCTGAGAAAAATGGGAATCTCAGACCACTTGATTGTGCTTATGTGAAACCTATACTTGGACCAAGAAGCAGTCATCAGAATAGAGCAAAGAAACACTGCATGGTTTCGAATCAGGAAGGGTGTGTGTCAGGGATGTGTCCTGTCTCCATACCTTTTCAACATATATGCAGAACAGATCATTTGGAAGGCTGGGCTCTATGAGGAGGAATGTGGCATCGGGATTAAAGTAAGAATAATCAACAACCTGTGTTATGCAGATGTTACAACCTCAACCTTGCTTGCTGAAACTGAGGAGAACCTGAAGCACTTGGTGCAGACAGTCAAGGACTTCAGCTTTCAATACAAATTGAAGCTCAACATTGAGAAAACAAAGATTCTTACCACTGGGCCAATTAGATTGAGATTATTAACAGTTTTAGTTTGTTTAGCTCCACAATAAACACTCTTGGTATTATTACCCAGAAAATTAAAAGATGAATTGCATTGAGAAAGTCTGCTGTCAGGGATCTCTCAGGAGTACTGAAGAGCAACGATGTCAGACTGGAGACTAAGGTATCCCTGATCCAGGTCATGGTTTTCACAATTACTTTGTATGCATCAGAAAACTGGATAATGACTAGAGATGATAAAGGGAGAATTGATGCCTTTGAGCTGTGTCATTGGAGAAGAGTATTGAATATAACATGAACAGCTAGAAGAACAAACAGATTCATCCTGGAGAGGCTGAAACCAGGCTTCTCCTTTGAAGCAAGTATTCTGAAGCTCTTTCTGACACACTTTGGCATGTTGCAAGGAAGGACCAATCCTTGGAGAGGGTCCAAAGCAAGTGTCAAAAGAAACTCAAATTTGCTTTGAGAATATTCAGAAGCTAACATGAAAGGAAGAAATGATGTAAGACAACTGAACAGAAGATTTCAAAGGATTGCCTAAGAAGGCAACACCAATGATTATAAAAGAAACTGTGCTAAGACTTGGAGTTAGGCAACTAGAAGGGAAGATCTTGGTAGACATGTATAAAGATAAAGTTGTGATGGTAGTTTATGTGTCAGAATTACTGAGACTGGCTCAGGACAGGAAAGGCTTCAGAGCTGCTGCACATAAGGTCATTATGGGTCACTGGTGACTCAATGATACATAACAAGATCAACAAATGAACTAAAGGGGGAAAATATCAAAGCATCACATCTTGAGTACCAGTAGTGAAAGATTCTATGGGTGAAATATCGAATGATCAGAAATGCATTTAAAAAATAAAAGATAGATGGAACACGGTCTTTCTACTGAAGTAGAATTAGTGAAAGAACAACTTCAAGGGTAATTATGAAAAAATATAAGCAGCACAGTAGTCACTGATGAATATAAGACTCTAGTAATTGATAGAATATTAATTGCAATGTTTCAGCAAATGACTGTAGCCTTTCATATGGTGACTTGTTTATGTTAAACATTTTGTTGTTGTTGTTATTGTTATGTGCCATCAAGTTGACTATGACTCATAGCGACCCTATGAACAAAAGCCCTAAACCCTGTTCTATCCTTTGCCAATCTCACTGTCTCTGACACACCCGCCCCAATTATCCCAGTCACTGAATCAATCCATCTCATAGAGGGGCTTCCTCTCCTACTCTGTCCCTCCACCCTCCCAAACATGACATCCCTCTCCAAGGACTGGTCCCTCCTTGCAACATGTTCAAAGTATGTCAGGCAAAGCTTCAGAACCCTTACCTCCAGGGAGCAGCTCTGTTTCACCCTCTCTAGGATGAACTTTTTTGTTTTCTTAGTAGTCCATGGTATTATATTCAATACTAGATTCCAACACCACAACTCAAAGGCAATCAATTCTTCTTCTGTCATCCCTAGTCATTGTCCAGCTCACTGACACATAGCAAGTGAGTGCAAAGACCATGACCTGTATCAGGTGCACCTTAGACTCCAGTGTGACATCATAGCTTTTCGGTACTTTGGAGAGGTCTCTAACATCAGACTTTCCCATCACAATATGTCTTTTAATTTTCTGGCTGCTGTTGCCAAGAGTGTTGATTGTGGAGCTATGCAAGCTAAAACTGTTAATAATCCTAACCTCTTCACAGTCTATCATGATGCTTCCAGTTGGCCCAGTGTTGAGTATCTTTGTTTTCTTGATATTGAACCTCAACCCATTTTGAAGGCTGCAGTCCTTGACCTTCCATAGTAAGTGCTTCAAGTCCTCCTCAGTTTCAGCAAGTAGGGTTGTATCATCTGTATAACACAGATTGTTGATGAATCTTCCTCCAATCCTGATGCCTTATTTCTCCTCAGAGAGCCCAGGCTCCCAGATAATCTGTTCTGCATATAGATTGAAAAGGTGTGGGTATAGGACACATCCCTAGTGTGCACACTTTGAATTTTGAACCATGCAGTATTTCCTTGCTCTGTTCTGATGACTGAATCTTGGTCCAAGTTTAGGTTTTGCATTAACACAATCAAGTGTTCTGGGATTCCTGTTCTTTTCAGAGTTAGACACAGCTTGTTATGATCCTCAGTCAAACACCTTTGCATAATTAACGAAACACAGATAGACATTCCTCTGGTACTCCCTGCTTTCAGCCAAGGTCCATTTAACATTAGCTACAATATTCCTAGTAGTATGATCCTTTATAAATCCAACCTTCACTTCTGGCAGTTCTCTGCTGGTGAGCTGTTCCAGTCAATTTTGGATAATCTTCAACAGAATCTTGCTTGTATGCGATATTAATGATATTGCTCAATAATTTCCACACTTGGTTGGATCACCTTTCTTTGGAATGGGAACAAATATACATATCTTCCAATCAGTTGGCCAAGTGGTTGTCCTCCAGATTTCTAGACACAACTTAGTGAGCACATCTTAGTTGAAATACGGCAATTGGAATACCATCAATTCCTGAGGCCTTATATTTGCCAATTCTTTCAAAGCAGCTTGAGCTTCTTTCATCTCCATAGGCTCTTGTTCATATGTTTTTCATGAAATTCTTCTGTGTCTGCCAATTTCTTTCAGTACAATGACTCTGTATACTCTTTCCATCTTATTTTAATACTTTCTGGATCATTTACAAATCAAGTAGAAGATATGTATACCTTAACAAGATCCTTATTAATAGAATCCAAAAGCATATAAAAATCTAATTCATCATGACCAAATTAGATTCAAAATAGGAATGCAGGGATAGATAATCATAAGAAAAACAATTAATGTGATTCATAATATTAACAATGCAAAGAACAAGAACCGCATGATCCTATCATTTGAAGCATGAAAAACATTTGACAAAAATCCAACACTTCTTCCCGAGTAAATCTTTCAGCAAAGTAGGGATAGAGGGAAACCACCTCAACATAGTAAAAAGTATATACATAAAAGGATGAGCCAACATCATTTTCAGTGGTGGAAAAACCCTCTCATTGGGACCAGACAAGACTCCTCACTATCACCACTCATATTCAATACTGTACTTGAAGTTCTAGCTAGGTCAATAAGATGAGAGAAGTAAATAAAAGGCATTCAAATTTCCAAAGAGGTGGTGAAACTGACTATCTGCAGGTGACATGTAAGTGTAAAGAGAAAACCTCAAAGACAATTAAAAAATGTGTTAGACCAAGTAGACCAATTTAGTAGAGTGTGACGGTTTAAGATCAACATACAAAAATCAGTTAGATTTCTGTATAGAAACAAAGAACGCATAAAAAAGAAAGCTAAGAAAACAATACCATTTATAATAGACAAGCACAAGAGGAAACAGGAATACACTTAACTAAAGACACAAGAAATCTTTATAAGGAAAACTGCCAAACACTACTACATAAAACAACAGAAGGCCTAACTAAATGGAAAAATAATCCCTGCTCATAGATAGGAAGACTGAATATTATGAAAATAATAATTCTACCAAAAGCAATATACAGCTTCAATGCCATTCTAATACAGACAACATATTCATTCCTCTAGACACAGAAAAGGCAATTTTAGTTCCATTTAGAAAGAAAAAAAACCCAGAATAAGCAAAGCTCTTCTAAGAAACAAAAGTGAAATAGGAGGCATCTCACTTCTTGATCTCAAAACCTACTATATAATCATTAATACTCAAAACAGCATGATTTTTGTACCATGACAGACATACAGATCAATGGAATAGAACTGAGAATCCAGAAATCACCCCATCAACCTATGGTCAACTAATGTTTGACAACATAGTAAAATCATTCTATAGGGAAATGTCAGCCTCTTTAACAAATGTTGCTGACAAACCAGCTATCCACCTATGGTGTTCTTGCTGTGTACCATAAGAGTTGGAACCGACCCATGGCTGACCCCCTAGTGGGTTTTCAGAGGTAGTGAATCACACAGAAGGAGATTTCCTATTTTTCTCCCACAGAGCAGCTGGTAGCCTCAAACCACGTGCCCTCAGGCTTGCAGCACAGCTTCTTACCACTAAGCCACCAGAGCTCCTACAGAAAACTGAAATAGGATTCACATTTCACACTACAAACAAAAACAAACTTAAGTTGGATTAGAAACTTAGGGCAAAAACTTCATAAATACCATAGAAAGAAAAAAATGAAAGCACAATTTGAAACCCTTGCAAACATAGCTAAAATGTACAAGTTGAAGAAGATAAAATCAACAAATTGGACCTTTTTAAAATCAAATCCCTGTGTACATTAAAACTCTCTCCAGTTGGGGGGAAAGAGAACCCACAGCTTTAGAAAAATCATATGGCAATAATATTTTATATAAGGGTCTCATAACTAAAATTTATAGAATACTATGAAGAAGAATGTGGCATCAGGATTGGAGTGAAACTCATCTATAAACTGTGTTATGCAAATGACACAAACTTGATTGCTGAAAGTGAGGAGGACTTGAGGCACTTCTGGCAGAAGGAATGCAGCCTTCGTTATGGATTGCATCTCAATGTCAAGATTAAGATTCTTACCACTGGATCAATAGCCAGTGTCATGATGGATGGAGAAAAGATTTAAACTGTCAACAACATGTCTTACATGGATTCACAATTAACACCTTTGTTACCAGGAGCCAGGAAATAAGAAGACACATTGTATTGGGGAAATCTGCAGTTAGGGACCTCTCCAAATTATTGAGGAGTAATGATGTCAGTTTGATGACTAAGGTGCATCTGATTCAGGCCATAGTCTTTCCAATCACTTGCTATGCAATGAATAATGCTGACAGAAGATTTGATGCCTTTGAGCTGTGGTGTTGGAGAAGAGCACTTAACATCCTATGGACAGCCAAAAGAACAAACAGACAGGTCTTGGAGAGGGTGCAGCTGGAGTGCTCTTTGGAGGCAAGAATGATGAGGATTTGCCCCACATGCTTTGGTCATGTTGCTAGGAGGGGCTATTCCTTGGAAATGATGCTGGGAAGGGTGGAGGGGCAGTGAAGGAGAAGAAGACCTTCAACAGGTGGATTGACATGGTGACTGCCGCAATGGGCTTTTGTGTGTCAGGAAATATGAAAATGGCATAAGATAGAACAGGAGCCAGATCTTTTGTTTGTAGAGTCTCTATGAGTTGTTGACTTGATGGCATCTAAAGACAACATAGGACCTCTATAAGAAAAAAGTCTGATAAGGCAACCACAAAACGGACAAAAGGCATGAACAGACTCTTGACAAAGGAGGACATTCAATGGCTGACACATGAAGAAATCTTCAAAGTCACTAATTACCAGAAAGATACAAATCAAAACAACCAACAAATGGATGGAGAAATTGTGATACATCCACACAATGAAGTACTTCATGCTATTCAGCACTAAGGAACACCAGTTTTGGAACTGTTGTTGGTCTTTGCTGTTGAATTGGAACTGGCTTCTAGCTGACCTTCCAGTGAGTTTTCAGAGGCCGTTAATGGCTCAGGAAGAGATTGCTTGCCCTTCTCCCACAGGGAAGCTGGTGGTTTTGAACTGTGTGCCTTTGGGATTGTAGTGTAGCTCTTACCACTTGGCCACCAGAGTACCAACTGGGAGAAAATAGATAGCATTTGTTGAGTGAAATATCTCAGTCACATAAAGACAAATATTGCATTGGACCACTATTATGAAAAGAGGTGGGTGACTGAGCAAAATATGTATACAATTTCCAAGGGGATGGGGAAATGGGGGCAGAAAAAGGGGTAGGAGGGAAAATCACTAAGAGAGGCTAGTGGATGGAAGAGTATTGAAGGAATAGAAGAAATTTAGATTTATGCCAACTTTTACATAAAAGGGATCCAGTAGAATCTGGAAATTATAAAGCAATATCATTAATATTTCACACAAACAAAGTCTTGCTGTAAACAATTAAAGAATGAAGCAGCAAGTCAACAATGAATTTCTAGATCCTAGGTGGATTTAGAATGGATTGTATCATTTCTGATACCAGATGGATCTTAACTTGAAACAGAACATATCAGAAAGATATTTACTTGTGTTTTGTTGACTATATAAAAGCATTCAACTATTGGTCATAATAAATTATGAATAATATTGTGAAGAATAAGAGTTCTGGAACACTTAATTGTGCTCATATACCACTTGCATATAGAACAAGATGTGCTTTTAATGAAAACAAGAGATTACTGCGGGGCTCAAAATCAGGAAAGATGGGAGTCTGGGTTGTATTCTTTCCTCACCTATATTAAATCTGGACCAAATTAAGAAGAAATTTACACAAGAATTGGAGAATGACTCATAAACAAACTGTATACATCTGTATATCATAGATTAACAAGTCATAATCTACTTTGCTTGTAGAAAATAAAATGTCAAGCACTTACTAATGGAGCGTACAGATAGCCTTCAGTATGAATTGTACCTCAACACAAAATAAAATCTTCACAATTGATCATAAATAGTATCAGGATAAGAGAAAAAGGAATTTAAATTGTCTCAGATTTAATTATATTGGGGCACAAATATAAAGCAACAATCAAGAAAAAAGATAGCATTGGGCAAATCTTTTGCCAAGGATCTCTCAAAAGTGGTTAGCAAGAATGTCACTTTAAAGTGTGCCTGATCCAAGGAATAGTCTTTTCAATTATTTACTACATATCTGAAAGACAATGAATAACAAATAGAATGAAAACAGAAGAAGAATTATCTTAGAATTGTGGTGTTGGAAAACAGTATTGAATATCCTTTGGACTGACAAAAGAAAAGTTTTTCTTCGAGGAAGTGGAACTAAGATGCTCTTTAGAGGCAAAGATGGAGAAACTTCATCTCATATTTTGAGCATGTTGTCAAGAGAGACCAGTCTTTGGAGAAAGACGTCAAACTGGGAAAGGTGGAGGATTAGAGAGAGAGGAGGATCTTCAACAAGATGAAGTGACACAGTAATTGAAACAATGGACTCAGGTATATCAAAGGTTATGACGGGTGCAGGATACGATGAAGTTTAGATCTGTTATTTCTAGGGTCACTGGAAGTCATCATCCATTTGATGGCATTTGGCAACAAGAACATGAGTTTGAAAGTCGAACGGTGAATTCAAAGACCAAGGAAGATTTGATGCCTTTCAGTTTTATTGGTGGTAAGGAATATTGAATACCTGATTCAATTCCAGTAGAACACAGGTATCTGTCTTGGAAGAAGAGCTCTCAGAATGCTCCTTAGAAACAAGGAAGATGATGATAAAGAGGATTATCGGGAGAATTATCAGTCTCTAGAGAGGAGCTCGGGCTTGAAGAACTATAGGGTCAGTGGAAAAAAGGAAAACTCTTCACAAGATGAATTAACATATTGGATGCAGTGGTGGGCCTATGCATGGTAGACATTGTGAAGATGGCACAGGAGCAGACCAGGTTTTCTCCTCTTGTCGTTCTGGTTGGAAGGAGTCGTAACTGACTTAAGGGCCTTTAACACAAGATTGTACTATACATAATATCTTCCAACCATTTCACTTGTCACATTTTCTTTTACATATTGCCTCACAGATTGCCATTTGAACTTTTGCTTATTTAATATTTACCATAGTATTTTAGAGTACACGGTCTATATTCGAATATATATATATTTGGAACCCAACTGTTATGTCTATATGGCCTTGAGTGATGACTCCATGCATCAATTCACTCTTCTGCAAAATGGAGTCAATGATATATTCATATAATGTTTAGGATTAAGGGGATAACACTTACAAAGTATTTCAGACAACCTCTGGAAGTTCACAAGTCTCACTGATCATGCAGCTATGATTGTCATTGCTCATAATCATGAACTGATCTGATTAAAATGGGCCAGAAACTTGATCTGCATACTTACTCAGGCAGGCTTACACTGAGCTTGGAAATTATAGGTAGCTGGGGGATGTATCCGGGCAACTTTCAAAGGTGCACCCGGATCATACGTCTAACGGTGCTAAAGACAAAGTTCCTAATAAGGGGTGCACATTGCAGCAAACACCTCGATTGGAGGAGAAGCCCACTGTGTTATGTGGTAAGGACTTGGATAAGCAGATGAATCCACACATCCTGTGACTTTTCTAATGCTGCCAATTGTTGAGACTTAATCGCTGCGCGTGTTTTATGATAAACGATATTGGCCCTGGGTGAAGAGGCAGTCAGCCAAGACTTAGACATTATTGTGACAGTTAAAAGAGGAAAGTGGATTAGCAATGATACAATAAATGATCAAAACGGTAGGTCTGGCCAATCAGAGTCAATGGTGCAGAGATATCAAGGGAGAAGCTGGCCAATTCTTTAAAAGAGGGAATTAGTGCAACTTAGATGGTTACACCGAGTGACATTTTCATTTTAGGAGCATTTTAAACTTCCCAGAGGTGGTAATGATACATTAGCAGAAAGGCTTTTAAAAAAGGCATCAAGCCTGAATTGCCTTAATCAGGGTTAGTGATGAGATCATAAAAGTGGTCAAAATGACCGAATTGTTTGGGAAAGGAAAAGGCTAATTTATTATTAGGCATGCCAGTTGATATTTGATGAAATAACTTTGGTCACTTACGTTTGAAGAGCTGAAAAGCAATACTGTGGTAATGTTCATATTTCTCTTCTATTGTAGAAGACACATAAGTTCTTTTTTTCTAAGATGAGGAGTAGACATGAAATTATGCCTAGCACTCAGATTATAGACACACTCATATTACTCTTCGCAGAGAACCCTTGCAATCTCTTTTTATTTTTGCAACACAGACAATTTAACATTTAGCATGTATGTGGTCTACCAGTTACTCCTTTTGTCAGTATATCCATTCATTAACATAAGTTTGGAGAAGGACATCATGCTCGAAATGGTGGAAAGAGAGTGCAGGAGAGAAAGACCCCAGATGAGATGGATTGATATAGTGACTGGGGTAGTGGGAGTTAGTGTTTCAGAATTAGTGAGACTGGCTCAGGACAAGAAAGGTTCAGAGCTGCTGTACATAGGGTTGCTGTGCATCACAGGTGACTCAACCAGTAACATTCTGTGACAGGTTTGGAAGCAGGCGTGGCATCCACTTCCTAAACAATATGACTCCAGAAACTATGAACTTTGATAAATGTCAATGATTTTAGAGGGGATTCAGGCCTTTTGTTCATAGGGTCGCAATGAGTTGGGCTCAATTCAAAGGCATTCAACAACTACAACAATAAAAGTTTGCCAGTGAAGAGGTATATATTTCCTACAATGTGAAAGGCAAAAATCTACATGTAGAGCCGCCTTTTTAGCTGATTGACTAGACAGATGCTTTGTGATTGCAAAAAATTCAAATTAATTAGTTTTGAAAAGTGGATAAAAAACTAGTTATTCGGCTGGCTGGACTCTATGAGGAGGAACGTGGCATCAGGATTGGAGGAAGATTCATTGACAACCTTTACTATGCAGATGACCTTGCTTGCTGAAACTGAGGAGGACCTGAAGTGTTTGCTGCAGAAGGTCAAGAACTGCAGTCTTTAGAATGGATTGAAGCTGAACATCAAGAAGACAAAGATTCCACTATTGGTCAGGTTGGAAGCATCATTATAGATGGAGAAGAGATTGAGGCTGTTAACAATATCAGCTCACTCGGCTCCACAATCAACACGCTTAATACCAGCAGTCAAGAAATCAAAAGATGTATTGCTCTGGGGAAAGCGTCAAGGATCTGTCAAAAGTGCTGACAAGCAATGATGTCAATTTAGAGACTAAGGTGTGCCTAATTCAGGCCATGGTCTTCACAATTACTTGCTGTGCATCAGGAAGCTGGACAATGACCAAAGATGGCAGAAGAATAATTGGGGCCTTTGAGATATGGTGCTGGAGAAGAGTTCGGAGTATACCATGGACTGTGAAGAGAAGAAACAGATTTAACCTTGAGAAGGTGAAACTATGCTGCTCCTTGGAGGCAAGGATTTTAAAGCTCCATCTCATATACTTTGGGCATATAGCCAGGAGGGACCAGTCCACAGAGAAAGATATCATGCTTGCAAGGGTGGAGGGACAGTGTAGGAGAAGAAGACAAATCCCAGATAAGATGCATTGACACAGTAACTAGGTCACAGTAACTAGGGGTAGGTGTGTCAGAGACAGTGAAATCAGCTCAGGATGGAGCAGAGTTCAGAGCTATTGTACATAGGATCAGTATGAGTTACAGGCAACAACATGTAACGTAATGTAATGTAACAACAACCACAAAAATGTTTAACATTGTAAGTGATCATCTATGTCATATAAAAACATGAATATGTCAGTTATGGCAGAAAGAAAGGCAAAGAATGAGATAAATCATATGGAAATTATCATAGGTATATGAAAAATAGTCGACATAATAAAATACATTCATTAAACTCTTAACAAAAATTTGCTTTAATTATGGGTATAATTACCTTTTGGCAAGATTTTGATGAAAAGACTGTAAATGGCTTTTTAAAGAGGATAACAATCATGTATATAAACTATTTTAAAGTGTATTTTTCTTTAATTCAGCAATTTTACTTCTGGGAATTTATTCTAGTGTGCTAGTTTGGGTTCATCCTGAAGCAATCTCACAGATAAATATTCAAATGCAAGCCATTTACTTGGAAGATGCAGAAAATATTGGGCAAGAAATATGAAAGTAGTGTTAGGAGAAAATAGTAAATCAAGGATTTATTAGTCACAGCAGTGACTGTTGCTGGATGCCGTTGAGTCAACTCTGACTCATAGCAACCCTAAGAACAACAGATGTGAACCTCGCTCTGTCATGCGCCCTCCTCAGGATCTCTGACATGCTCGAGCCCATTGCTACAGTGACTGTCAATCTATCTTGTTGAAGGTCTTTCTCTGATCTTCCACTTTTCCCAGGATGAGGTCTTTTCCAAGAACTGACTCCTGACTCCTCCTGACAGCATGTGCAAGGTATGTGAGATAAAGTTTCACCATCCTTGCCTTTAAAGAATACCCAGGTTGCATTTAGCTGAACCTCAATTCCATGGGAATATTCTTGGAAATGATCCAAATAAATGCCTCCAAATTACTCCACTTAAAGAAAGTCTTTGTGTGTGTGGAGAGCTCTGGTGGCTTGTTGTTAGGTGTTCTGGAGTCAAGTACGACTCACAGCAACTCCGTGAACAACAGACCCGATCCCTGACCTATTCTGTGCCTGATGTAGGGCCCTGACTGTTCTACTGGTAACCAGAGAGTTGGTGACTTATTTTGATAACAACGGGCTTGCTTTTCTTCTCTTTTCCAAGGGGGAAGAGTTTGTTTACTCATTGCAAACTGAGAACAAATTTATCTGAATTAAGGTGAACTATGAATTTTCCCTAAATTTGACTTTTGTAACCGGGAAACTACCTACCTATATTTACTGCCATGACAATATTTTATTCAAGAAAATAAATTACAAAGCAGCTTATGTTTGCATTTCACTTTGGCAAATATGCAAGCATCATTTAAAATACAATTATAGAACGAGATACTAAATTCACACCTGTGGGAGGTAAGTTCATGAATGCTTTTGTGTCTTCTCTTTAAAAAATTTTCCTTATTTAAAAAAATTCTATGAAAACACATTACTTTTTAAATAAAATTTTTCTTTTATACTGGTTTACTTAAAAATTTCCATATGAATTGTTTTTCACACTGATTTTTTCCATTTCCTTAAATTGTGTAACTGTATGATTACCCCCTACCCTCTGCTCTCACCCCCTCCTTAAATCCTCATACATGTTTTATTGGTTACCTTTCTATTTCTATAATATACTTATATACTATTTGTCTTTATGGGACTGAGTTAGTTCACTTAGCATTATGCTCTCCAGTTCCTCCCAAGTTAGGCAGTAATTTTAAAAATAATTTCTCCTGCTTGTAGAGTAGTATTATTCCATCCTGTACCATAACTTCTCTATCCATTTGCTTGTGATTGGACATTTGGGCTGTTTTTATGTTCTTGCGATGGTGAATAATGCTACTATGAACGTTAGTGTACAATTCTCTATTTGTGCTTCAGTTCTTATTCTCTCGGGGTATATTCCAAGCAGCGGAATAGCTGGTTCATATGGAATTTCTATGTTCAACTTTTTAGGAAATGCCAAACTGCCTTCCAGAGTGGTTTCAACATTGTACCATTCCACCAAAAGTGTATAAGAGTTCCTATCTGCACAGCCTCTTCAACATTTATTATTTGTTGTTCTGTTAAACTTTGCCACTGATACTAGAATGAGACAGTATCTCACTGTGGTTTTGATTTGCATCTATCTCATTGCCAGTGATTTTGAACATTTCCTCATGTGTTTGTTTGCCATCTGCATATCTTCTTCTGTGAAAACTCTTTCCACGTCATTTACCCGTTTTGTAATTGGGTTATCAGTCTTTTTCCTGTAGAGGCCCTTCCTTGGAGGATTTTGTAAACTTTTGATAAGAGTGAGACCATTGTGTGAAATGGTATTGCCAAAAGAAAATACATTGCTTTTTCAACAGAAAAATTGTTGAAAAGTAAGTCACCAATGAGTTAAAAAATTTTAAAAATCATGCATTACTGAGTCTAGAAAAGTAATTTTAAGTAAGTTAATTATTGCTCACATTTTTTAACTCAGTCAAGGTGATTGCTACAAATGATTTTTTTTTCTTTTGCAGTGTGACTATGCCTGTCAATCAGCATCTATGATAGATGAAAATAGACTGAATTTCAGCATGTCAACTTCAAAATCAACACTACTTACTCAATTTATTATGTTCACAATGTAGAATTTCAATTTTAGTTGTTGTTGTTAGGTGCTGTCAAGTCAAGTAAGACCCATAGCAACCCTGTGATCTACAGATTTGAACCTAGTCCTGTCCTGTGTCATCCTCACACATAGAAGCCCATTGCAGCAGACACCTTATTATTCCACCTGGCCCAAAGTCTTCCTTTCCTTCACTCCCCTGCCTTTTTGAATATAAAGTACCACTTCAAGGTATGGGCCCTCCTCACAACATACTCAAAGTATGTGAGACGAAGCCCCATCATCTTTGCCTCCAAAGAACACTCTGGCTGCATCCTCTCTGAAACATATTTGTGTGTTCTTTTGACAGTCCATGAAATGTTTGGTGCTCTTCTCCAACACCATAGGTCAAAGGCATTAATTCTTCTTCTGTCAACCTTATTTACTGTCTAGCTCTCAGATGCATAGCAGGTGATCAGAAAGACCATGACCTGAATCGGACACACCTTACTACTCAAAGTGACATCATTACTCTGCAATAATTTGGAGAGGTCCCTAACTACAGACTTTCACAGTGTAATATGTCTCCTGAATTCATGACTGTTGGTAACAAGGGTGTTAATTTTGAATCCAAATAAGATGAAGTTGTTGATAGTTTCAGTCTTTTCTCTATCTATTACAATGTTGCGTAAGGGTCCAGTGGTAAGAATCTTTGTCTTCTTGACATTGAGATGTAATCCATATTGAAGGCTGTATTCTTTGATCTTCTGCAACAAGTGCTTCAGGTCCTCCTCATTTTCAGTAAGCAAGATTGTGTCATCTTCATAACACAGCTTTTTGTTGAGTCTCCCTTCGATCCTGATGTCACATTACTCTTCATAGAATCCAGTTTCTAAAAAAATTTGCTCAGCATACAAAGCAAATATGTCTGGAGAGAGAATACAACCCTGATACACTCCCTCCTTAATTTTAAACCATGTAGTGTTTCCTTGCTCTGTTCACATAACAGCCTCCTAGTCTAGGTATGGATTTTGAATGGGCACAATTAAGTGCTCTAGGATTCCCATTTTTTTTGTGTTAGCCATAACTTGTTATGATCCACACAGTCAATAAAGCATAAATAGATGCTCTTCTGATATTCTTAACTTTCAGCCGCATCCATCTCACATCAGCAATGATATCCCTGTTGCCATGGCCTCTTCTAAATTCTGCTTGAATTTCTGACCATTCCCTATCTATGAACTATTCTAGCTATTTTTGAATGCTATTCAAGGTTCTTTTGCTTGCCAGTCATATTAAAGGTATTGTTTGATAGTTTACACATTCTGTTGGATCAACTTTCTTGCGATTGGAAATAAATATGTACCTCTTCCAATTTACTGGCCAGACAGTTGTCCTTCAAATTTCCTGGCATAGACAGGTAAGCATATCCAGGGTTGCATCTGTTAATTGAAACAAGTCAATTAGTATTCCATCGTGCTGGGGCCTTATTTTTGTCAATGTCTTCAATGCAGCTTCCACTCCCTCCTTCATTACCCTTGGCTCCTGCTCAGAGGGTATTTCCTGAAATTTTTCAGTCAGTTCTTTTTGTTTCAATGAGTCTGTGTGTTCCCTCTACTTTTTATGCTTTCTGGATTATCCAATTCTATTCCTAGCATCTTTCAATATTGTGCCTAGAGGCTTAAATTTGTTTTTCCATTTTCTCAGGTTGAGAAATGCAGAACATGTTCTTCTCTTTTTACTCGCCAATTCCAGCTCTCTGCACATTCCATTAAAATTATTTACTTTGTCTTCTTGAGATTTCTTTTAAATCTTCTGTTCAGCTCTTTGGTTTTGGTGTGTTTTCCCTTTGTACAGCTTCTCGAGTCTCTAGTACAATTTTTAAAGACTCTTCTGATATCCATTAGCTGTGAATTCTAATATTAGAATAATCAACTCCAATTACATATGCTCAAATTTGGATATTGAGAATTAAAATTAAAACTTTTAACAAGCTATTACTAAGAATAAGAAAATAATGTTAAGAAATAAAAGTTCCTGATGAACCCCCCAAAATAAATATGCTGCATTATAAAATTGTGTCTTATGGGAATTTAGAAGTGCTCATTTTGAGGTACTTTTTATTTTTTTTAAATAATTTTAATGAGCATTTACAGAGATTTTGGATTTCCATTCATTCATTGCTGCATTTCTCTCCCCGCCCAGCCCTCTCCCCCCCCACGCCGCCCCAGTTCACTCTTCTCTTTCAAAAGTAAAAGAAACACTCCTTCCCTGGTACACAATCCCCCCACACCCCTCCCACCACCCCAAGTACATTCCACTATGCAACCTTAATTGTGGACTCTTTTGATAACCATAAGACCCTATCATACATCGCTTTTATTCACTCCCTCATCTGTTTCAGTTCAGTATACACAATTTATCCAGTTTTTCTCAGTCTTACCCAACTCTGATATCAATCCCATTTTACAACAGTGGCACCATGCAATATTTGTCCTTTTG
>NW_006399779.1:7102474-7110514 GCF_000299155.1 Elephantulus edwardii | reverse complement strand
AGGTCCCATTCACCTATTTTATCTTCTCCTGGTTGTAGATTTTTCAGGATATTGGAAGACTGTTTATGTTCTGGATTAGGACTACTAGAATTCTTCCAAGCTTTTCTTTAATGAAGTTTATAGTCCTTGGTTTTAGTCCTAGATCCATGATCCACAGTGAGTTGGTTTTTGTATGTGGAGTGAGAGGTGGATCTTGCTTGAGTCTTCTGCAGATATTTTTCCAATTTTGCCAGCACCATTTGTTTAAAAGGCTGTCATTTCCCCACTTACCTGATTTCATTTCCTTGTCAAAGATCAGTTGACCATATGTAGATGGGCTGATTACTGGGGTCTCAATTCTACTCCATTGATCTATGTGTCTGTCATTGTACCAGTACCATGCTGTCTTAAGCACCACGGCAGAGTAGTAGGATTTAAAATCAGGGAGTGATATGCTTCCTACCTTTTTTCTATTTTTAAGGAGTGCTTTGCTTATTCGGGGCTTCTTTCCATTCCAAATGAAACTGGAGATTACCTTTTCCATCTCCTTGAAGAATGGAATTGGTATTTTTATTGGGATTGCATTAAATGTGTAAGTTGTCTTTGGTAGAACTGCCATTTTCACAATATTGAGTCTTCCTATCCATGAGCAAGAGATATTCTTCCACTTCTCCAGGTCTCTTTTGTTTCTTGTAGCAATGTTTTGTAATTTTCTTTGAATAGACCCTTTGTGCTTCTTGTTAGATTTACTCCCAAGTGTTTAATCTTGTGATTCTCTATTATGAATGGCATTGTTTTTCTTACTTCAGACTCTGTATTTTCTCTGTCACTGTAGAGAAATCCAACTGATTTTTGTATGTTGATCTTGTATCCTGCTACTTTGCTGAATTGGTCAACTATGTCCAGTAGTTTTCTTGCTGAGTCTTTAGGGTTTTCTAGGTATACTATCATATCATCTGCATAGAGAGATAATTTTACCTCCTCTTTGCTAATTTGGATACCTCTTATTTCCTTCTCTTGTCTTATTGCTCATTTTGAGGTACTTTTAAATAACTGTTGTACAATGAATAAGAATGACATAAGAAAAATTGTGTCTTTGGTATAATGAGGCTGTGTGCCTTTGGGTTATGGTGTTGGGGAAGAGCACTAAGCATCCAGCAGACTGCCAAAAGAACAAACACCTGTGTCTTGGAGAGCGTGCAGCCAGAATTCTCTTGGAGGTAAAATCGGTGAGGCTTTGCCTTACATACTTTGAACATTTTGCTAGGAGGGGCTATTCCTTGGAGAGGAACATGATGCTCGGGAAGGTGGAAGGTTAGCAAAGGAGAGGAAGACTCTTGTGCAGGTGGATTGACTTGGTGACTGCTGCAATGGGATCTATCTAGCATGCCAGGAAGTGAGAAAATGACACAGGATAGGGCAGGGTTCAGATCTGTTGTTCATAGTGTCACTGTGGGTGGTACTCTATTTGGTGGCATTTAACAACAATATAAATAAGACTCATCTTTATCGCGAAGATTTCCCCAAAATGAAAAATGTATTTCTTTCAATATCTGAGAATTTTAGTAGTGTGGAACTATTGTACATTTAATCAAATGTCAAAGAAACAAAGTGGCTGGTCTAGTGCCTTACACACTGTACGCCCTCGATGATACTTTTCCATTACTAATATTACATTTGGGAATATTCATCATAACTATCATTTACTTACTTATTGGCTGTTTCATGTTAAAAATTGCTAGTTCTTGTAATTCTTTTCCCCAGAAAATGAGTGGGAGTTCGTTGTTCTAATCTCTTTTTTTAAGAGCTCATCAATAATATACCAGATCAACATTTAGAACAGTCTGTGTAACGATTGGCATATGGGGGATGAAGAAAATGAATTTGACACAAGAGAACAACTAGGCATCTTCCCCTTAAAAAATCTTTATACTTCTGTGAAAGGAGGATTTAGAAGGCGATGAGAAGCAGATTTTAAAATCCTGCCCTTATTTTTAAACCACATAGAAAGCAAATTGATGTGATTAGGATGGATGTCTCCCCTCTCTGTTCAGCCAGTTAGCCAATGGTTTGTCCTGTCAGAATTATAGTTTTTCTCCAGTTTCCCTCTTCCACTCTGTTTTGGCTGCCTTTGACCAAGTTCAGGTTCTCTTTACTGCTCTGCAGTTGATTTCAATGGCTCCTAACAATTTCATCTTCTACTTTTTAAGTGTCACTAGGATTTTCCTAAGAATAATGAATTTTCCTAATATTGCCTAGCTGGCCTTCCAAAAGCACAGGGACCAATCCCCAGTGGTGTAGTGGTGAAGTGATTGACTACCAGCCACTAGGTCAGTGGCATGGATCCACTAGGGCTGTACAGGAGAACGATGTGGCAATCTTCTTCTGAATAGAGCTTCGCCTCGCAAGTCCTATGGGACAGTTCTACTTTGGGTTGCTATGAGTTAGGGTTGATTTGATGGCAATGGGTTTACTGTTTAGTAGGTTCTCAATAAAGGTTAGGTTGATAGGTTTTAGTTCACTCTTTACAACAATGAAGTGAACCAAACAAAATCTTGCAGCATGTACTAAAATAATTTCAATTTATAGAGAACACATGAAAATCCTTTCAATGCTACAGCATGGGATGTTTTAGTTCATTTCATTTTTCTTCCTTCTGCAATCTCTATCGTTCATCTCGTAGCTCCTTTTCAATTTATAGAATGCAGCACAAATTGTATTTCCTCAGAGAAATCTTCCTCGAGCCTTGAGATTAGCCTAAACCTTGACAAATTAGCGTTTATTATATTCTAGTTATTACACACTTATTGTTATATGTGCCATTGAGTTGGAACCAATGGATATCTGACCCTCCAGCATGTTTTCAAAGTCAGTTAATCACACGAGAGGAGATTACTCATCCTGTTTAATTTTATAATCAATGTATAACTCTCTAACTAGACACTAAATTTAAAGAAAAAGAGCTTCAAGGTTTCTGTTTTGTTTTATTTTTTAAGACAATAAAGTTAATATATTCTTTTCTACTATATTAATATTTCTCATGGACTAATGGTAGGAAGTGGTGTTGCAATCCCAAAGGCACACAATTTGAATCTACCAGCCGCTCTGTCAGAGAAGACCAGGAAATATCCTCCTGTGAGATTTATTCTCTCTAAAAATCCACTAGATATTCAGCTCTGAGCTATTTCCAACTTGATGACACAGAATAACTATATAAAAACAATAATACTCAGAAGAGTTGAAAATGCAACAATGGAGGATAAAACTGTAAGCCTGACAAAGATAAAGAAGCCATAAAACAAAATATAGCTTCAGACATTCCTCTAGGTCATATAGCCCTGGTGTACAAGTTGCCGTCCCGTGGTCACTTGTGGTTGCTATGAGGCTGAACACTGTGACACGGATGTGTCAAATGCATTAATGGTTGGCTACCCAGTGCGGACTGAGAGTGGGATGGAGCTCCCCGATTAAACAAGCGTGGAAGGAGGAGTGGCATCCACTTCCATAATAGCTTGCCTCCAGAAACCCTATGAACCTGGAGAGAGAATGAAAGGCACCCAAGCATCGAGGACTCTCCTTTATAGGGTCGCTATGAGTCACCTGCGACTTGACGGCACTTAACAACAACAACAACAATGTAAAATTGCTTAAGGCAAAAAGTAAGGTAAACTTGCTTAATGTAAAAAAAAAAAGTTGCTTAATGTAGCTTTCTTAAGGTAAAATTGACCTAAAGTGTGCATATTTAAGTGTAAAATTTATATATACACACACACACACACACACACACACACACTACAGTGGACAGTATTAATCATAGGGTTGCAGAATTTGGTGAGCAGAAGGAGGCAGTGAAGGATTAAGGAAAGATCCAGTAGGGTTCTGAAAAGACAGGGTAACAGTGAGCATAGAACAATGGTGATTTGTTAATTTTATAAAATCATATGATGCATGGTAATGATATATGAAACACAATGTGAATGAAGGAATGTGTGAAACCTAGTGTATATGAATGGAATACAATGTATATGAGTTTTGTATGTAAACCAATATAAAATAAAAATAAGGTTTTTTAAAACTTTGAGTACAAACATATTCATCATCCCTAAAATATTCTTATATTCGTTTATAATTTCATTTTGTTCTGTCCTTACTGTGTACAGCTAACCATTCACTGAGCTTCAGTTTTCTTAAGGCAGTTCCAGGCATAAAATACTTTATGACTTGTTGCTGGAACACAGTTATAGTCCACAGGCATTTGCAAGATGCATCAATTGATGAAGAGATTATTTCTTCTTCCAGTTTCTTCTGAAATTTGTAAATATTTGTTGAATGAATGGATGCAAGAAAGAAGAAAAACTTATGTGACTACCATGAATGAAAAGAGTAAATGCAAAGGCCCTAAAAAGAAATGAACTTGGTGGCCTCAAAGGACAGGAAGATGGCCATCCAAGTTTAAGCACAGTGATTGAGGAGGAGAAAAATGTAAGATGATTTAGAGACATTGTTAGGGTCGAGTCAGGCGCACCCTTCGAGAGCCAGAGTCACTCATTCACTCGTTGCTTGCTCATAGCTACCCCTCCAGTGTTAGTCTGAAAGTTGTAGACGGCAACACTTAAACCGTCCAGATTGCCACTGTTAATCTCACAGAGACTGGAAGGTGTTCAAACTGCCAGAAATGTGGTGAGTCAAACAATTTGAATGAAAATGTTTCTAAGTCCAAAGGCAGTGTTCATTTCATATTAAACCACCTTCCCATTAAAAGAGAGACGACAATTACTTCTATATTTTGTCAAATGTAGGCCTTGGATGAATTATCTGTAAGTCTAGGCCTCGAATTCTTCCCTTTAATTAAGTCAGTTTCTAAATCTTTAGTTAATGCTTAGAAAGTTTCTTTCACATCCTTCTGTGGAGGTGAAGTTTTGATAAAGTCTGAATGAGCCCACTTCTCCCCCCAGTTCCAAGAAAAGTCAAAGGCTATCCTCATCCAACATTTTTTATCCTTTTGCTACTTGTAAAGGGACCAGCTAGAGGCTCAGCTTTTGTATTTGGATTTTTAGAACAGTTTTTTGTCTGATAATAAAAGTCAAGTTTTATATTGTTGACTGAAGAAATTTAACAACTGCCTTCATAAATCAAACGAACAAAGGAACAATTACTCTTGTTAGTTGCAAATTTCAGCCTTTCCACATAAGAACACAAATATAGGATAATTTTTATAAATCTCTGCTGAGAGAGTAACATATATTTGATCGATGAGAAAAAAACTACTTAGGAACTTAAGATCTTTTCCTTCCCTTAGACATCCTTGACTTAAATTTCCCTTTAAAATTGTAATACAATTTTAACTATGAAAACAATAAAACTTCTTTCTATTAGAATATGTGAATATAATTAACATAGATTAAATTTATTTATTGAGGGGTTTTTGCTTTTTTCATATAGTTGAAGTGTTGTTTTCACAAAATCCTTGCCATTTTTGATAGTATAGTTTAAAATAGAGAAGTACAGAACAAAACCAGCTTAAAAAAGGCATTATATAGCTTCTCTAAAAAAAGCAATTTATATACATAGACAAATATATACATACTGTTATTGTGTTTGTGTGTATGTGTGCTTGTGTATATTGTTGTTTTTATTATTGTATACTATCAAGTTGGAACCAACCCATAGCTGACTCTCCAGCAGGTTTTCAAAGGCAGTTAATCTCATGGGAGGAGACTGTCCATCCTTTTCCTGAAGAGCAGCTGGTGGATTACAGTGCAACTTCTTCCCATTAGAGTACTAGAGCTCCACTTCCTACACACACACACACACACACACACAGAGAGAGAGAGAGAGAGCGAGAGAGAAAGAGAGAACTCTAGTTGCTTAATAGTAAGGAGTTCCACTGACAACTCAAAGGTATATGGTTTGAATCCACTGAGTGAGTTTGGATTGCAAGGTGAACAAAAGCAACTATAACATATATAGATACAAATAGATAATCTGAACTGATGAGTTTCTGACGTACTTTGAACATGTTGCAAGAGAGGATCAATCCTTGGAGAGGGACGTCATGCTTGGAAATGTAGAGAGACAGTACAGGAGAGGAAAACCCTTGATGAGATGGAATGATTCAATGACTGGAGGTAATAGGGGTAGATGTGTCAAAGACAATAAGATTGGCACAGGATAGAGTAGGGTTTAGGGCTGTTGTCCATAGGGTTGCTATGAGTTGCAAGTGACTTGACGGCACATAACAACAACAACAAGCGTGGCAAAGGTATAAGCAGTGTTTTACATTTTTGTGCACTGGATTATTATTAATTAAAACTCACTTGATTGCATCCAAATGCAGTAACAATGACATGATTGTGACCCCCCTCATCACATGAAAAACCTCAGTTTGTGCAATGTAGCATGGGTTTATGGCTCACAGAAATGTCATTGTTTGTGGTATAAATATGTTTAATAATATCATTCTTGTATTGAGAAGATGAATAGTATAAGCCTTCATATGTGACAATGCATAGTGTTTCAGAATTGCTAGATTTAGTATATCATCTGAAGTAATTGTTTTGGTTTTGAGCCAACTTTGTCTATTTGCATAGATAGGCACTTTGAGTTATTTTTATCCCAGTCAATTGGATTTAGAATGCAATTACTTTACTTTTCATCAACAGAAATAAAAAGATCTGTTCTATTTACAGCAAGCATATTTCACTCCATTGGTTCATCAAAATGATGTGTAGTGTTGGTTCGAGAAGCAACTAGTCAAAGAAACACGTTCCATGAAAACACTCCAAAGAAATTCACTCTATTGTTACAGGAAATGATCACAACCCAGTGCTTATAATCTTGAGTGTGACAAAGTCACACATTATTGTTAAATCTGCAAGAAGGAGTGAAGTACCATTTTTGGAGAATGACTGTTGTCATCAGGCTAATCTCTGTATTTCTTTGCATGATAAAGACTGCCACTCACTGTGTGTCACGGTCTATGCTTGTCAGATAGGTTTAGACAGCTGTGGGTTGCAGTGAAAGATTGCAACTCTGCACTATATTTTTCAGGACTTCATTTATGTAAGTCCCTTTAAAAAAATAAGAAAATGACTTGTCAGAGCAGATTCTTCCTTAACTGCTCATATTCTACATTTATGCTCAAAGGAACGTGAGGTGTTTGTAAAAGCAATACACTTCACTGAGACCTGGAAAAGTAGGAAGTTACTACGAACGGTATTATAAAATGAGTTGAATGGAGATATTATCTCCTTGTTGTCTGAAACGAATAGTTGACCTCAACATATATGGAGCAATTGGGGGGGAAATCAATATAAAAGGTTGAAATTCGAGAACAGTGGTATAAGGCATCCCATGGACCTATTCCCCAGAGAATCAACTGCCACTGGTGGAATATGTTTTTGAAATTCTCCAGCCTTTGTTCAAGACTATTTACTAAACTTTGTCAACAACAAAAAAAGTCAGTCTGTGTTACATAAGCCATGAACTGGACCCTCCAAGATCTCTCCTTCTGGACCAACTCAAAGTACAAGCTTCTTTAGGATTTGGTGTGGCCAATGGAAGAAGGTTTCCTTTCTCCACAGCCTCCAATTGCACAACACAACATCTTCCCAAGGAGAACAGATTGTCAGCATTTCTCATCCTTCCCAGCTCTGTGTTGCAGAGGTTCTATTTAGATGAAGTAATCTGAGAGGTTGCACTTTCTTACTTCACCCAATCCTTATTTATCAGGAAGGCAATCTAGCTTAGGAATCACAACCTATGAGTACAGAAGTCTTTATCATCCTTGCCCTAGCTAGCTTACAGAGTGGAGGAGTTCACAGTAGGGAAAGAAAACTGTAAACACTAGGTTTTTTCCCCATCCCCCAAAAACTCTATTTGTAGAGCTGGAAAATATTCCATCTCCCCTGAAGCACTGATGCAGAGTTTTTACTCCTGGTGAAACATAACATGTTCCTATTTGTACATTATTCATGAAATACACTAAAGATGTCATCCAAAGTGGCTAGTGAATTTTGATTTCATGAATGATAATAGGATAATCTTTTTGTTCCTTCAGGT
>NW_006399779.1:7099648-7101963 GCF_000299155.1 Elephantulus edwardii | reverse complement strand
ATGAGATACCATCCACTCCAGGAGCAGTGGCAAAGTTTAACAGGACAGCAAGTAATAAATGTAGTAGCAGATGTGGAGAGATAGGGACAGTTTGATATTTTCTCATAAAGCTGAACATAGAAATTCCATATGACCCAGCTATCTCACTTCTTGGAATATATCCCAAGAAAATGAGAACTGAGACACAGAGACTTGTACACCAACGTTCATAGCAGCATTATTCAACATCATAGGAACATGGATACAGCCTAAATGTCTCAAAACAATCAAATGGATTAAGAAATTATAGTACATTCACATGATGGAATGCTATGCAGCATGCAGAAAGTGATTTTGTGAATTACTACCTCTCTTGGGAGGGACTGGAGAGCGTTATGCTAAGTGAACTAACTCAGTCCCATAAGGACAAATACTGTATAAGACCAATATTGTAGAATGTGTATGAGGATCCAAGAGGGGGGAGTGAAAGAGTAGAGGGGGGAGAATCATAGGATCACACACTTTGATGGCTAGAGGGAGGGGCAGGTAAAGGAAATGGGAAAGATCGGTGTGAAAAAATATATTTGAACTTTTTTAAGTAAACTAGTATAAAATAAAAAAAATATTTAAATTTAAAAAAGGATTGTGTTTTTCATTACTGCAAAACTATAATATTAGAAGTAAAATAAAAACTATTGTACACTTACAAAGACTCTGTTCCTGTTCATTTTAGGTCTGAAACTTACTTTTAAACATAGACCTATCATTGTTACCTTCCCTTTCTTCCTGTTCTGTTCCTCTTTGCATAAAAGGAAAGACTTTGTGTTTAGTCTCTCTTACATTGAACAAGTAGTGTTTCACTATAGTTAACAAGATCATTACAAGTTGGCTGCATAAGGTATATATACTTGCGTGTAGTTTCTCACGCTTAAAAGTGAATATTACAGACATGGAGGGTTGTAATAGGCTCAAATAAGAATGTAGTATTCTAAGGACTGAAACATAAATGAAGAATTTCTTATCTATTATTTTGCAGGATATTTAGAATCATGGTGGAAGGATTGACCCAACTTAATATCTAGATCCAATTGTGCCTATGTCTAAATCGAGATGGGAGTGGTATTCAGACATATTTTGGATTACTTTAATAGAAACATCTACATTTTCAGAATGATGATATCCACAGAAACTGCCTGTGTAGCAATGTGCTCTATACTCATAGCTGGATGATGTATTTTCTCATTATTCATTCCAAAAACCCTATATATCCTATTATTTAATTAAAAGTACTTATTATCTCTACAGGGGTTTTACAATGCACAGTGACTAATCAAATTGTCTATGAACTCTTATGTATTCAGAAAATAAATGAAATCCTATTATAGGGCAATTTCAATATCATCCTTTAAAGTTTAGCTGACTTCTAAAATGAAATCCATCAACTTTTTTTCCTGTTAGAAAATTGAAAATTTGCATAATACCTCAGAATAAGATTTCTGTTCTCTAAGTCTAGCTCCTTTCCCATGTTTTCATTATACCTATTTGACTTAAAGTACACATATTTTAATATGTTGTTGTTGTTGTTGTTATATGCTGTTGAGTCATTTGCAACTCATAGCGACCCTACGTACAACAGCCCTAAACCCTGCTCTGTCCGGTGCCAATTGCACTGCCTCTGACACACCCATCCCGATTACCCCAGCCACTGAATCAATCCATCTCATAGAGGGTCTTCCCCTCCTGCACTGTCCCTCCACCCTCTCAAGCATGATGTCCCTCTCCAAGGACCTGTCCCTCCTTGCAACATGCCCGAAGTATGTCAAATGAAGCCCCAGAATCCTTGCCTCCAAGGAGTAGACTTGTTTAACCCTCTCCAGGCTGAATCTGTTTGTTTTCTTGGCAGTCCATGGCACATTCAATACTCTTCTCCAGCACCACAGCTCAAAGGCATCAATTCTCCTTCGGTCCTCTCTAGTTATTGTCCAAGTCTCTGATGCATAACAAGTGATAGCAAAGACCATGGCCTGTATCACGCACACCTTAATCTCCAGAGACACACTGTCGCTCTTGCGTACTTTAGAGAGGTCCCTAAAATCAGACTCTCCCATCACAATACGTTTTTTGATTTTCTGGCTGCTGGTGCCAAGAGTGTTGACTGTGGAGCAGAGCAAACTGAAGCTGTAAACAATCTCAATATCTTCGCCATCCATCCTGATGCTACCAGTTGGTCCAGTGGTGAGAATCTTTGTCTTCTTGACATTGGGCCTCAGTCCATACTGAAGGCTGTACTCTTTGACCCTCTGCAGTAAGTGCATGAGGTCCTCCTCAGTTTCAGC
>NW_006399779.1:7080410-7098385 GCF_000299155.1 Elephantulus edwardii | reverse complement strand
CATTAGTGTTCAAGGCCTCAAACCTGTTCCTTTGATGATTCTGAAATTCAGGTGGGATGAAATAAAAGTCATATTTTGGCTCACGTGGATTTGGTTTCATTTTCCTCAGTTTCAGCTTGAACTTGCATATGAGTAGTTGGTGGTCTGTTCCACGATCAGCTCCTGGCCTAGTTTTCACAGCTGATCTTGAGCTTCTTCAGTGGTTTTTCCCACAGATGTAATCAATCTGATTCCTATGCATACCATCAGGTGAAATCCATGTGTATAACCTGCATTTGTGTTTCTTATAAAACATATTTGCAATGAATAACTCATTGATTGTACAAAATTCATTCCAGCTTCATTTCTGTCACCAAGCCCATGTTTTCCAACTACTGATTCCTCTTCTCTGTTCCTAACTTTTGCGTTCCAGTCACCCATTATTATCAATGCATCTTGTTTGAATGTTCGATCTATCTTCGACTGTAAGAGTCGGTAGAAATCATCTATTTCTTCTTTGGTTCTGGTTGTTGGTGCATATACCTGAATGATAGTGGTATTCACTGGACTTCCTTGTAAGCTTATGGATATTGTCCTATCACTCACAATGTTGCACTTCAAGATGGATCTAGAAATTACTTTTTTTACTATAAAGGCAACCCCATTTTTCCTTGTCTTTTCATCTCCAGAGTAATATATCATATGATCATCTGACTCAAAATTCCCCATGCCAGTCTGTCTCATCTCTCCAATGCCTAATATGTCAATATTTATGCGTTCCCATTTCCTTCTTAATGATTTCTAATTTTCCTACATTTATGGTTCTCAAATTCCATGTTCCAATCACTAGTGTCTGTTTACAACTATTCCTCTTCCTTTGTATTTCCATACTTGAAAGTTCTACCTAGGTTGCCCTTTGTGTTAGTCTATGTGCAAATACTTTGAAGAAGAAAACAATCTTTATAATACAAAAACTTTTCCAGAATAGGAATCATATATCAAATTTAATCTATCTGTGACAATGGATGGTAGAGAAATTCAATGTCATCAGTCAGAACAATTCTATTAGTCCACTATGAAACAGACTGTCATTTGCTCATATGCAAGTTTAAAGTGAAGTTGATGAAAATTTGAGCGAGCCCATAAGAGCCAAAATGCAACTTCAAATATATTCAACTTGAATGTAAGGACAGATTCAAAAGACAATCTGTTGTTCTGAATATTCAAAACCAAATATCATATGATTTTTAAGGAGACATTAAAAAGAATATACGTGAAGAAAGGAAAAGTCACTAAAGAAATACTACTAATGTTTACTCACCATTGATTGTGAGTTAATTTTATTCAGCCTCCTATATGAAAAGGTTTTTGGCCACCAGTATGGGGTTGGAATCTAGATCAGGAATTTATCTGGAGCAGCTGGTTCTATAAAGATTTGTTTTCTGGTTCTGGTAAAGATTAGAGTGGAATGTTTACTTGCCATTGGGTGTGAGTTAATTTTATTTGGCCTCCTAGAAAAAAAGGCTTTCGGACCCTTGGGCCTGTGCCCCTGGGCCTGATTAAAATTATTTTTGGTCAAACATTCTTCCAAGTGGTATAGCACTGGTGTGTCCATTTGCTGTACAGAGGTAACTTGTGTTTGCTGTGATGCTAAACATTGTGACACTGATGTGTCAAAAGTGATAATGTTTACCCATGGTGGAGAGTATTTGGTGGAACTCAGCAATCAAAAGAAGCTTGGAAGCAGGAGTGGCATCCACTTCTGAAGAAATAGTTTGCCTTTGGAACCTCTATGAACTTGGAGAAGTGATGAAAGTTATACAAGTGTTCAGATTTTTCATTCACAGGGTCACTATGAGTCATCTGTGACTCGACAGCACTTAACAACAACAACAGCAAAATGAATCTCAGAAGGTCTCTGGAACTTACTCTGAAATGATTAAACCCAAAAGGGAAGAACAGGCTCAGCATCTCAAGCAGCCATACTGAAGGATTTAATGGGCAAAGTACTGAATTATGCAGGAAGCATCAAAAGAAAATGAAAGAAATATAGTCATATGTGACAATGATAGGTCAATATTCACCCATTTTAGAAATTAGCATATGGTCAAGAAATAATGGTATTGAAGGCATTAATGAAAAACAAGACTCCAGGAATTTATAGATTACTAATTGAGACATTTCAACAAATGGAAGCAGAACCAGGTGTTCTAACTCTATCTATATTCTGAGCAAAGAATCAAGAGCATTATATGAAAAAGAACCAGACATCAGGTTTGGAGGAAAATTGTGGTATGCAGATGACATGGATTTCCCCTCAATATAAAGAAAGTGAAAGTCCTCACAACTGGAACAACAAGCAACATTATGATAAATAGGGAAAAGACTGAAGTTGACAATGATTTGTTTCCTTGAATCTGCAATCAGCATGCGTAGATGCAAGTGACTTAGCTCAAACACCAATGAACATATTGTAATTGGCAAGCCAGTTGCAAAAGACTTGTTAAAGTGATAAAAAGCAAGGATGTCAGCGTTAGGATCAAGATGCTCTTAATCCAAGCCGTAATATTTTGTATTTTCTTACATAAATGTGGGTTAGTTCTAATTTTCTTCAATTTCAATTTGAATTTGCACATGAGTAATTGATGGTCTATTCCACAGTCAGTAACGGTCCTTGTTTTGATGACTGATACTGAGTTTCTCTAGTGATTCTTTCTGCAGATATAATAAATCTGATTCCTATGCAAGCCGTCAGGTGATGTCCAAGTTTTTTCTGTTTATTAAAAAAAAGGATTTTCTATGAATAAACATTCAGTCATTCAATTTTCAGCTTCAGTTCTGTCACCAAGTCCTTACTTTGCAACTATGATTGCTTCCTCAGTGTTAATATTGTGTAAAGGAGAATCCTAGAACACTTGATTGTGCTCATGCAAAATCTAAACCTAGATCAAGAAGCTGTTATCTGAACAGAACACTGCATAATTTAAAATCAGAAAGAATGGTCAAGGATGTATTATTTCTTCATATCCAATCTATTTGCTGAGCAAATAATTCGTGAAGCTGTACCCTATGAAGAGGAAATGTTGTAGAAGAGCTAAATATAGCCTTTGGTATGAATTGCATCTCAACCTCAAGAAAACAAAGGTCCTCATCACAGGGCCAACAGACAACATCTTGACAGATTAAGAAAGGATAGAAGCTTTCAGTGGTTTAATTTCGATTGGATAAACAATCAACACCTTTGGCCTCAGCAGTCAGGAGATCAAAAGATGTGTTGTATTGGGCATTTCCACAGTAAAGGACTACTCCAAACTATTGAAGACCAGTGAGGTCAGTTGGAAGAATAAAGTGTGCCTGATTCAGACCATAATCTTTTTATTCACCTGCTACACAGCTGAGAACTAGACAGTGAATAAGCAGGACAGAAGAATTGATGTCTTTGAGTTGTGGTGCTAGAGAAGAGTACTGAATATCCTATGGCCCTCCAAAAGAACAAACAGATATGTCTTGGGAAAAGTACAGCCTGTGTGCTCCTTGGAGGATAAGATGGTAAAGCTTCATCTCTCATACTTTGGATATGTTGCTTGGGGAGGAACGTCATCCTTTAAAGCTAGTCAGTGAAAGTGGATTAACACAGAGACAGCAGCAATGGGCTCAAGTGTGTCAGATATGATGAGCACGACACAGGATAGGACAAGGTTCAGGTCTGTTGTTCATAGAGTCATTATGAGTCGTGCTTGATTTGATGACACCTAACAACACCAACCGTCAATATATATATATATATATATATATATGACTGTTGACAATTAATATGGAAGACCAAAGAAGCGCTGATATATTTGAATTGTTATTCTGGCACTCTAGTGGTAGTCCATAGGCAGTTGTGCTGCTAACCAAAAGTCATACCTCTTCGCTGCTTCGAATTCATCAATTGTTTTAAGGACAAAACATGAAAAATCTCCCATGATATTACAGCCTTGGGAACTCAATGGATGGTCAGCTATGAGTCTATTTTTTGTAGCTGAAATGTGGTGAACCTTGTGCCACTGGGGACAAATGCCATAATGAATACCCAAGGTGGACAGTGTTTGGTGGAGTTTAAGACAGATTTGGAAGCCAGAGTGACATACACTTCCTAAACCAAATGTTTCTGGCAACTTTTGAACTTGGAGAAATGATGATAGGTATAGAAAGGCTTCAGGCCTTTTGCTCCTAGCGTCACTATGATCCATGCTCTACTTGGTGACAATCAACAACAACATTTGGTCGCCAGTATGGGGCTGGAATCCAGGTTAGGAAGACATCTGGATCAACTGGATTCTATAGAGGTTGGTTTCTGGTATTCGGTACGAGTTAATTGTATTTGGCCACCTATTGGAAAATAAATTTGGTTTTAATTGTTTTTGGTCAAACATTATTTTAAGTGATATAGCACTGGTCTTTCCATTTGCTCTACAGAGATAACTCGTGATTGTTGTGATGCTGAACACTGTGACACTGAGGTGTTAAATGTGATAGGGGTTACCCATGCTGGACAGTGTTTGGTGGAGCTCTCCAAGAAAAACAAGCTTGGAAACAGGAGTGACATCCACTTATGAAATAGCTTGCCTCCAGAAACCCTATGAACCTGGAGAAACGATGCAAGTTATACAAGTGTTCAGGTCTTTTATTCATAGGGTCGCTATGAGTGGCCTACAACTCAACAGCAATTAACAACAACAACATAGCCCATATAATCGTTGGTGGGAAGGATCCCAATGTTTCATCTCACCTACATTGGACACTTTTCAAGAAGGTCTATTTCCTAGAGATTGATAGAATGTTATTCCACTCAGTAAAGCAAAAATGAGGAAGACTGTCAATGAGATAGACTGAAAGTGGCTACAAAAATGAACTCAAGCACAATAATGATAATAGGATGGTACAAGTTGGAAAGTTTTCTTGTTTGATGCTTTACTTAGGTCTCCTTGGAGTGGGAATGGATTTGATACTTAACAATGAAAACTACATGTTTTTGTTGTTGTTGCCATGTGCTGTCATGCTGCCTGCAACTCATAGAGACCCTATGTACAACAGCCCTAAACCCTGCTCTATCTTGTGCCAACCATATTGTCTTGGACACACCTACCCCCATTTCTCCAGTCCCTGAGTCAATTCATCTTGTTGAGTGTCTTCTTCTCTTGTGCTGTTCCTCTACCCTCCCAAGTGTGATGTCCCTCTCCAAGGTTTGGTCTTTCATTGAAACATGCCCAAAATATGTGAGGTGGAGCTTCAGAATCCTTGCTTCCAAGAAGCAGTCTGGTTTCACTCTCTCCAGCACAAACCTATTTGTTCTCTTGGCAGTCCATGGTATATTCAATATTCTTCTCCAGCACCACAACTCAAAGGAATAAATTATCTTTCTATAATCCCTAGTCATTGTCCAGCCTTTTGATGCATAGCATGTAATTGCAAGGACCATAGACTGGACTAGTTGCATCTTTGTCACTAGACTGACATCGTTGGTCTTCAATATTCTGGAGATGTCCTTGACAGCAGGCTTTCCCAAAGGCAATTCACCTTTTGATTGTCTGGCTAATGGTACCAAGAATGTTAATTGTGGAGCCGAACAAACTAAAGCTGTTAACAATCTCAATCTCTTTACCATCTATCATGATGCTGCCAATCATCCCAGTAGTGAGAATCTTGTTTTCTTGATGCTGAGCTTCAATGCAAGTTGAAGGCTGCAGTCCCTGACCATCTGCAGCAAGCCCTTCAGGTCCTCCTCAGTTTCAGCAAGCAAGGTTGTGTCATTTGCGTATTTCAGTTTGTTGATGAATCTTCCTCCTATCCTGCTGACACAATTACATGAGAGAGAAAAAAAGTGAGAAATAACTCCAAATCCTTGAGACTGAGTAGTGAAAAGAATGGCATGAGTTAGAGAATGCAGTAATTAGAATAACCCTGTGTGTTGTGGGGTAGAACAGTGGACAGTAAAAGTATGTGTAATCAGAAGCTCATTTAGCCAGAGATGGAGTAAGTGATAATTCTTTAAGATTAATGCCACCTTTATTGCCCCCAAGGAGTATAGTTTTAAGGAATTGAATGTGCTTGAGTTTAGAAAATTATATAACAATGACATTTAGATTTTTGCAGCACACTTCAAAGTATTTTATTTCATTTAGTGGATATAACTAAGAAAGAGAAAATGAGTGAGAAAGTGAGAGCTCCTTCCAGAAGTCTTGAGGTACTCACACAACTGGGTGGTACTCTCTCATAAATTTAAGTTCCATGTTTATTATGACTCTTCTTGTCATTAATAGATTCACACCAAGTTCTTCATTTCTCTCTAAACACTTTCTTGAGCTATTGACTTTTGTGTCCTTGCATTTTAAATATTAATATTCAAATATTTATACCTGTGCAAATAATCATTTTTGTTAAATTCTTTGTGTTGAAATTCCTAGTATGGTAATTATTGATTTTGTAACTGGACTCTGATGCCTATAACACAATATAAAAACAACTGTACTCTTTATAATTCTTCTTAAAATTACAGTTTTCAGTACTTTCTTCTACATACAGTTCACCTTGCTTGGTGAAACTGAGGAATATTCAAAATGTTTCCTACAGAAAATCAAGGACTACAGCCTTTGCTATGGATTACATCTCAATGTCAAGAAAGCAAAGATCCTCACTATTGGGTCAATAGGCAGCATCATGATAGATGGAGAAAGAATTGACATGGTCAATTATTTTATCTTGCTTGGATCAAGAATCAGCACTGTTGCTAACAGAAGTCAGGAGATTAGGAGACATCCTGCATTGGGCAAGTCCACTGTCAAGGACTTCTTAAAAATATTCAAAGGCAATGATGTCAGTTGGAGGAAAAGGTATGCTTGACTCAGATCTTTTCAATTCACTTAATATGCATCTGAGAACTGGACAATGAATAAAAAGCCAGAAGAAGAATTGATGTCTTTGAGCTGTGGTGTTGAAGAGTACTGAATAGCCATGGACTGCCCAGAAATCAAATAGGTATGTCTTGAAAAGTGTAGCCAGAGTTCTTGGAGGCAAATGTGGTGCAACTTTATATCTCATACTTTGGCATGTTGCTAAGAGAGGTTATTCCTTGGATAGAAATCCATGTTTGGAAAGGTGGAGGGTCAGTAAAAGATAGGAAGACCCCAGACAAGATTAATGAACACAGAAACTGCAGCAATGGCCTCAAGTGTATCAGAGATATGAAGATGACCTAGGATAGGACAGGGTTCAGGGCTGTTGGTCACAGAGTTTCTCTGAGTCATACTTGACTCAATGGCACCTAACAACAACAACCACAATCATTCCCTACTAGAAAGTTTGCAAGAATATCATATTGCATTCTATGCCAATTGTATAATATTTTGGGATATTGTTTACTATGACAAAAAATGATATTGAGATAAGGGGGATTCACACTACACTTTTACCTGCCCCCCCCCGCTTTTTATGCAAGTACTGAGATATTGCAATGTTAAAACATAGCACAAGACACTCATTTTTCTTATAGACCCTCTACTTGGTATTCCTGAATTACTCTCAGGAATGCAAATGCAGTATGGTTTTACATTTAAATGCAGATTCTATGTGCAGAAAGGCATCTCTCCCTTCTGTAGAGCTGAGTGATTATGTTATTTCCTGGAATCTGATTGAATACCCATTTATTAACTAAATCTGGTTTCTTTTTCTATGCAACTTTGAAATAGAATTTTTAAAGTTTCTTCAAGACTACATTCTTCATTAATATGCCACATTAAAGCCTGACAATGAGGGAATCATTCTTACTGAAAATGTTAATCTCTCTGGATAAAATATAAGCACACAAATTATACAAATTGCTGTTTGGAGCCCCAGTGAAAAGATAGAATTAAACAAACAAAATTTTTACAAGCTGGTATTGAGAGAATGAATAAGCCTGAACTAGAAAAAGCCTTGGGGAGCCATGGTGGCCTAGTGGTAAGAAGCTGTGTTGCAAACCTGAAGGCATTGAACGCAAATCCACCAGTGGCTCTGTGAGAGAAGGATGGGCAGTCTCCTCCCTTGAGATTAAAATTGCCTCTGAAAATCCACTGGAGGGTCAGATATGGGTCTACTTGACTCAATGGTACACAACAACAGCAACAGAGAAAAACTTATAGCAGGTTCTATAGACAGAGTCCGGCAGGAAACCTCATAAAACTTTTCTAAACTGTGAATAAAAGAAGTCTTGAGAACAACCACTCGGCCAACTGATTGGAAGAGATCTATATTTGTTCCCATCCCAAAGAAAGGTGACCCAACAGAGTGTGGAAACTATAGAACAATCTCATTGATTTCACAGGCAAGCAAAATTTTACTGAAGATTATCCAAAAATGACTGGAACAGCACATCAGGAGAGAACTGCCAGAAGTTCAAGTTGAGTTTTGAAGGGGTCGTGGTAGTAGGGATATTGTAGCTAATGTTAGATGGATCTTGGCTGAAAGCAGGAAAAACCAGAGGAATGTCTATCTGTGTTTCATTGATTATGCAAAGGCATTTGACTGTGTGGACCATAACAAACTGTGGCTGACTCTGAGAAGAATGGGAATCCCAGAACACTATCGTGCTAATGAGAAACCAATACTTGGACCAGGAGGCAGTCATCAGAACAGAGCAAGGAAACACTGCATGGTTCAAAATTGGGAAGGGCATACGCCAGGGATGTCTCCTATCTCCATACCTTTTCAACCTCTTTTCAACGTCTGAGCTCTATGAGGAGAAATGTGGGGTCAAGATTGGTGGAAGATCTATTAACAATCTGAGTTATGCAGATGACACAACTCTGCTTGTTGAAACTGAGGAGGACCGGAAGCACTTGCTGCAGAGGGTCAAGGACTGCAGCCTTCAGTATGGATTGAGGCTCAATGTCAAGAAGACAAAGATTCTCATCCCTGGATCAATTGGCAGCATCAGGATGGATGGTGAAGAGATTGAGATTGTTCACAGCTTTAGTTTGCTTGGCTCCACAGTCAATACTCTTAGCACCAGTAGCCAGGAAATTAAAAGGCGTATTGAGCAGCAAGGAAGGAATGAAAACCCAAAATCCCTGTAAATGTTCGTTAAAACTAATAAAATTTAATAAAAAAAAATAAAAGGTGTATTGCCATGGGAAAACCAGCTGTTAGGGCCCTTTCCAAAGTACTGGAGAGCAATGGTGTCTATCTGGAGACTAAGGTGCATCTGATACAGGCCATGGTCTTTGCTATCACTTGTCATGCATCAGAGAGTTGGACAATGACTAAGGAGGATAGAAGGAGAATTGATGCCTTTGAGCTGTGGTGCTGGAGAAGAGTATTGAGGGTACCATGGACTGCTAGGAAAACAAACAGATTCATCCTGGAAAGGGTTAAACCAGGAGGTTCCTTGGAGGCAAGGATTCTGAGGCTCTATCTAGCATACTCTGGACATGTTGTAAGGAGAGACCTGTCCTTGGAAAAGGACATCATGCTTGGTAAGGTGGAGGGACAGTGCAGGAGGGGATGGCCCTTTATGAGGTGGATTGATTCAGTGACTGGGTAATAGGGATGGGAGTGTCAGAGACAGTGCTATTGTCACAGGACAGAGCAGAGTTTATGGCTGCTGTACATAGGGTCACTATGAGTTGCAAGCAACTTGACGGCACATTACAACAACAACAACAATATAAGAATTGATTTAAATTGAAAACAGCAATCCAATCAACTATTTTCTTTTCCAAACAGCCTACTTACTAGTCACTGCTTTCAGAGAACTACTGTGCTGGGTGGAGTTGGAACCAACTCCTAGCTGACCCTCCAGTGGGCTTTCAGAGGCGGTAAATTACAGAGAAGGAGACTATTCATCCTTATAATCCCACTTCATTGAATGAGGAAAGTTAATATTTTGTCATAGTAGTGTTGTTAGGTGTTGTCAAATTGAATAAGACTCGAATAACAAATATGAAATCTGCCTTGACACATTCTTAACAGCCTTGACACATTTGAACCAATTGCCCTAGTCACTGCATTAATCAATCTCATAGGAATTTTTTTCAATCCCCCTTTCTAAGCATTATGCCCATTTCCAAAGAACAGCCTCTCTTAACAACATGCCCAAAGTGTGTGAAATGGAGTTTCACTATCCTTGCCTCTAATGAGCACTTAGGTTCACTTTCTCCAAGACATATCTGTTTGTTCTTTTGTCAGTCCATGAAATAGTCAGTACTCTTCTCCAACACCACATCTCAAAGATTTCAATTTTTCTTTTGTCCTATATTTCACTAGAGTTTTAATTTCCCACATTCTGTACCTTTGGGAGGATAACTTATGATTCAATTTTAAGTAGATCTCTAGGATGTTAATCACATGAAAGATTTCTTATCACTGTTACATATTTCTGGTTAACAAAATAAAATGTCTTTTTTTAAACTTTTCAAGTGACAAAATCTTAGAAATTTCAGGTCATGAATCTTTAGATGATGAGTCATGATTTAGCTAAAGAAATTCTGATGATCTCATGGTTCTTCTGACAGAGACTACTGTAAAAGTAGATGCAGTTCACTCTTTCTCTCATGGTGAAATGTTATAATTAAAAAGAAAATTTTCCTTTGGGAAAAACTTTCTTGACTCTTTTAAACAGTAATTTAAAAAACAACAAACAACCGGGTACTTTATGTATAACTTACAAGGTTACGAACCCTAGAGATGTACAGAATTTTATAAGCTTCTGGAGAAATCTATGAGAGCAACAAGCCGAGGTTTACTCTGGATGCCAGAGTGATAAAATAAAAATATTCTAGACCTTGATGATTGCACCATGCTTGAATTTTCCTACATGCAAAACTTTTGACATATGAGATAATTATTGTTGTGTATCATAGAGTCAGAACCAAACCATAGCTGTTAGATTTGTGGCATTTTAAATTTTTCGTTTGAATGTTTGATTAACATGTCTTCCCCCTTGGAATATAAGAACCCTTGAAAACTGGCTTTTCTAGCCATTATTTTAGCCCCTCTTGGCAATATGAACGCCAGCTACCTTAAATGCAGGCACATGGTCTTGCAAATCATCAAAATACAAGGCCAATAAAGACAGTGCTTTCTATACTGTAAAAAAGGGGTGCCAATGGAGCAATGATGGTGATGAAGGGAGGGTAAAGAAACCTTAACAGTGCTGTGAAGAAACTGTGGCACTTCTGTGAAAACAGTGGCAGTGCTGTGAAGAGACAATGACAAGCTGTAGCCAGAGGAACCTATGAGATGTAGGCACAGTTAAAGATTTGCTTGCTGAACTGAAATCTGGAGAAGTTGATTTATAACTTCTCTGAGATGTAGTTTGGTTGATGATTGAGGAAGCAAGAGGCTTCTGGCATTTGCGCTACTGAACTGAAACCTGAACTTTCCCTAATTGAGGAATTGTATCTTTCTGTTAATCTGGTTTGAGACTGTTGAACTAAACCTGGACTTGTATTGCTGATATTCTTTGCCTCCACCACTCCCCAGTCTATTCCCCTAAGAAATCCCACAACTGCGAGTAAAGTCTGCGAGTCTTCCAATGAATGAATCCAATGATTGGTAGAAAGAGTTACAGGAGCATATGCGGTGGCATGTCTGACCTTGTAGCTATTTTGATACTATGGGTACTATTGAGGGGGTCAGTTCCCCTTTATAAAGCAGGTAAAAGTCAGACTTAATCACTCTAATGTTGCATTGGCTCTTTTCATACCCCATGAGGTATTAAATTGTTTGTAACAGAAAACGATTTCATTTTGTTCATCACTCAATCCTTAATTCTTGCATGATTTCAGGCACCTAGCAAGGACTCAATAAAATTTAACTCAGCAAATATTTACTGAAATCCTACTATGTGCTGCTATTATTATTTGTGTCAAGATATGCAAAGAGCTAGAGTCAGAAAATCAAAAGAGCCGAACTTGCTCAGTATTTCTTATGCTGAAGGAAAATTGAAAAACAAATTCAAGCTATGAGTTGGAATACTTAAGGATGCTTTGGGAATAATATTAAATGATCCAAGAAGCATTAAAAGAAGACAGAAGGAGTATACAGAATCACTGTACCAGAAGGAATTGGCTGATGCAGAAGAATTTCATAAAACAACATAAGAGCTACAGTCTGTCGCAATGAAGGAAGAAGTTCAAGCTGCTCTGAAAGAACTGGCAAGAAACAAGGCTCCAGGAATTGACAACATACCAAGGGACATATTTCATCAAACAGATGCTGCCCTGGATGTACTCACTAAGTTGTGCCAAGAAATCTGGAGGACAACCACCTGGCTGGAAGAGATCTATGTTTGTTCCCATTCCAAAGAAAAGCGTCTAGGCAGAGTGTAGAAATTATCGAACAATATCATTAATATCACATGTAAGCAAGATTCTGCTGAAAATTATCCAAAAACTACTGGAACAATACATAAACACAACTGCCAGATGTGCAGGTTGGGTTTAGAAGAGGATGTGGTACTAGGGATATTACAGCTAATGTGAGATGGATCTTGGCTGAAAATAGAGTTTACCAGAGGATTTGACTGTGTGGACCACAGGAAACTATGGCTGAATCTGAGAAGAATGGCATCCTAAAATATTTAAGTGTTCTTATGTGAAACCTGTATGTGGGCCAAGAGGCAGTTGTCAGAACAGAGCAAAGAGACACTTCATTGTTCAAAATCGGGAAGGGTGTAAGCCAGGGATGTATTCTGTCACCATACCTTTTCGATCTACATGCTGAACTGCACCTGGGAGGCTGGACTATATGATGAGGAATGTGGCATCAGGATTGTAGGAAGATTCATCAACATTCATCAAGACTCATCAGTGTTTTGCAGATAACACAACCCTGCTTGCTGAAACTGAGAAAGTGCTTGCTGCAGGAGGTCAAGGGCTGCAGCCTTCAATACAGACTGAAGCTCAGCATCAAGAAAATGAAGATTCTCACCACTAGGCCAATTGGCAGCATTATGATAGATGGTGAAGCGATTGAGATTGTTAACAGCTTTAACTTGCTTGACTCCACAATCAACACTCTTGGTACCAGCAACAAGGAAGTCAAGAGACAAATTGCATTGGGAAAATTGCCTGTCAGGGACCATTCCAGAGTACTAAGGTGCACCTGATCTAGGCCATAGTCTTTATAATTCCTTGCTATGCATCAGAGAGCTGGACAATGACTAGGGATGATAGAAAGATAATTGATGCCTTAGAGCTGTGGTGCTGGAGAAGAGTGTTGAATATACCATAGACTGCCAGGAGAAAAGATAGGTTTGTCCTAGAGAGGGTGAAGCCAGGCTGCTCCTTGGAGGCAGAGATTCTTAAGCTTCATCTAGCATCCTTTGGGCATGTTTCAAGAAAGGACCAATCCTTGGAGAAGGACATCTTGCCTGGAAGGGTGGAAGGATAGAGAAAGAGAGAGAGATCATTGATGAGATGGATTGATGTAGTGACTGGGGTAATAAAGGTATGTGTATCAGAGACAGTAAAGCTGGCACAGGATAGAGCAGGTTTCAGGGCTGTTGTCCATATGGTTTCTGTGAGTTGCAGGCAACTCAATGGCACATAACAACAACAGGATGGACTAATAAAAGAAAAAAAAATTCCATCCCTCATGGTTTTTATCTTTTGCTAAGGGGTATAGGCAAACGGTGGAAAAAAAGAAATATCTTCCAAATCTTTTATAGGTAAAGACAAATTAAGAAGGTAAGGGAGCAGAGAATACTTTGAGATGAGAAGAGTAATTGCTGACAATGCTTAAGAAAATGACATTCAACAAATATTTTAACGCTGTAATAAAGATAAGATGTATACTTCTAACTGGTGGGAAAATAATGTACACAAAGGGCCTTAAGATGTCAATGTGGCTGGAACCAGGGAAAGAAAAGGCAAGTGAGAGAAAATGAGGTGCTGGCTGGTGTAAGGACATAATATGCACACAGAATTTTGCACAGTTGTGTATATACTAAAACCAGGGGGAAAGTTAATTATTATTTTTCAATCCCATTTTATTGCAACTCAGCACATGAATGATCTTGGTGTTATTTTAATCGATTACCTTGCTCTCTGGTCCATATTTTTGGTTCAAGGAGGTCCCATTATAGCCTAGAAACCTCGCTGTCTTAGACTCAAACTTTAATAACTTTTCTCCCTCTCATTCATATGATAATCTTGACATTCACAGTTAATAGCTAAGCTTTTAATCTTACAAATGACATTTGCGATACTCATTATGAAAAAAAATGAAAAATCTTCCTGATGTCTACAAACTTTGTAGTGACTTCTTTTGTTTATAATTCAGAGAGGTAAATACGTCCTGATATCCCTAGACTATTGCTATTTTATGCCTTTAACTATTAACTAAGAGAAATGAGAAAAGGAAAATTCAAGACAAGTTAAAAGAGTAGGTTATGGAACCATATGGAGCATACTCATTATCTTAAAAACAATATGTGCTTATGTATACTTAAAAGGATGCTAAAATGGTCTTGATTTGAAGCTTTAACTGAATTATCAAAGAACAGAATAGACCTTAACTTATTCAATACCTTCATATCTACATTGAAATGTTTGGCCATCTGTGTAGTTTATTTGCTGAAAGTGACAAAATAAATATTCCTCCCAGAAATGACCTCTTATCCACAAAGGGTCTAGATTACTTAATCACCTACTTCTTCTCACCTACTTTTTGTTACTGAATTGAATTGATTCATAGCTGGTCCTCCAGAGGGCTCTTGGGGTCTGTATATCACATGGGAGCAGATTGGCTATCTTTCTCTAGAGAAGCTGCTGGCAGATTTTGATCATCAGAGAGTTAACACCTCAGGATAGTAGCACTTCTCCCTATGGATTAGGCCACCAGAGACAACTCAAGAGAAAACTAAAAGTTCGTTGGAGTTGTCAACAGTGTGACAATTTTGGGACAAACTTGACAGTGTCTTGAATGAGTCATACATATCATTGAGAAAGGAAAGAAAACTTTCAAAACTTGAATTTAAACAAATCTCTCTCCCCACCACCTCGTGTGTGTGTGTGTGTGTGTGTATGTGTGTGCATGATGTCTAGAGTGAGTGTTTGGCTCATGGCTCCTAAGGTTAATGGGATGTAGGGACTGCCACCTGATTCTTACTGAAACTAATCTACACCAGTATGGAAAGAAGTACATCTATATATTCTCAGTTTGGGAGGAAAAGGAAGAATGCATTTCTAAATATCCCTAAGGAAGCAGGATGAGGGACTTCCTCAAAGACTGACCATGTAATAGAACATCTAGAGGAACAAGAACATCCCACAGGGATAAGACACACACAACAAAGGTACTGGAGTCTGAAATTCCCAGGAAAAGGGTTTTTAAGGGCCTTAAAAATGCCTCATTACAACACAGTTACTAGAGAGAGAAGAGGATGGGTCGTATCCTCTCTCCATATCTATTCAATCTGTGTGCTGAGCAAATTATTTGAGAAGCTGGACTCTATGAAGAAGAACATGGCATCAGGATTTGAAGAAGACTCATCTAATAACATGCAGATGACACCGCTTTGCTTGATGGAAGTGAGGAGGACTTGATGCACTTGTTGCAGAAGATCCTATAATATAACCTGTAATATGAATTGCATCTCAACATCAGGAAAACAAAAATTTTTATCACTGGACTGATAGGCAACATCATGATAGATGGAGAAAAGATTGAACTGGGCTGGAGATTTTAGGAGGAAGATGAAATAATGTTAATCTTTTTACTGAAAATGATTTTATTTGCTCTTTCCCCCCACTAGCTCCTGGCTAACTTTTACGACAGTTAGTACATAATTTACAAATATTTCTTGTAAGAATGGGTATCTACATTATTTTCAAATAAAAAATGGAGTCATTAAAGTTTTGGATCAGGAATACAATTATATACTAGTTTAAAGCCAGTGGCAGATGTATTGTTGTAAGGAAGACCAGGTATGAAATAATAAGGAACGTAGTGGACATGAGCTCTGTCACAAAGAGAATTTATGAGCAAGATTTGTGTATACAGAGAGGAACTAGAGAATGAAGAAAGGAAAGACTGTTGAATCATAGTTTCATATTTATATCAAGGAACATTTACCAGAAAGAGTAATTCCATGCAATTTACCAATGTTTAAACATTGAGAATACTTTTCTTGTAACTACAAAAATAAAATACAGGAGACTATCCCAAGGAAAAAGAATCTTTTTAGTTTTAAATCACTTTTGTGTAACATTTTTGTTTTGTACACTCTTCTTTCTCCCCCTTTCATTTTAATTGAACAAAAATTTCTGTCCTCTTTCTGCACTTGTCTTCATCAAGCGGAAAATGACTGCATCTTTGTCTTAATTCCTCCAAAATACTGATCCAAGGACAACATTTTTTATGATGATTATTTGTTTTAGGAATTTATTTTAAGGAACAATAGTAGGGAAATTTTGTTGTTTGATGCTGTTAAGTCAGCTACAACTTATCAGGAGCTTATTAAAACCAGATATGGAACTTGCCCTATTCTGTACCATATCCTTACAATCTCTGTCATGCTTTAAGCCCACTGTTACAGTCACTATGCAAGTTCACACTGTTGAGGGTCTCCCTCTTTAATGGTGACTTTTGACCTTTCCCAACACAATGGCTTTTTCTAAGGTCTAAGGAGATATATATATATATAGATATATATATATATATAGATATATATAGATAGATATACACACACACACACACACACACACACATATATATATATATATACACACACACACACATATACATATACATACATATATATGTATGTCAGAAGAGGCCTGTCCTTAGACTGTGTGTGTGTGTGTGTATGTATATATATATATATATATATAATGTCAGAAGAGGCCTGTCTGTCTATCTATCTATTTATCTATCTATCTATCTATCTATCTATCTATCTATCTATCTATCTAATCTCCATCACTTCTCTACCAGTGTGTATAGTACTATAGTGGCTTGTGTGTTGCTCTAATGATGGAAACTATTTCACCAGTATTTAAGAAACAAATAGAATCACCTATAGTGGATAGCTTTTGGTGGAATTTCCAGCCTAAGACAGCTTGAGAAGCAGGACTGAACATCTACTTTTGGAAATAACAGGACTTAGAAAGCCCTATAGACCAATGAGTAGAAGAACAAGAAGATTTAACAAGAAATTATAATAGAAAACCAGTTTAAGAATACATTACCTGACTAGTCTCTGCTCTGGACTACTGAAGTTTGATCCTACTGGGGACTTTTTGAAGAGTAGATTAAATCACACAATAGAATTTTCTGAAAAGCAGAAGAGTAAAATATTAGCCAAAGATTGTCCTGTGTTCTTACCTCATTTTACCTCATTACAACTGTATTAGAATGAATCCAATAGATCTTTTGTGTGATATAAGTAGTTGGTTCAGAGAAGTTCCAGGGGAGAAAGCAAGAATTATGAAACAGTTGATGAAGGGTATATTCAATTGATACCTAAGCATAACTTATAGTCAAAACAAGAACTAGAGTGAAAAGGTCCACTGAGATGATCTAAACTTGGTAAAAAATAATTGTCTATGTACTTGGGTCAAATGTTAAGTCAAGTTCACCAGAGTCTTTAAAGTGGTGACTTCTGATAATATCTAAGGAAAAACCCCCTAATACACAAGAATGAACAGAATAATTTCTTTGAATGTCAACCAGATTTATCTTTAGTCATTTCAGCACTTGCTTAATGGGCCCATGGACCATGAGCCCATGCAAAAGGAGTGCAAACAATATATGAATCAATCAAATATATTTTCCATCTCTTTAAGGATGTTCTAGCACAACAAAAACAAGCTCCAGCAACTCTTGAAGAGTTAACCATGTGCATCAGAGACTAATGATAACTGGTGGGTCCACTGCATCTATCATCTTCACTATTTAAAATTGGTACATATCAGTGTATTGATTGGGGTAGCTATTGTTGCCAGTTTAGGGCCTGTGTCAGGAAAAGGAAG
>NW_006399779.1:7051921-7079255 GCF_000299155.1 Elephantulus edwardii | reverse complement strand
TGTCTTGGAGATGATACAACCAGATTGCTTTTTGGAAGCAAAGATGATGAGGCTTTGCCTCACGTACTTTTGGCATATTGCTAAGTAGGGTTTATCCCTAGGGGAGGGACATGATGCTCAGAAAGGTAGAGACTCAGCCAAGGAGAGGGAGACCTTCAACCAAGTAGACTGACACGATGATGGTCACAATGGGCTCGTATGTGTCAGAAAGAGTCAGGATGACAAGGATAGAACAAGGATCAGATTTGGCTTCAGACCTCATGGCCTAATAAAGAGTGTTATTTGCAATTGTAAAAAAAATGAAATAGATTCACTTTACATATGAAATGATACAAATATCTGTAGATGGTGTTCAGCTAAGAGGAATGCAAAATGCAAGAATTTCCAAACTGTTTGAATATATATGGAGAATTACACCTGCCTGCTGACTGTGTTTTAAAAATCATTATGCAGAATAACAAAAAGACCAAAAAGAACATATTACTAGGCAAGAATGCATAGCATATGAGCTATCAGTTTCTAGAGTTGACTTTTTCTTTTCTTAATATTATTATATATCCTCATTTTGAAACCCTAATTACTTATATCTAACTTCTGTCAACCAGATGGATTGACATTGTAAGTGCTTTAATAGCCTGGAGCATGTCAGAAATAAAGAGGATGACACAGGACAGGACAAAGTTCAGACAGGCTGTTATTAGGGCCACTTTGAGTTGTACTTGATGGCACCTAACTACAACAATCTGAGGATGAAGACTCCTGTGAAATTTCTGTGAAACATGTTGCTTTTTACCCCAGCTGTGTTGGAAAACAGAGCATTTTTTTTTTTACAGAAGTTGAAGAGAAAAACCAATCAAATCAAAACAAAAAATCACAACTGATGAAAAAAGCTTTGCAGTAGTGATTAATAATAATAGTTTGATCCTGGAGAATTGGCAAGAAAGTCATATACTTAAAAAAATTGATTTAGTTGTATAAAACTCATGACAATTGTATTACTTCTGTAAACTTCTTTCTACTTCTAACTCTGATGTTTATTCACCCAATTGACAATGTTTATTAAATATGGTTTATACGCCATATTTATGCAGATGTTGTGGATGTGCGTTTTCAACCCAAAAATGAAATACACAGTGTTTCCATTTCACAGTGTGCATCTATGTTACCTCACAATGACAATATACACCTATAATATGTTTGAACTTGTTAGACGTTGTTGTTTGCTGTTGTTGTTATGTGCCGTCGAGTCGCTTGCGACTCATAGTGACCCTATGCACAACAGCCCTAAACTCTTCTCTGTCCTGTGTCAATCGCACTGTCTCTGACACTCCCATCCCAATTATCTCAGTCACCGTAGAATGTTTAAATTTGAGTAGTCTCATGTTTAAGATACTATAGATTAATTTTGATTTAGATACGGCAAACACATATTCACTGTTTAAAAAAAAAAGTAACTGTCAGATTTGAGTAGCAGTGCTTGAATTTAAGCAAGGGAATGTACCAGAATTAACCAGTAAACCACATAACAAAAAAATCTCATGGCCATGAAGGTGGAACTTACTCCCATGTGACTCTCCATCAGATTTCCAAGGCTGTCAATTGCATAAGATGTGAAAGCTCTTTTTTCTCCCTTGGAATCACTGATGGATTTAACTTTCAGAAAGGCACGGCCTTTGGCTTAGGAGTGCAACTCTCATATAGAGTCTACTAATGGAGCAATAGAGCATATATAAAACATTAACTGCAACTTAGGAGACTCTGATTTCTGGTAGTCTTAGGTAAAGTATGAGCATCTGTGTTTTCTAACAGCTCCATGATTACTTGTGATGCACTTGTGTTTCTAATCAGGATTAAATTCAGAATTTATATAACGATAAATTTAAATTCAGAATTTATAGAATGGTAAATTTCAATTCTATGCAAAGAGAGATCTTCCTAGCAACTACTGCAACTTCCCAAAGTATACATATGTACATTATAAAATCCAAATAGGAAAAGGTAGCTGTGATATTCAGAAATATGCTTATGTACTTCTAGTGATAAGCAAGGTTTGCTAGATTGTTCTTTTTAAGTTTTTATCAACCGGATAATTTCAACTTAATAGATACTTATGTTAGTGAAAAATTTAAGACTTCCTCATAATTTTTTGTAAACTACGTATTAAATCTCACTAAGAACAGAATGAATTGCAGATTCTCAGTAAATCTCAGCCCTACTCCTTCGTATGTGTTCTCATTGTACTAATTTGTTAGCTTTAATGTTATAAATTGTGCTGAGTCAACTCTTGATCATGATTCTATGTGCATCAGTAGGAAACATTGCTTTTTCCTGCATCATCTTAACAGTTGTGGTTATGCTCAGCGTATTCCTCCTGCTATAGTACCTTTTGAATACCATAATTCATCTTCTAGCACTATGTTGCCTAGTATTCTGTTGTGTCATCCATATGATTTTTCTTCTCCCTCCCCATTTGTTTGTATATGATATTCACTTGTACTGTGTTTCATTCATTCACATTTTGTTTTATACAATCTTTGATTTTCATTGTGTTTCATGGAATCTTTCTTATACATTGCATTTTAATTAGTTGCTGTTGATCTATGCCTATTATGTCCCTGTCATTTCAAGTTCCCTCTAAATCTTTCTTATTTCTCCTCCCTTTATCCATCCATCAAACTCTGATATTCCGGCAATTTCCACCCTTCCTCTTTTTCTGACCCCTTTTCTCTTCCCCTTCTGAACATTTTTAGACATCTTACTAATTATCCTTCTATTTTTACTATAATTGTCTTATGTAAAATTTGTCCTTATGCGACTGAGTTTGTTCACTTAGTATAATGCTGTCTAGACTATCTTGGATGTTATGGAGTACTTTATGAAATCATTGTTTCTTAGTGTTGCATATTATTCCATTATATGACTGTTCCATAATTTCCCTATCTGTTTATTGGTGGTCATTTGGGCTTTTCCCACATTCTGGCTATAATGAATAATGCTACTATAAACATAGGTATGCATATCTCCATTTGTGTCTTAGCTTTCATTTCCTTGGGGTAAATTTACTAGCAATGACATATCTGGATCATATGGAATTTTTAGGTTCAGCTTTTTGAAGAAATACCAAATTGCTTTCCAGTTTGATGTTACCATTTTACAATCCCACCAGCAGTGTATGAGAGTTGAGACAATGAAGGCTTGCCTGCATCACTTGCGTATATACTCAGGACTGTTTGGTGTCTTGTCATTGATGTAGACTAACCTTCTAGGATACAGCCATTTTTTGCAGTGATGTCTGAAACTGGTTGAGGTTACTTGTGCCAGTTCTAATGCCATATTCATGAAAAAGTTTCACCAATATTAAGGTTTTTTATCTTTATATGGTCGCTTGCATAATACATTTTCTAATTCTAAACTAAGGTATCTTAAGGTATTTGTTATTTACTGGGTCATTAAAACTGCACGTGTGTATCTACTTCTTAGGGTGTTCGTGATAATGAATTGAGATAATGCATTCAAATTGCTTGGCACAGCACTTGATTTTTAATGAATGTTTTGTTGATGTTAACTGTAATTATTTAAAATGAAATAATGTTATGTTTATTTAAAAATAGACAATTTATACAAATATGGATCATATTGCGTGATCTGTATAAGTACTGACATGGGTGAAAAAACTTGCTAACCAACAATATCATTATATCCTAAATATGACCATTTTTGTTTATTATTTTGTTCACTCTATTGCTAGGTCAGAACTGACTCACAGTTGGTCCTCCTCCGGGTTTCTGAGGCTATAAATCAGACAGCAGGGTATTGCCCATCCTTCTCCCATGGAGTCATTGGAGGAGTTGAAACCCCAGAGAGGCATGGCCATTGAGTTAGTACAGCAACTCTCTCTGGACTGTGCCACCAGCAATCCAGTTCTTAATTATCTAAATCTATTATGTCAAAATCCATCCTGCTCATAAACTTCAAAGAGTGCCTAACAAGAATTTGTACTTGAGTCTGTGCAGTAATTCAACTAATAACACACATGCTCTCAAGACTTTCTAGGCACTAGAAGAAACATTTAAAGTAACCGTTGTTTGAGTCTGTTTCATTTAATTTATTCAACTTGTGTTGATCGATTGCTTACTCCAGGCCACACTGTGGGTTAATAAAACAAACAAATAAAATACTATTTATTTAATGCTTCCAGGAAGATAACAACTTCTATATTATTTGCTGTCTCATAATAGTATTATTTCATATTTTTTCTAGAGACACTGAATGTCTGACACAATTTTAAAAAAATAAGGTATGTGCAGAGGAAAGATAATGGCTCAAATTTATCTTCAATGAGTGTCCTTCATCATGAAATTAAATAAGAGCAACAATGCTGAGGTCACTGAACTGTGAACAAGACTTCTTATTTTCATCAATGTACAGAAATAATGGATCTTTATAAAAATATGAAGTGTTATTTTTTGGATTTGAAGTTATGCAGGCCTTAGATAAAATAAAACACTATCTAACTATCTGAATTTTATATGTTTTTTTCAGCCTTTGATGACTAGTATGTGAAGTAAATGTGATGATATCAACTCAATGCAAAATTATTGCCATTGAGTCAATTTCAACTGACATTAACCCTTCGTTGGGTTTTTGAAGCTGTAAATCTTGTAAATAGGAGATAGCCCAACTTTTCCCTGTGTAACCCTTCAAGCATTTGAACCACTGAAGATAACTGACCTTCAAGTTAGCAAAATAGCATGCTACATACTATATTGTCAGAGTTCCTATAATAATATTTGGAAACAGGAGTGGCATTCACTTCCTAAACCACATGCCTCTGGAAACTCTGTGAACTTGGAGAAATGATGATAGTCATAGAAATCTTCAGACCTTTTGTTCATGGAGTTGCTATGAGTCGTGCTCGACTTGATGACACTCAACAACTAAACATAATAATATCATAAAATTATTTAATTGAGAAAGAGTACTATATTAATGAAAGATATTGGTACTAGTAGTTTCAGTACTACTATGGTAATAATAATAATTGTGAATGCACATGTAACTATAAAATCCACTTGTCTAATACCTTATTCAAGAGCCAACTTTCTTTTTCCGAATCCCTCACTTTGTGTAGGTAGCAGACAATGTTCTACCACCTAAGGGAATTTAGATTTTCTGATTTTTTTTAATTAATTTTTTTAAAAAAGAAAGATTGATTTATGTGTGTATGTAGGGATATCTCAAGACTTGGCTTATGCAGTTGTAAAGATTGTCAAGTCCTAAGTCCATAGGTCAGATGTCAGAGTGGAAACTTCTCTTGATTCGCAGAGCTATAGAGATTGACACTAGACAGCAATATACACTGAAACTTAGCCATTATTAAATATATTTGAAACATGAAAATGTCTTAGCGGGTGCTATGTGATTCATGGAATACCTATGGACTGCCAAAAGAACAAACAGCTTAGTCTTAGAAAAGGTGCAGCCAGGGTGCTCCTTGGAAGTAAAGATGATAAAGCTTCATCTCATATACATAAACATATTGCTAAGGAGAGTCTCTTCCTTGGAGAGGGTCATCATGCTTGGAAAGGTTGAAAGAGAGTGAAAGAGAGACCCTTGGCTGGGTGGATTAACATATTGAGTCCAAGATTGTGAAGATGGCAGAGGATAGGACAGGTTTAAGATCTGTTATTCATAGGGTCACTATGAGTCACACTTGACTTGATGGTAACCAACAACAGCAGAATACTACAGGGTGATTTGTGGTGACCCTATGATCAAAATATGTGCCTGGATGATGTAAGTCATTCTTCGTGGCACCTAATAACAAAATCTATTGTTTAGCTAAAAGGTGATATCTGGGAATGGGTTCCTGTCCTTATTTGAAGGTTTGATTAGAGGCCAGCTGTCTCAGAAATTTTACAGGTCTCTATCTGGCCACTTTGGAAGCAGGAATGGAATCCACCTCCTAAACAACATGCCTCTGGAAACTCTACGAACTTAGAGTAATGACGATAGTCGTAGAAACAGGGTTCAGAACTTTTGCTCATTGGGTCACTTTTAGTCATGCTTGACTCCACGACACTAACAACAGACAACATCTGACTACTAAGTCTGTTATTTTTTTAATGACTTTGAATTTCATTCCACATAGTTATCTTACATTACCTAGAATATTCTGTTGTGATCTCAATCAGAATCAGGTATTTGGAGCTGCACATTGTCTGGTTCTTCTGGTCTCAGGCTAATTAAGCCTATGTTTCACATAGTCTGAATTTGTTGCACTAATTATTCCGTTGACTTTGATTTTTCTTCACTCTTCTTTGCCCTGGATTGGGGGGAAACCCCCAAAACAGTAGTTGTATCTTAGATGGTTACTCATCAGCTCTTGAGAGCCAATCACTACTAACCAAAGTAGAACGTTGAATATTGTCTTTGTGGAATACTTCTGTCTTAGATCTTCCCTGAGATTGTAGCCATAAGCACTCAAATCTCTCAAAATTTTTGGTTATGGCTGTGAAGTTTTCCCAACTTAGCCTTGTATATATTCTCCAACATGGTTGAATATACTTGTAGTACATATAAATAGGTATGTAGAAATATCCTTTGCCAATTCTATACATGATTGTGGGTGTACTTCCATATGCTATCACAACCTGTTCACTTTTCATATATACTTCTGTTTCCACTCATCAATTATTTATTATTGCAGTATTGTGTATATAAGAATATGTACTGTTGCCTTTTTTATGTTTGTGTACCTCCAAGCACCTTCCTTTGTCTTGGTCATTGACCTACCCCTTATTGTGTATTGTGTTTCTTTTACAAAAGTACATAAAAACCTATTTTTTAATTGAACAATAAGTCAAGCACAACGTTAGTTGTGAGGCTAAAAAGAACCAGTTAGTATTTAATTACATGGTTCATAGGGTTGCTATGAATCAGAATTGACTAGTCACACCTAAACAACAACTAACTAGTGATCTTTTCTCCCTCTCCTTCCCATCCCTCATAATGATTACAGAGGTTTCTGTATAAAAATCTTTTCTTGGCATTTTATAATACTAGTCTAACACAATGTTTGTCCTTTTGTGTTTGACTTATTTCACTCAGTATTATGTCCTCCATTCAGCCATGCTGTGAAATATTTTGGAAATTATTATTATTATCCTTTAATGGTACATAGAGTGTTATACTGCATACATGTGCTATAGTTTAACCATTCATCAATCGATGGGCACATTTTTAAAGTCATCATCAGTTGATGAACACTTGTTAAAGAGACTATCTCTTCCATAGTTGCCATTATAATTTAGTGCTACTGTAGCATAAAGTGACTACAAATGGATGGCTTTAACAAGTAAAAATGTATTCTCTCACATGTTATGAAGCTAAAATTGAGGGCACCAACTACAAGAGATGGTTTTTTCTTCTCTGTCAACTCTGAAGGAAGACTCTTATCTTCTCCTGGGTCTGAGAGTATCACAGAACAAGAGTTCCTGTTCTATTTGAACTTCATGTATGAATATTTTCTTGCCTTTATATTAGTAAGGATGTTTTCTGTTGACAAATATTTGAAGGATGTCTCTCTTCCTTTTTCTCCTTTTCTTCTCTCTCCCTGGTATGGCATTCTGTTGTTGTTTTTATTATACCGTAGAGTCAGAACTGATATATAATTGATCCTCCAATGGATTTCCAGAGGCAGTTTAATCACAAAGGAGGGAATTGCCCGTCTTTCTCTTGTGGAACCACTAGAGGAGTTGAATCATATGCCTTTGGGTTTACAGGATAGCTCTTTACCACTAGGCCACCAAAGCTCCCCTATGGATTTTTGAACATATTAATCTCTTTGATAGTAATTCTCGTAACTCTCAGACTTTCTTAATTTTACTTTTAAATGGTTCCTCTAACAGTTGGTATTTTACTGATTTTCTTTCTATTTCCAAACTCTGTCTTCTATTGATATAATTATATTCCTTTGTCCTTCCAAGGTTTTTTATTTCTAACGTTTTTATTTAAAAAAATAATCTGTTGCTCTCCTGAACTCTCCTAGAGTTTTTTTGTATAGTTTTCTTGATTTTTATCTCTGATTTTTTTGGTTTTGTATTTTATTGCACACATGTTCCCCCTGATGATACAAATTGCTGTCTGTGTGTTTTTGTTTTTGTTTTTGTTTTTTTCATGATCAGGTGCCACTGATGGTGAGTGATTCTGCATTTACTGGATTCTTTATTTTTATTTATCTATTTCTTTATACACGAAAAGATTCTAAATATATCCTAAATATATTGACAGATTCTAAATATATTGACAGGACTTACCTGTCAAGTAGTCCCATTGTCTTCCTCAAAAAAGGCTTTCTAGTCCTTTATTTTGGTCACTTTATGACCAATCTCTAGGTGGGAGAAATGGTTCCAGGGACTGTCGGCATTAGTCTCATTTCACTGATCATGTAAAGCATTTGAAGTGGGCTGCATACTTTTTGGTCAATACCTGCCATCAATCTAATGGTGAAAACAGATAGTGACTCTCATTGTGTGGGCAGGGCAGCCTTTGTAGTGGATATGACTGACTAGTGGGGTAAAATTGACATCCCCTGACCTACTGGGTGCTGAGTGGTGGATGCTTGTGCATTTGATTATACTGCCGCCACCTCTCAAGTGTTGGAGGAATGTGTGTGTGTGTGTGAATGGTAGGCAGATTTGTGAAATTACACATTTGCTATCACTTTTGAGGTAGAGAGGAGAGAAGAAGAATGTAGTTGGTAAGGTAAGTAGGGAAAGAATGATGGGCAGATGCATATGAGGTCATGCTGCTGCTGCTAGTCAATTGTCATCCTTCACTGGTTGAAGCTGAAGAGGGAGAGATGAGTGAGTAAATGTGCAGTCATGCTACCTTCACCTCTTTCTGGGTAGGAGGAGGGAGAAGGGAAAAGCAAACAATTGTACACATGTTCCCTCTGATGATACCACATGCTGGCTGTGTGGTTTTTAATATGATCAGGTGCCACTGCTGGTGAGTGATTCTATATTTACTGGATTCTTCAGGGTTCTATGGTTGTCTAAGTCACTGGAATTCTTGCTTGCCTTTCCTTGTTGAATCTTGTTCATGTTCTGCTTATCTTAACTCTTTCTATATTTCTCTACACTGTGTCTCTTTCTTATTGCGGATCACATGAAGTTGCCTTTGTGTGTACCTCACCTAGGTACACTAATTGTGCTGCGTTAAGACAAGCATATTGTTCTTAGCTCGCTCTCAAGGCACAACTGCTCTGGTGTCATAGTCCACAGCAACTTCTGCTAACGCAGAGGGCCTGCTTTTCCTATGGTTGGGAAGTTCCCACCATTATGATTTAAAACTTCAAAAACTCAATGGAAGGTCACCCAGAGTTAGAACTTACTGATGGCAGTGAATTTTGTTTTTATAATTTTAAATCAGTTTGGATAGTTTACCTCTGTGCCTTCAGTTACTATTTTTTCCTATGTAATCTCCAATTGCTATAAAGTCATCCAGTGAATTTCCCATTTAATATATTTCCTTTTTCACTTCTAGAAGATAATTACTTATGGTTCTTTGTATTTCTTCTATTTCTTTCCCAGGATCGCAGAAATTATGTTACTTGGTAATCAATTAGATACTTTCAGGGCTATTTTTTTAAAGCTTCACTAGGTAGCAGGTCTGCAAAAGAAAGGGAGACCCCTAATATGATATGTTAACACAGTGATTGTAGAAATGGACTCAAGAGTAACAGAAATGATGCGATAGGACTGGATTCAGATCTGTTATGCATAGTGTCACTATGACTCATACTTGTCTCATTAGTACCTGACAATAACAACACTGTAATAGAAAGTAAAAATAACTTTAGTACTAAGGAATAAGTATTCTGGAGTCTTTAATCTGTACCCTTGGAATTCACAGAGGACTTCTAACTCTGATAATTGAAAACTCAAATCTCTTGCTACCCAGATAAAATTTAAGAAATTGGCCACCTTACAATTTCCTGAAATTTTTCTTTGCTTGGTAGTTGCTCAGAATTCTGAAATTTGGTTGACATAGTGGTTAATTAATCAATCTATTGAGTACCCTCAAATCTTGTATATTAATCTTTACCAGCTTTTCCAAGATAATCTACTTTCGTAAATATTTACTCCTTCAAGACCCTCTGGTCATTTTTATATTGCCCTACATTGTAGACTTTCTATGATTTGGAATTGACATCAGGACAGTGGATGGGATTTGAGACAGTGGCGGTTTATTGTGCAAGCTTGTGCAGGAGCAGCCTAAGCATGTGAAATTTAGAATGAAGCCACATTTTTCAAGAAGATTTGTGGCCATATTTTTAGATATTTTGTGGGGGAACATTTTCAGTACTACTCTCTTCAAAACAGTATTTTTCACTTCTTTCCCCACTGTGATTTCTGTGTCCTCTTTTCAGTGAGAATGCCAATTCCTGAATTTCTTCCTTGATCACTAGGAGTTGGAATCCGGCGCCTTCTCAAAAAGTGTCACCCCCCTACAAAGTCAGTTTGATTCTAGGATGAGCACATTTTGTTTTTCTTCTTTTGCTGATAAAAGTTGCATTTCTGTCGTGAAATGTTGGGGTTTATATACTTTATTCAGTGTTCTGGCTCTTTAGGCAGAAGTTCTGGTGGGATAGGGCCATAGGGACTTAAAAAGGATCTCTGACAGTGTAGTCTGTAGCATGTTGCATTGCTGACCAAAGACCCCTTAACCTCTTGTGGTTTGAAACCACCAGCAGCTCCATGGAACAGAAATGGACAGTCTCCTCCCCTTAAGTTATACAGTCTCAGAAACCTGATGGAGGCTCACAAGGAGACAGAATCGCTCTGTTGCATTGAGTTTGGGGTTTCTGTTTTAAAGCAAGGAAGAAAGACCTATAACAGCTACTCTATAAGGATTAGAAACAAAATCTCTAAATTTAAAAAACAAAAACAAAACCAAACACCCAAACCAAAACAACCAACCAACACTAAAAAAAAACTTTAGCAAAAATCATTCGAATATCACTCCATCATCACTAAGATGAATTAAATAAACAAAGAATATTTTTTTTAAGAGAGAATTGAACAGTGGAAAAAATCACTGGCACCTATCAAGATGTTCTAGAGAGAACACTTTACACTTATTCTGCTTTAGAACTACCAGTCCATAGTACTGATTCTACCTCCTCATGGTTGCCTAATTTGGAAATATTTCAGGGAATTAAGAAGACATTATAAAAAAGATAATTATATAATTATAGGTAAAGATTATTAAAAAATAGGAGGAGAGAGAGAAAGAGAGAGAGAGAGAGAGAAAAGGGTATTTTTAGTACAGGGGTAAATCTGGTATTGTCTAAAATTAGATATTCTTGTATAGAATTAGTTACACCTTGAGAATAAAATCCATTAATGAACTTGTTTCTGCACTATTTATTCTATACTTTTGAGGGATTCTGTCACTTTGAGTCTCACTTGATGATGTAGTTGACCTTTATTAAGTCTCATTGCACTCACTAATGTATCAAAGATGTATAGGTGATATATCTTGATGATTGATTAATAGGCTATAATATACCATTGTATTAGAGCTTTTGTACCATATTATTTCAAAGGACTATCTAGGGAGCAATAGGTTCTGAAGATGAATCCATTTAATTATAGTCTGAAAAAAGTAATGATACCTTGAACTGTTTAAATTATTTAGATATAGGACATTTTGGAGACATGTCTACAATGCAAAGGTTGGTTGTTGTGTGCCTTGGCAAGTGAATTTCCTGTTCTTTGGAGTTTTAAAACAGGAAAAGGTTGATTTTGAAATAATATTCCTTTAAATATTCTCAATAATCAAATAGAATATTCTTCTATGCATACTAAAGGATTGTCAGCATATATCAGACAATTCTGTCTTAGGCAGGAGTCTCTAAAGAAGCAAAAGCCAGTACTGTGTGTATGCATGTATTTGGAGAGAACTAGAGAAGGTAGAAGAGAGTAAGAGAGAAAGACAGACAGAGAGTATCTGGGAGAAATGATTCATGTAGTTTGTGATTGTTGCTGAGGTTGGCAAGCCTCAGATCTATGGGTCAGGCATCAGACTTAGAGCCTTTTCCTGAGCATATAGATGCAGGGATTGATGAATTAAACATCATCAAGTCAGATTATATGCTGTTGGCTCACAGACTTTACGGGATAATAAGTCCAAAGACCCAGAAGTTGGATAATAATAAGCTTGATAAAGAATCCAGTGTAAACAAGTTAACTTTGTCTGAAAATATCTTTATATAGTAGATGTAGATCACATCTTGTTATGATCCATATAGTCAAAGGCCTTTGCATAGGTAATAAAGCATAAATAGATATTTTTCTGGTATTCTTTACTTTCAGCCGGGATCCATTTGACATCAGCAATGATGTCCTTCGTGCCATGGTCTAGTCTAAATTCTGCTTGAATCTCTAGCAGTTCTATACCTATGTACTGATCTAGCCATTTTTCAATGATCTTCAACAGTATTTTACTTGCATGTTATAGTAATGATATTGTTCAATAGTTTCCAAATTCCATTGGATCACCTTTCTTGGGAATGGGGAAAATATGGCCCACTTCCTATCCATTGGCCAGACACAGTTCTCCAAATTTCCTGGCATAGACTGGTGACCACATTTATGGCTGCATCTGTTAATTGAAACAAGTCAATTGATATCCCATCAATTCCTTGGCCCATATTATTTTTTCCAATTCCTTCAATTGTTATGCAGATGACACAACCCTGCTTGCTGAAACTGAGTAGGACCTGAAGCATTTGTTGCAGAACTTTAAGGACTGTAGCCTTCAATATGGATTGAGGCTCAATATCAAGGAAACTAAGATTCTCACCACTGGCCCAAATGGCAGCATCAGGGTGGATAGTGAGGAGACTGATATTGTTAACAGCTTTAGATTGCTTGGCTCTACAGTCAACGCTCTTGGCATCAGAATCCAGAAAATTAAAAGATGCATTGTGTTAGGGACCTCTCCAGAGTACTGAAGGGCAGTGGTGTCACTCTGGAGACTAAGCTGTACCTGATACAGGCCACTGTCTTTTCAATCACTTTCTATACATCAGAGAACTGGACAATGACTAGGGAGAATAAAAGGAAAATTGATGCTGTTGAGCTGTGATATTGGATAAGAGTATTGAATATACCATAGACTGCTAAGAAAACTAACAGGTTCATCCTAGAGATGGTTAAACCAGTCTGCTTTATGGAGGCAAGGATTCTGAAGCTTTATCTGATATACTTTGGACATATTGAAAGGAGGCACCAATCCTTGGAGAAAGACGTTATGCTTGGGAGAGTGGAGGGAAAAGGCAGGAGAGGAAGGCCCTCTATGAGGTGGATTTATACAGTGACTCGGGTAATTGGGGTGGATGTGTTGGAGACAGTGAGGCTGGCACAGGATAGAACAGAGTTTAGGGTTGCTATGAGTCACAGGTGACTCAACAGAACATAGCAACAACAACAACAACATTTGCTTCAGTGCAATTTCAACTTCATAACAAGTTATAGATAATATTGAAAAGAATGGAAATCTCAGAGCACTTAATTGTGCTTATGAAAAAATTATACCTAGACCAAGAGGCTGTTGTGTGAATTAAAATTGAGAAGGGACTCTGTTAAGGTTGGATTCTCTCTCCATACCTATTATTCTGTAAGTTGAGCAAATTATTTGAGAATCTGGATTCTATGAAGAATAATGTGGCATCAAGATCAGAGGAAGATTTGTAAACAACCTGCATCATGCAGATAACACAACCATGCTTGCTGAAAGTGAGGAGGACTTAAAGCACTTGTTGAAGAATATCAAAGAACACAGCCCTCAATATGGATTACATATCAAGGTCAAGTAAAAAAAATTCTTACCACTAAAACAACAGGCAACATCATGATAGATAGAGGATAGATTGAAACTGTTAACAACTTCATCTTACTTGGATCCACAATGAATACCCTTGCTACCAGCAGTCAGAAAATCAGAAGACATAGTGCACTGTGAAAATCAGAAGTTAGAGAGCTCTCCAAATGATTGACGAGTAATGATGTCAGTTTGAGGACTCAGATACATCTTATTTAGGCCTTATTTATGGTCTTTGTGATCACTTGCAATGCATCTGAAAGCTGGACAATGAGTAAGAATGACAGAAGAATTGATACCTTTGAGGTGTGATGCTGGAGAAGGGTACTGAACACACCAAGAACTGCCAAAAGAACAAAAAAATATGTCTTAGAGGGGGTGCAGTCAGAATGCTCCTTGAAGGCAAATATGATAAAGCTTCACCTCAAATACTTTGGGAATGTTACTAGAAGGAGCCATTCTTTATAGAGGTACATAATGTTAGAAAAGGCAGAAGGTTGGCAAAGGACAGGAGGATCCTCAACCATGTGGATGGGCATGGTGACTGATGCAGTAGGCTCTAGTATATTAGGATAAAATAAGGTTCAAATCTGCTGTTCACAGTGTCGCTACTGGGCACACGTGACTAGATGGCACCTAACAATAACAACAACAATAGCCTGCCTCCCCGAGACTTTTTTCACTAACTTTCTTAACTACATTGGATAACATCGTAGCACGTGATTATATCATTACCTACTACCAAACTACATCATTACCTAATTGCCAAACCACTTGGCCCAGCCAAGCTGACATAACAACCTTAACCATTACAATTGTTAGGAGATGATGAAGATATTTCTTTTAAGGTTTCTGGGAGAGATTAGGATATATACTAATTGTGATAATAGTGGTTAATTCTAGTTGTTGATGACTGGGGGAATGGAAAAGTAGACTAATTCAGGGCAATAACTGAGGATTACAAGCAGATATAATTTTGTATGTTATTACTTCTCTTTGTTTAGTAGTCATCTAAAACACTGTTTTGAGATAGACTATAAGGTGAAAACTAGGCCGTACAAGAAAGTTGGCTGTGGTCTAGTCATGGTGGCTTCTCTGGTGTGGATGTAGGGAAAGAATGTGAAAGTGTTTTTTTTTATTTTCAGAGTGTGTATTCTTTGTAGGTGAAAAATAAGATTGCTACAGGCTGGATTTAGAAGGGGTCATGGTACAAGAGATATTATCACTAATGTTAGATGGATCTTAACTGAAAGAAGAGAATACCAAAGGAATGTCTATCTGTGTTTCACTTACTATGCAAAGGCATTTGATTGTGTGGATCACAACAAACTCTGACCAACTCTGAGAATAATGGGATTCCCAGAACAATTGATTTTGCTTTGTGAAACCTATACTTGGACCAGGAGGCAGTTGTCATAACAGAGAAAGGGGATCCTATCTCCATACCCTTTCAATCTATATGCAGAACAGATCATCCAGGAGGCTGGGCTCTATAAAGAGGAATGTGGCATCAGGGTTGGAGGAAGACGCATTAATAACCTACGATATGCAGACCACCCAGTCATACTTGCTGAAACTGAGGAGGACCTGAAGCACTTGCTGCAGAGGTTCAAGGACTACAGTCTTCAATATGGATTGATGTTCAACATCAAGAAAGCAAAGATTCTCACCACTGGGCCAAATGGCAGCATTATGATATATGGTAAAAAGACTGAGATTGTTAACAACGTTAGCTTTCTTGGCTCCACAATCAACACTCTTGGTACCAGCAGCCAGAAAATCAAGAGACAAATTGCATTGGGAAACTTGGCTGTCAGGGGGCCTCTCCAGGGTGCTGAAGAGCAACAGTGTCAGTCTGGAAACTAAGGTGTACCTTATCCAGGCCATAGTCTTCATAATTGCTTGCTATGCGTCAGAAAGCTGGACAATGACTAGGGATGATTGAAAGATAATTGATGCCTTTGATCTGTGGTCCTGGAGAAGAGTGTTGAGTTTATCATGGACTTCCAGCAGAACAGATAGGTTTGTCCTGGAGAGGATGAAACCAGGCTGATCCTTGGAGGCAAGGATTCTGAAGCTTTGACATACTTTGGGCATGTTGCAAAGAGGGGCATCATGCTTGGACAGAGAAAAAGAAGACCATAAATGAGATGGTTTGATGCAGTAGCTGGGACTATGAGGGTAGATGTGTCAGAGAGAGTAAAGAAATAGGCACAGGATAGAGTAGGTTCCATAGCTATCATGCACAGGGTCACTATGAGTTGCAAGTTACTCAACGGCACATACCAACAACAACAACATAATACATTATATAAAACATGACAATATCAAAATGCTAAGTAAAGAGTTACGTTGGGACTCTATTTCATCAAAGTTCAGCTCTGAAAGTCTAAAATGAAATTGAGAAGGGAAGTTAACATGTGTACATTAGGAGAGATTAGAGAGAATGTGAATCGGTTTATTGAATGGAAAATACTGAACTGAGGGCTTAAGTTTTCTTGCAGCTAATACTTGTGCACATAAAAAGCTATTTTTGGTTATTGGCTTATGAAATTAGTATTATAAACTTAGTCTATTAAGTTCTTTCAAGTATTTGAAATTGCATTTCTCCTATTTCCATTTAAACAATTTAAGTGTATGACTAACAAATAAAGCTTTTCCAAATAGGTGAACATTAGAGGAAAAATAATAAATTGCATGTAGTGAAATCAGTAAAGATTAAACATGTTTATGCTTTTCAAACAGAAATTATTTGTCCAAGATTAGTCCCTCTATGAACTCAGAGGCTATATTGGATTCTATGACATGCCAAGTTCATGTAAGCAATATGTTGTTGTTGTCAGATGTCCTTAAGTTGATTCATAGTAGTGACCCTTTGTACAGCATAAGCAAACACTGTGAAATATTATATACATTATAAATAAATAATGCTCCCAAGTTTAATTCTTAACTTGCTGTTTTGTTCAATAGCTCTGAACCCTGTTCTATCATGAGCCAATCTTATTGTCTCTAACACTCCTACCCACATTACCCTACTCACTGAGTCAATCCATCTTATCCATCGTCTTCCTCTCTTGTGCTGTCCTTCCACCCTTTCAAGCATCATGTCTTACTCCAAGGACTGGTACCTCCTTGAAAAATACCCAAAGTATGTCAGATGAAGCTTCAGAATCCTTGGCTCCAAGGATCATCCTGGTTTCACCCTCTCCTGGATGAACGTGTTTGTTTTCTTAATAGTCCATGATATACTCAATACTCTTCTCTAGCACCACAGCTCAAAGGCATTAACTCTCCTTCTATTATTCTTAGTCATTGTCTAGCTTTCTTATGCATATCAAGTATTGTGAAGACCATGGCCTGGATTAGGTTCACCTTAGTCTCCAGACTGACATCATTGGTCTTCAGTACTCTGGAAAGATCCTTGACAGCAGTTTTTCCCTATGCAATTCACCTTTTGATTTCCTGGCTGCTGGTATCAAGAGCGTGTTGATTGTGGAGCCAAGCAAATGAAAGCTGTTAACAATCTCAATCTTTTCACCGTCTATCATAATGTGTCTAACTAAGGTAAAAATTTTGTTCTATCTTTGTTTCCATGGCCTAGGGGGTAAAGAGTTGTGCCATCAACCCAAAGACAGTTGGCTCAAATATACCAGCTGATTTGCAAGAGAAAGATGGGACATACTCCTACTTTGTCATTTAGAGCCTCTGAAAACCCACTGGAGAGTCAGCTATGAGTAAATTCTGACTTGATGACAATGATTTTGAATTAATTTTTTTACTCTATCAGATGCATTGATCTATTGAAAGACTACAGCCTATAATATAGATTGCATCTCAACATCAAGAACACAAAAAAATTCTTGTCACTTAGACAATAGGCAATATTATGATAAAGAATTAATTTTACCTGGATCCATAATCAGCATTCTCAGCAGCAGTCAAGAAACCAAAAGAGATGTCTTTTTTGGCAGTAGATTAGGGAAAATCTGCTGTCCCAAAACTTTTTACATTGAAGAGCCAGGATATTATCTTAAAGACTAGGATGTTCCTGATCCAAGTCAGGATATTTTAAATTGTTTCCTGTGCATCTGAAAGTTGAACAGTAAGTAAAGAGGGCAGAAGAAGAATTGATGTCTTTGAATTGTGTTGGTGAAGAGTATTGCATGCACCATGAACTACCAAGAAGGCAATCAAATCTCTCTTAAATAAAGGGCAAACAGAGGGCTGCTTAGAGGCAAATTTGGTACAACACTATGTCACACATTTTAGGCATTTTGTCAGGAGAGGTCAGTCCCTGAGGAAAGACATTGAAGTAGGAAAACTGAGGGTTAATGAAGAGAAGAAGACCGTCAACAAGATGAATTGATACAGTGACTGTTATGTTGGGCTTGACTATGGTGATTTGGTGATAGTGTAAGATAGGAACCTTGTGCTGTCAGGATTACAGTGCAGTGTCTTACCAGTAGGACACCAGAACTCTGTTGTTCATAGGGTTGTGATGAGCCACAATTGACTTGTAGACACCTGACAAGTATACTTACAACACATGCAAGAACACACATAGTAATAATATCTGCAAAACCTATACGGTGTGGGTGTAATACACACTTGAATACACATGACTGTTTCCGTTTTTTGTCTACCACATCCTTGAGCATTGGTTTTGGATCCATGAAAAGGAGATTCTTGACAACTTCAGACTTCTATTTATCGTGGTATGTATTTGTCCACTTGTAAATATTTTTGTTTTCATTCTGTTGTGGTGTAGTCCATGCTGAAGGATCTAATCTTTGTTCTTCATTAGTAAGGGCGTCAAGTCCTCTTCACTGGTAGCAAATGAGGTTGTGTCATCTACACATAATAGGTTACTAATGAGTCTTTTCTCTTTGATGATGCCGTGTTCTTCTTTAGATAATTTGGCTTCTCAAATAATTTTCTTAGCATAAAGATTGAATACATATAAAGAAAGGATTAAACTCTTATGTACATCCTTCTTGATTTTAAGCCACACAGTATTTCCTTGTCCTTACGGAACAATTAACTTTTTATCCATCTGCAGTTTTTATGTGGATGCAATTGTTATGAAATTCCCATTCTTTGCAATGTTATCCATCATTTGTTATAATCCACACAGTAGTATGAATTTTCATAGTCAGTAAAATACAATTGAATCTCTTTCTGATATCTTTGTTTTCACTGGAATGCATCTGCTATCACCAATGACGTTCCTGATTTGGATCCTCTTCAAAATTTGGTTTGAATTCCTGGTAGTTTTCTGTTGATTCGCTGCTGCAATTAGTTTTGAATAATCTCTTGCACAATTTTACCTGCAATATTATGTAACTGATATAGCTCAGGAATTTATTTATTCCGTTCAAACATCTTTCTTTGGAATGGGTGCAAATATAACTCTCTTTCAGTTACTAGTCAGGGTGCTTGCTATCTTCCAAATTTATTAGTATAAATGAGTGAACATTTACAGTGTTGCATTTATTTATTGAAATACTTAAATTAGTATTGTATCAATTTTTAGAGCTTTGGGTTTTTTCCCCCCAATGCTTTTAGTGCAACTTAGATTAAGAATTATCAGTTCTTCAGTTTAAAAGCAATATATTTTAGGGCATTATGATTATCATAAGAGTTCGGAATGAGGGTTTCAGAGTGGAGTATACTCGGGGTAGGGGTGGGGGTGGTGCAGGGAGGATTGTATACCAATGAAGGAGTTTTTCTTTTACTTTTCAAGCAGAAGAGAAAACTGGGGGTGGGGTGGGGAGGGTGGGGAGAAAAGTGCAACAGTAAATGAATGGAAATTCAAAATCTCTGTAAATGTTCATTGAAAAGTATAAAAAAATATAAAAAAAGAATTACCAGTTCTTGATATAGTTATTTCTTCAATAGTTAAATATCAACCAAATAGTTTTGTACATTGATCCCATTAATCACTTCCATCACATTTTGATGCTTTATTCATTATTCAATATTTTTCCCATAAAATTTTTTATTATTCCAACCAGAAGATTGAATATTTCAGTTCATTGAGTTTGATAAAGGCTGAGAATGCACTTCTTTTTGGTTTTCTAACTTTCTTTGTGTTCTTGTTTAAAATCTTCTGCTCATATCCTTTATTTCATCATTTTTTCTACTTGCTTTAGCTTTTGCACATTCAAGAGCATATATTAGAGTCTTTTCTGGAATGCATTTTGTTCTTTCTTCTCCCTATCTATTTAAGAATTGCTGCTTCTTTTATGTATAATACCATTTATATAACCTCACACAAGCTGGTCTTTGGTCATTAGTGTTCATATCTATTATTGATATGTCTGTAAATTAAGGTAAGAGAAATTCAAGGTCATACTTTGGCCTATGTGGAATTTTACATTTTCTTCAACTTCAACTTGCAATGAGCAATTGATGGCCTGTTCCACAGTTGGCCCCTGGCTTCACTCCGACTGATAATATTGAGCTTCTCTTTCCACAGATGTAGTCAGTTTAATTCCTTCATATTCCACCTGGTGATAATCATGTGTGTAATCATTGCTTATTTTTTTAGCAAAAAAAAGATTTCCGAAGAATATGCTGTTGGTCTTAAAAAAAACTGATAATGTGATCTCTACCAGGGAGCTCTGGTATCCAAGTAGTAAGGAGCTGTGCTGCCAAATCAAAGGCACACACTTCAGTTTACTGACGAGAATGACAGGCAATCTCCTCCTGTGGGATTTACTGCCTCTAGCAGCCTGCTGAAAGGTTAGCAGTGAGCCTGTTCTGACTCTAGGTACATAACCACAACAGCAACAAAAATTAACCCCAATTGCAACTTTCACATTACAATCACTAGTAACTATCAATCCACCTTGATTCCATGTTTGTCCAATTTTAGATTGTAGAAATTGGTATAAATACTCCATTTCTTTACTTTTGGCACTAATGGTTGCTGTCTAAATTAAAATAATGGTCATACTTGCTGGCTGTCCTTGTGGGTATATAGATATCTTCCTATCTTCCTAAAGCTGAGGAAGGTGTTATTGACTACAACTCTCAGCAAGCCTAAAAACAACACATCAGAACCTCGCTCTAAAAAAAAAAAATACAGAAAAAAAAGTAGTGCAACAATGAATGAATGGAAACCCAAAATCTCTGTAAATGTTTATGAAAATTAATAAAATATAATTATAGAAAGAAAAAAACATAAAAAAAAAGAAAAAGAACCTCGCTCTATCCTGAGCCATCCTCACAATCTCCACTGTGCCTAAGCCCATTGTCACAGTAAAGGAACCAAATCACCACACTGAGGGTCTTCCCCTCTTTCCCTGACTTTTGTGAGTATGATACAGTTTTTAAGGAACTGGAATCTCCTGACAGCATACCCAAAGTATGTGAGATGAAGCTTTACCACCTTGTCTTTGAAGAACACACTGGTTAAACTTCCTCCAAGACAGCTTTGTTTGCTCTTTTTATAGCCAATGAGATATATATACTCTTCACTAAGACCACAATTTAAAGGCCCGTGTACTTCTTCAATCATCCTTACTCACTGTCCGACTTTGCCATACGTAGGAAACAATCACAAATATCCTGTCTTGGATCAGGAACACCAGAGTCTTTAAACTGACATCTTTGCTGTAACATTTTGGAAAGGTCTTTCACTGCACATTTGCCCTATGCAACAAGTCTCTTGATTTCTTGGCTGCTGCTACCTTAAGTGTTCATTGCACATCCAAGTTAAATGAAATAATTGACAATGTCAAACTTTTCTACATCTCTCTTAGTGCTGCCTATTGGTCCAGTGGTGACAATTTTTGTGTTCCTGATGTTGAAGTGTAATCCATGTTAAAGACTCTATGTTGTCTTTGATATTCTTTGTGTCTGATCGGTCATTTAGTATATTGTTTCAAAGTTCATCAGTGTTGTAGCATGCATTACAACTTTATTTCCCTTTTCATATGTATAGTTTTACATTTTATGTTCATATATAGATTTTGACATTTTGCTTTTTCATTCACCTGTTGATGGACACTTGGATTGTTTCCACCTTTTGGCTTCCATGAATTGTGCTGCTAAGAATTCTTGTGTATATATTTTGCTTAAACACCTGATTGCAATTCTTTACTTTTGAGAAGTTAAATAATTCGTGTGCTTAACGGCTAATACTGAAACTGGAATTTGAATGAGGGTTTCACATGTTCATTTTAATGCTTCTTACAAGGGAAAATATTTGAAAGTAGGCTAATTCCCTGACTTTCTTGCAAGAGAATATGAAAACTATCTAGTTCTTTACATAAAAGAATCAAATGGGGCTTTATTTTTTCTCCTTTCTAAAATCATCTATGGATAGAAGTGGATAAAACAGTTTAGAGAAAAAAGGGATATAATTGATCATAATTTAGATAAAGGCAGTTTACTTCCACTTATCTCAGATGACTTCTATTTCACAAACTTGGCTGGCTAATATGTCAATCAGTTTTAGCTAAAAAATTATCTGAAGGGAACAGTGTCTTAGAGCAAACATCTCAATGCCCTATTGATATCTTTTGTAAGCAATTTCCTCTATTGATTTGAAGTTTTTGTCATTTCATTAACAAAGTTTTTGCCTTCAAAAAATATAAGCAAGAGGAATCCAGTATATTTATTATTGATAACAATAAAAATCACAACAACAGTAATCCTGCATGTCTCTGGCTGTCATCACACAGGAGGAACCAGACAGAGATTTTAAAATATATGCCAAATCAAGTTACTTCCTGGCTTTCTATAGCAATTAGAGTGAACTCTAAAGTCTTTTCTACTGCCTTGCTTTGATTCATGTCCCTATTTCACCTCAGATGGCAATTCATCTCATGTACCCAGACTGTTTATTCACCTTTGAATCACAATTTCTCTATGTAAAATGGTTATTTAGGTACACACCTTCCTTTGAGACAGTGTAAGGACAAAATAAACTACGAGAACTTTGAGTACTTAGAACATGTCAATATAAATTTAAAGAAGCTGTGCCATTATTATGATTTTTTTTAGCTTTTTGACTGAAATGTGATAGATTCACACAATAACTTTTTTCTTAATCATTTCTTGGTGACAGCAACATGAAAGTGGCCCTGAAGAAATCTGGAGACAGTTGATCTCTCTGGCTTCAGAAAAACTAAACAAATATCAATTAATATAAATAACCTAAGGCAAAAAATCCTTCACGTTTTCTGTTTGTTGATGGGCATTTCTCTTTCTTTCCTATTGTGAATAATGTGGCAATAAATACCGGTGTGCATACATCTGTCTGTATGACAGGTCTCAGGTTTTAGGGTATATTCTCAACAGTACGATAGCTGTATCAAATGGTGTTTCTGTTTCCAACTTACTGAGAGAGTATCCGACTGCTTTCCATAGTGGTTGTATAATTTTATATTCTTTTTTTTTTTACTATTTTTTTATTTGGAAAAAAACATATTCGGGTACAAGGAGGTGAGGGTTGGGGGCAGAAAGGTTAGGATGGGCAGGGATGCAGTTGCAGAGCTGCAGAAATTGGTTGGTGGGGGGAGCAGGTGAAGGAAATGAAAAGGATCCAGTGGAGACCAGAGGCTACAGGAAAATGACAAGCATTTTCCAATGGTAGATATATCGACTGTCTTACTGATTTGGGAACTGGATGCTGACTCTCTAGCTTCTTCATGCTGAACAGGGGCGTAGATGTAAAGGGGGAGAGGGAGGACACTTTATCACCTTACTGGTGATCTTGGGTTAAGGCTGCTTACCTTCTTGTTCTGTTAGAAGATATTTTTCTGCCATTTACTCCTCTCTGGACTGCAAAGTGTTTTCCCAGGTGGGTCTAGTGGGGATGGCTGGTTGAACCCAGAGGCTCCATCCTCTTTTGCTTCTTTAGCTTGCAGTTGTATTTCCTTTTTGTCACTGGCACTGGGTTCAGGGTCAGTTATGAAGTAAAACTCAGTGGTAAGGTTACCTATAGGAAAGGGAGCAAACCTAGAGAGAACAAACTTGTGAGTTACAAATAGAGGGGTTTTATATTCTTACCACTAGTGGGTAAGATTTCCAATCTCTTTATATCCTTCCTCACCAGAATGTGTTGTTTGCTGTTCTGTTGAATTTTTATATTATTGCTAGGGTAAGAATATATCTCACTATTGTCTTAATTTACATCTCTCTGATATCTAGGAGTTTTAAACATTTTTTTCATGTATTTGTTGTCCATTTGAATTTCTTCTTTGGTGAAGTGCCTGTTAATACCTTGTGACTACTTTGTGATTGGGTTCTTTTGTGTTTTTCCTGCTGAAGTTGTGGGGTATTCTAGAAATTTTAGATGCAAGTTTCTTATGAGATATGGAAAGTTATGCAGTACTGAAAAACAATGGACTTTTAAAGCACTACATGATATGGAGGAGTAAGAAAGACATTATGCAGAGTGAAGTATATCAGTCACAAAAGGACAAATACCACATAAATAAATGTTATAAAAACAGGATGGACATTGGGGATAAGATAACAGGGAAAGCACAGATACATAAAGAACTTTACACTGGAATGAAAGAAGGGAGAGACTCTCTGAAGGGAATGGATGATTGGACATTGTGAGTATGGCAATTGACAATCTGGAAAAGACATGCATTACAAAGAGAATTAGGGGGGGGATAGGGAGCAAAACTTGTATCAATGAATGAATGAAAACCCATCCTTTCTGTAAACTTTCACTACAATCACAATTTCAAAAAAGATTTAGGAAAAACAAACCCCAAAATCACAAAACACCCAAACCAAAATACCTATATTAGTTTTTGGAGACAAGATGAATCTAAATATCATCTTCAGAACTCTGAAAAGTGGCACATACATTTTATCTGCTAGAACACTGTGATTCAGAGGCAAGAAAACACTGCTGCCACTTTGGAGGAGAATATAAATACAGAGAGACATTAAATAACTTGTTCAAGGTCACACAGTGAGTCAGCAGGCATCAGGATCCTTTATTTTATGACTGAGTTCAGTGCTTTACAGCTTTATTTGGGAATTAATTAAACTTTTCTCCTAGATGTTACAAACTATCATAACAATATAATTTGAGATCTCTTCTTACCTAATCTGTTAGTCATAATCATTCAGGTTATGAGCTTGCTGTTTGCCAATTATAGCCCTATTCTAATGCTATGGAAATACTTGTTTTTTGCCGGGGTGGTACACAGGGTCAAAATACTTATTTGTAAATGGAAAAGTTGAAGGTTCTAGTCAATTTAAAACCACATTGAAAGAAAGATCCAAGGATCTATTTCTTACAAATCAGTCATAAAATAAACAAATGGGACACAGACCTAGTCTGACACACACATGGTCACTATGATTCAGAGTCTACTTTATGGTAAATGTTAGTGCTTGTGGTTGTTCAGGATGAAATAGGGAGAGGGGCTACCTTTTCTCTGCTGCTCAGGACCCCAGAGATTTCTGGTCTCCATTGGCCTCTTTAGATCCTTTTTAGTTAAAGAATAGTGATGATAGAAGAATTGGTACCTTTGAGAGGTGGTGTTGGAGAAGAACATGAACATCCCATGGATGGCCAAAAGAATGCACGATGTCTTGGAGAGGGTGCACCTGGAGTGCTCTTTGGAGGCAAGAATGATGAAACTGCCCCTCGCATACTTTGCACATGTTGCTAGAATGGGCTATTCCTTGGAGAGGGACATGATGCTTGGAAGGGTAGAAAGTCAGCAAAGGACAAGAAGACCCTCGACCGTGACCGCCACAATGGGCTCTAGTGTGTTAGGAAGTGTGAAGATGGAAGTGTGAATAGGACAGGGTTCAGATCTGTTGTGCATTTGGTCACTATGATTTGTACTTGACTAGAAAGCGTCTAATAAGAACCATAAGTCTTACATGTCAGGAGATATACCATGTGCTTACTTCTTCTGCCTAGGAAAAGGAATTCTTTATAATGTGATAATATAGAGAAACAGTACTGCGTTTGCTTCCTAGATAATCAAAATTATCAGAAATGCCGTGGCTTTTAAGAACACAACTTCACTGGCACACAATCTGGTGGCTAGGAGTTTGAATTCAGGGCATCAATGGAACACTATTCTATTCAAAGTCTTACAAGAAAATTCTTTCTCATTCTCCATTTCCTGGCTTCTGATAAACCTAGATATTCCTTCACCTGTAGCTACAACATAATGCTGCAGACACATGGTCCTGTACCTTCTGTCTACATATCTTCTTTATAGTACACCACTGAGATTGTCGGACTCACCCTATGCCAAGCTAACCTCCTGCTAATAATAATCTAGCCTCCTGAAAATCTCTTCAAAGACCTTCCCAGGTCACATTCACAAATAGCAGGGATTAAAATTTTGGCATAAATATTTTTGGAGATAGAGTCAAATCCATAACAGATATCTCGATGAATACGAACTTTCTGGTGTCTACATTTTACCCTTGAGAATAATTTTATTTTTATTTTTGTATCCTCTGTTGATTTACTGTTCTGAAAGATTTAGCTATCAAACCAGCTGAATATATTAAGCAATAATTAATTTGTTTTCACATTTTTAATTAACCAAGAACTCAAACAGCTGCCAGATTAACTCCTGATCAGCATGAGGGATCCACAGTGTGACCACTCTGGGACGATTCTATCCGATGAGAGCCAAGGAAATGCCGAGCCTTGCCAGACGAAAATGGAGAACCTTAATTAGACTTGAAGAATATTGAAAATTGGCTCTTGAAAATCTATTTGCCTCCATTTAAAAAGCACATCAATTTTAAGAATCTCAAGATAGAAACCACTGATTTAACCCAAGTTATAGCTCTCAGGGTAAATATTTTAGATGTTTCTAAAGGACCAATGATTTTGAGGAGAAGATCCCTTGAATTCCCCTTACTGATTTTTTTTTTAACTCTCTCCCAAATTTTTATTTCATGTATAAGTGCTAAGACTTCTAAATTAAGTAAATATCATTTTGTGGTTTGTTTAAACAACTACATGTTAGATACACAAGGTTTATTTTAATGTCACTATATTCCTGTGTGATTTTTTTTGTTTTTGTCGGTTTTTCTTAAAAAAAAAACTCATGCCTACTTGCTTCAAGGAAATTTTAAGAAGAAAATGAACTCATTACAATTGCCATAAAGAGTTCTTGTTTTTCACATGTTTGAAGAAAATCGGTATATTTATATTTTTCTACCAGGACAAGGGTACAAAATGTCATCATGTGTTACAAAAATTTTCTGATATTTACAACCACATAGCTTTCCATGTGAGTATATCTGACACCAAGTTCTCTACGTTTCAGCATAGGACTGACAATGAAGATCAATCATACTGTTATACCCCAAACTTCAAACTCATTGCTGGGGAGTCAGAATCTACTCAGTTAATTCTTCAGAGGTTTTTTTTTCTCTCTTTTTTTCTTTTTTTCCCCTATAATTATATTTTATTAATTTTCATAAA
>NW_006399779.1:7029121-7051506 GCF_000299155.1 Elephantulus edwardii | reverse complement strand
TAACAAGTTATAAGTACATGAGTCAAAAATTATGGAAAAGTAAAAGAAAAGATTCTTTCATTGTTTTACAAACCCTCCCCCAGTGCCTACACGTCCCTTACTGATTTTAGGGTCAGCTCTGTCACAGCTGAATGCCCAATAAAGAGTTTTATTACAATGTGCCGATAGTTTTTGGAACCAGCTTCCAGAAAATCAGGTCTAAAGTAAGATCTTTTGCCTCAGGGCATTAACATGAGAAGAGGTGTTTTAAAGTTTCTTAAGAGCAGTTTTGGAGTTCTTACCTCTACTAACAACAACAGTGAATAAAAAAGTATTAAATGAAGTATCAAATATGATCAGAGGGAAATATACGAATATAACTTGCATATGGAATTTACTCACTATTTAATTAAGAATCACAGAACCTGTCTTCCCGAAACTCTTCTATTGTGCTTTCAAAATTATTTGGTGTCAACCTTGGCTAAGATTTCATTTAGCATTATTAAAATGTAACTTGTGAACAATTTAATGTTGTTGTTGTTGTTGTGTATCATCAAGTCAGAATCAACCCATAGCTGACCCTCTGGCAGGTTTTCAGAGGTATTTAATTGCTCAGGAAGAGTCCCCATTCTTCTCCCACTGAGAAGCTGGTGGCCTCAAACTGCATGCCTTTGGGATTACAACACAGTTTCTTGCCATTAGGCCATGAGCGCTCCTGAACTATGTATGCGATATAGTTTTTCCCTGTCTTCTCAGTTAATTTGGAGAACAACAATCCTTTATGCTTCAAACTTGGTAAATAGAAAACAAAATTTGACCATATATTCCACAATAGCCAGCCCTTCTGAATTCTCTACCTATATCTTCATCTTCTCAGGCCTGTAAGTGCACTCGTATTCTGTAATGTACCATTGTTGTTGTTGTTGTGTGCCATTGAGTTGCTTGCGACTCATAGTGACCCTGTGTACAAGAGCCCTAAATGCCGTTCTATCCTGTGCCAACCTTGTCATCTCAGACACGCTCATTCCCACCACTCCACTCACAGAATCAATTCATCTCATCAAGGGTCTTCCTCTCCTGTGCCGCCCCTCCACTCTCCCAAACATGATTTCCCTCTCCAAGGACCAGTTCCTGCTTACAACATGCCCAGAGTATGTCAGATGAAGCTTCAGAATCCTTGACTCCAAGGAGCATTCCAGCTTCACCTTCTCCAGGACAAACCTGTTTGTTCTCCTAGCAGTCCAAGGTGTATTCAACACTCTTCTCCAGCACCACAGCTCAAGGCATCAATTCTCTTTCTATCATCCCTATTCACTGTCCAACTCTCTGATGCATAGCACGTAATTGCCTGGATCAGGCGCACCTTAGTCTTCAGCCTGACGTCGCTGCTCTTCACTGTCAAATTTATCATCCAGGTATTATTGATAACAATATGATTCAGAAAGAACCTTGCTCAGGAAGTATATATGCAGATCTTCAGTCTGACATGTTGTGCTGTTGAGTACCCCTGGAATTGACCCACAGCTGACCCTCTAGTTGGTGTTCAGGAGCAGTAAATCCCATGGCAGGTGAATGCCCATCCTTCTCCAGTGGAGCAACTGGTGGATTTAAACCGTATAACCTCTGTGTCGGCAGTGTAATTCCTTATCAGTCCGACATAGAGAATCTATTATAATGAGATCTGATCTCCTATTCTTTAATTCTTAGACAACCTTCAAGTATCACTTTTACCATTTTATCCAGGAAGGCTTACCTAATATCCCTAACAGAATAAGAGAGTTTTTTTGCCTGTGAAAGATATTTTGAACTTCTCTACTGCCTTAATTTTGTCTACGAAGTTCATTTGCTCTTGAGTGTGGCATTGGAGAAAATCCATGAATTACCAAAAGAGCAAACAGATGGGTCTTGGAAAAAGTGCTCATTGGAGGCAAGAATGGCAAAGCTGTGTCTCATGTATGCTGGTTTTGCTGCTAGAAAATGCTATTTCTTGGAAGGGTACATCGTACTTGGAAAGATGGTGCATTGTGAAAGAGAGGAAGAACCTCAACGAGATGGAATGACACAGTTACAGCAGCCATTGGCTCAAGTGTGCCAGAGATGATGAGGATGGCCAGAATGTGACAGGGTTCAGTACTGAAGTTCAAAATGTTGAACTTGACTTGATGGCACTTAATAGCAACTACAAGAACTCAATGGGAAAACCCTTCAACTGGGTGTCTTTATACAAGTCTGTCTTCCTAAAGGGATTGCATTAGAACTTCACAGAGAGAATCATAGACTAAATGGTGGGCATGAATGGCTGAGTAAGTGAACTCATTTCTTACAATCTAAAAGAAGGAGCTGGAAATAATACATTTCTCGTAGTCCTAAATGTGTATTCTGAGCCAGTGACTTGAGCCATAAGACATTTAGAAAAATGACTCGATTTGGTTAGTAATAGGGATGGGGCTAATAAGGGCACTTAAATTTTTTTTTTGTTTTGTTTAATAAAAAGCTCGCCAAAAACAGTGGGAAGGATAGAGAAAAGTTGCCATGACAACCTCCAACGCTGTACCTCTGAAGATTCAGTTTATACATTTGAAAAATGTGCCTTCATTTCTCCTTCCTGTGGAGATTGAGGCTTAGTTAACTGCTAAAAAGTTGTATGGAGGAGGTTTTAATGATATCTGTCAATCACCGGGAAGATAAAGAGGAGATAAGCCTCATCACAGTTGGTGAAATGCATCTAGACTTTTAAATTTTGTTTGCCAGAAGAGATGTCTATGATGACAGCTAAGAGTTGGGGGTGAGATTTGGATGTAGCCAGAAGGTCAGAGGTCAGGTGGATTTAATGCTATCATTTGTCCACATTATCTGCCTCCTCATATTTTACCTTTGGAAAAAGGAAAGGAACTTTGCTAAAATAAAGTTAAATAGATTGTCAAAGGCACATGCTTTTTTTTAACCTTTGAAAAAAGAATAGACACCTTGTTAAAATCAAATTAAATTAATTATCAAAGGCAACTGTTTTGGGGGGAGGAAAACAACCGAAATTCAATAAATCAAGAAGGGCTGACTAGAGGTATCAAATATGTGAAGGGTAAAACTTGAAGGTGAACTTGGTTCAAGATCTGCATTTCTCTCATACTTAGTGTTTTGGGTAGTAGTATATATGATCAAGTTGGAATCAACAAACAGCTGTCCCTCCAAAGAGTTAACAGAGGCTATAAATCAAACGGGAAAAGATTGTTCCTCTCTCTCCATAGAAACAACTCGCGAATTCAAATCATATGCCTTTGACTTGGGGGTGCAGCTCCTTACCACTAAACGACCAGAGTTCCCTTGGTATTTGCTTGCCATGTGGAAGTAAGAGATATTATCTAACGTCCCACAAGCTCATGCTGGCTCTTGTGCAAAATGAAGACGATATATCCTACCTGAAAGGGATGTTGTAATATTTATGAGATCAGCACTGAATCCACAATCCAGTAAGATCTCTGAAAATGTAGATGATTATGAAGATGACAGTGGTAGTGATGCTGGTGATGAGTTTTTAAAAAAAATACATAGTATTATGTTTGTTGTCCATCTAGCTCACATCAGTGTACTCTTAGGTGAAAAATGACTCTCAAAGCCCTATTATTTAACCTTGAGGGGCAATGATGTTAGCCTGAAGACTAAGGTGCACCTGATCTAGGCCATGGTCTTCACAATTATTTGCTATCATCAGAGAGCTGGATAATGACTAGAGATGCTAGAAGGAGAATTAAAGCCTTTGAGCTGTGGTGTTGGAGAAGAGTATTGAATATACCATGGACTGCAAGGAGAACAAAAAAGTTCACCTAGGAGAGAGTGAAATCAGGCTGCTCCTTGGAGGCTAGGAGACTGAATCTCTGTCTGCTATTCTTTGGTCATGTTGTTAAGAGGGACCTGTCCTTGGAAAGGAATATGATGGCTGAGGAAGGGGTGAGGGATACAGCAAAAGAAGACGACCCTCGCTGAGACTGACTCAGTGACTGAGGAAATAATGGTAGGTGTGTCAGAGACAATAAGGTTGGCTCAGGATAGAGCAGGGTTCAGACTTGTTGTATATAGGGTTGCTATGAGTCACTACAGCACATAACAAAAACAACATATTACTTTACAAGTTATAACATAAGTAAGAATAAAGTTCAAACTCCTTGAAACTATATTAAGTCCCATGACTTTATGTTCTATACTTCTAAGCTTATCCTCTGTGCAAGGTAAACTCAAGCCATCTCCAATTACATAAACTCAAGCTATACCAATTACTTTCCACTCTCTGAGTCTAAATGAACCACCCTCTCACCTCTTCCTTTATATACCCCACTTTTCTTTGACATGGCCTTTCTTTCCTTGCCTACTTGTGGACATCTGCACATCCTCCAGGTTTTCATTTCTGATAATCTGTTTCTAAATGCCTTCTCTGTCTTACTGTGCTTGTACTTATCTATATTAGAAAGTTTTTACTTCTATCAATGTTTCCTAAGTAATCAGGTGCCCGATATTGTGCCAACCACTGGAATACAAAAGCTGGGTAAACATGCTCTCTTGCCTCAGATATTTTTGTTTTTCTTGTTTTGTTTGCTCTCAAAAGATAGTGAACTCCTGAAGAGTTGAAACTTTGTGACATTATTTTTAACCCCTTTAGTCTTACCCCTAACAGTCTGACATAAGGTCTAACACAAACTGTTGTTACAAGCATGTTTTAAGCATAAATAGACAATAATGTTGCTAGATTAAATTAAGGGAATGGAAAACATGGTAGTGTAGAAAGAATTTAAGGTAGAGGCACTTTTTCATAGAAGGAAGGAGGATTCTTATAAAAGGTTGTAGCAGAGGAAGTTAATAAGTAGACAAGAATACATTAAAACAAGATTCTGTTGGTTTTGAGATGGATGAGTGAATGCTAGAATAGTCTTTCCCACAAGCAAGTGGACACACCAAATCTCTATGGTCTTATTGGAAATCAGAGAGAGAAGTTGCAGAGACATGTATTGCAATAGATTTTGATGCCATTTTAAAGCCAATTATATTTTGGTTTAGATTGTCCATTGCTTTATAGTAACATGAATGTCATTTTCTAACGTGTAGGTTGGTGAGGTGACTAAGATTAACAGACATTATTTTTTATGCACTCCAAGTGGTTGGTTTATACTTCTAAATCAGGGTAAACCTTGTTCGTGGGGAGCTACGTCTCACAGTACATGTCTCAACAAAAGATACCGGATGCCTCCCTGAAAGAAGGTCTCCTCCAGAGAGGAGTGGGTCTCATACATCTGTGGTTTCCTCTCCAGTCTCGGATGGTTCTTTATTTCTCTTTTGTTCATTTGTACAAAATATTTATTGCACCCACAGCCTGCACAGGGCATCATGCCAGGAGCTGTGGCTAGAATGAGGCTAGATCAAATCTACGCAAAGACATTTAATGTAGATTATCAGAATTTCTAAAAGTGGATACGAGCAGATGTAGGCCTAGTCCCAAGTGTACGCCCTGCCACGAAAATCTATTCCTCACCCATCCTTTTCAGCCCCTAAAGCAGTTTTACACCAAAGAAGTGACCTATTTTGAACCTGAGTGGTTGGATGCATTTATTGCTCCACAAGCCTGTGTGGAAAAAAGCATTCTGTTGATTAGAATTGTGAGAAACTATTCCCAGCTAAGAAGAAAATAATGACATCATCTTTTTTCCCCCCTTCCCTTTTTAGTCTCTACTACTAGGCAGCTGAAAAAAAAGGATAATTTTCTTTTGTTTCTTTTTACCTTACCTACCAATATACCATTTACTTTGTACCTAATGATTTTGCTATGGGCTGCCATTTGCTATGAATAAAGTGCAATCATCTCAAAGACTCTTATTGGTGTCATCTATGGAGGGAGCTCTGGTGGCCTAATGGTAAGAATATGCGCTCTTAGTCCTGAAGGCTCATGGATGGAATCCACCAGATGCTCCACAGAGAAAGATGGACTATCTCTTCCTGTGCCATTTACTGCCTCTGGAAACCTGCTGGAGTGGCAGCTGCAGGTTGGGTCCAACTCACAGTTAACAACAACAAAACAACAAAAGGCCCAAGGAATGGAACTAAGATATTGTCAGGAAAAACAATACTAAGCTTTTCTAGGTTTTTACCAAGATCTCATCTCTAGGAGCTGGTGCTAACAAAAGTGTAGGGTACCACACTTTCTCAAAGAGGAATATGTGTCTGACTGTTAGTGCACAAGATACAACTGGATTATGACAACTGAGTAACTGGCACATGGACAGATGATCAAGTATGCTTTTAACTAGATTACTTGCTTCTAAAGGCTTAGTTTTTAGAGTAAGGGAATGACATTCATAACAGAACTTTTTTGCTATAAAGAAGTTTGACATCTGATTATACTGACTTTTTGTTTTTTATTTTTTCCTTCTCTCTTCAAAAATATTATTTTTCCCCCCTCTAGGCTACTATACTTGATTCTGGGGTAAATACAAGCACATAATTAATGAGTAATGAGGAAGCTACCTTTGAAATTTCAATTAGGAAGTAGTAGTAGTACAGCTTGGCAGGAACTCTGGTGGCCTAGTGGTAAGAAGCTGTGCTGCAATCTCAAAGACACTCAGTTCAAACCCACCAGCTGCTCCTGGAGAGTAATCATCTACTGTGTGATTTACTGCCTATGAAAACCTGCTGGGGGGTTAGCTATGTGTTGGTTCTGATTTTACCACACACAACATCAAGTACAGCTTGGAATACGGTGTCCTGGTGCTAAAATGCATAATGTATCAGGTTGCTAATCCAAAAGTTGGCAGTTCAAATCCACCAGTTGCTTCTTGAGTAGAAGGTGAACAATCTCCTTCTGTAAGATTTACTGCCTTAGAAACCTGATAGAGGGCTATTATGAGTTAAAACCAACATGAAAATACTAAGTGAATGAGTCTTTACATTGTTAAACTTTTACTTGATTCATAACCAGTTCAAATATTTTAGACTTTGTCCTATTGCTACTGCTTTGTTATTGCTTAAGAGATTTTCAAGCAATGCTTCTTTGAAGCTGTTGTTATGTACCACCTAGTTGGAACCAACCCATAGCTGACCCTCCAGCAGGTTTTCAGTAAATCTCACAGGAGCAGATTGCCCATCTTTCTCCATGGAACAGCTGGTGGATTCAAACCATGTGCCTTTGCATTGGCAGTGCAATTCCTTACGACTAAGTCACTAGAGTTCTCCAGAATTTGTAGTCAAGTTTATACTATGAGTGGTCAAGGAGTAAGACATACTATGCATCAATGAGTTCCTGGATGTTACAAATGGTTAACTTCTTTGACTGCAACTGAAAAGCTGACAGTTCAGGACCAACCAAAGACTCTTTTGAAGAAATATATGGTGATCTACTTCAGAAAAAGAAGTAATTGAAAACCCTATGAAGCATAGTTCTATTCCAATGCTATGGGAAGAGGTCAACTTGATGGTGATTTGTTTTAGTAGAGACAAGCTAATTTGATTTTATTGTTGATTTGACTACAGGAGAAAATGAATTCAAGGGTTTTCCTTTGGTGAAAGGATATTTCTTGCTTAAAAATTAATTTTCATGAAAGTTTATAGAGACTTAGGGTTTCCAGTCATTCATTGTTGCACTTTTCTCCCTGCCCACCCCTTCCTCCCAATTCACTCTTCTCCTTAAAAGGTAAAAAAACCCCTCTTTAATTGTTATGCAATCCCTCCCCCCAAGTCCACTTTACTGTGCAGTCTTCTTTCTGGACTCCTGTAGTGACAATAATACCCAATCATATATCCCTTTTAAACAATTCTCTCCCTCATCTGTTTCAATACACTATACATCATTCCTCCCTCCTTCTCTGTCTTTCCTCAACCCCAATGTCAGTCCTATTTTACAACAGTGGTCCTATGCATTATTTGCCCTTTTGTGACCGAGATATTTCGTTCAACATAATGTCCTCCGGGGTCATCCATTTTGCATAATATTTCATGAGTTCCTTGTTTTTCATTGCTGCATAGTATGAATACACCAGAGCTTCTCTATCCATTTGTCTGTTGATGGGCATTTGGGTTGTTTTCAGCTCTTTGCTATTGTGAGCAAAGCTACAATAAACATGGGTGTGCATATATCTGTTTGGGTGGCAGTATGGTTTCTTTAGGGTGAAACTATATTTCTAACATGATGTATAATTGTCCTTGTATATAACTGTGAAATATTCATCTTTTCTATATATTTGAAGTAGTTTTTACATTGTTATTGATAAGTGTTTTAAGAGTTTGACTTTTAGTTGTGTTTCTAATACAGTATAGTTATCTATATATTGCTTTAAAACATAAGACTTAATTTTGAACCTTCTCATGGAGAACTGCCAGATGAGGCTAAACATGAGCAATATTACCATTAAATTTGCAATCAATGCTAATCATTATTGACTTGACCATATTTTATCTTCAGTCTGTGGCTGGATTGGATTGACATGTAGTGGTCTAATTAAATTTAAACACACAAAAACCGTGTTATCTTTTACGAGAGGTACATACCTAGTTCTGTGATGCAATCAATTAAAAAAAGGTATGAAACTGATTGAGTAGACATTATAATTAATTCATTATCATCATCAATGGCAATTAATGTTTTAAAATAAATGTCTACAAGTGGTTGTTGAAAAAAAACAAACATGCCTTCCAAACAAACCTTTGCTCAATTAAAAAGAAATATTTAAGAAATAAAAATAAAAGGAAACCAAAAGAACTGTGAGGTTTACAAAACCAAAAAGAGAGAAAGGCCAATGAGCTTGTAAGCCTGTATGAAATACATGTCATTCCGGGGGATGCAAAGAGGAAAAAGCAGAGAAGCCTGACAAGTGGGCCGAGAAAATGTTCACAGGGGTGTGATTTTGGAGGCAGCCCTCTGTGGACGGGTTAGATAGTTTTCTACTTAGGAGGGAACAGAGAAAGGGATTCATGGCTAAATATCAAGAGGGTTCTTTAGGAAACAAGTGATTGAGAGGATTTAAAATATGACTGTTGTTGTTGTTGTTGCTGTTGTTATGTGCCGTCGAGTCGTTTGCGACTCATAGCGAGATTTGAAATAAAGTTTACGTGTGTTAGGATGAGAAACAGAACATACAATGGTGTTGGGATGTATAAGATTACCTGATTTAGAAAATAAAAATGTAAAATGCCCACTTGAATGAGAATTTGTAATAATAATAACTTTTCTAGTGAAAGTATATTGCAAGTATTTTATGGGAACTTAATTATACCAAAATTATTTGTTGTTTTTCTAAAGCTAAACTATAACTGAATATCATCTACTTAAAATTATGCTCCTTTAGTGACGCCTAGTCTCAATGATTCAGGCCTTACCCATCTCTACTGAAATGGCACTTGATCTTAGGAAGCTTCTCTGGCCATTGTATCTCATATAGTACACTCTATACTTCTGTAGCTACATGTTTTTATTGAATATTTTTTTGTAATGCTTATTACTACTTTACATTAAGCTATATTTTTATTTCTTTATTTGTGTTTTATACACTTCTCTAACTAGAATATATATACCAAACATGACAAATTTTTATACTGTTTGATTAATTAGTGTTGGTATTTACTACGTTTAGCAACTATGTAGTCAATGTTTCTTATTGCTTTATATTTACACATATAGTTCTTTATTAATTTCACTCCACTCAAAATACATTGTAAATATTTAATTCAAAGCCATATTAATCTGGCCCCAAGTATCTTGCTTTTGGCGTTGAGTCCTGTCACTGCACATTTATCCATTAAAGCTGCTTCATTTGCCGAGTCACTTATTCCTGTCCACCTGACATTAGCGATCCAATGAGGCTAAGATTCCTGAAATTCCCATTTATCAGTCACAGCAAAGCCATCTGGTATGCTAAGTTAAGCCCAAAATTGCACTGGCTTGCCACAATAAAAGTTAATTTTTTGCTCGCATAAAGCCAGTGGGTAGAGTTTGAGGGTGGCTTAGTATTTTTATGCAGTTCCTGATTCTTTAAGGATTCATACTCTCCTTAACACTTGTTGATGTGACATCTTTGACAGTTGGATTCCAAGTTCAACTAAAGTTCAGCCAGAGAAATTTGGGGTTGAGAGTGTATGTGTGTGTGTGTTGGGGGGGAAGGAATCACATGACACCTTTTTATAGACCAACTCCTGAAGTAGTAAAGGGAGTAGTGAGCTGGACTGATACTCTTTAAGAACAAAGCAGATTGGAGAGTGTAGTCCTCCATTAGAAGGCTCTTTTCTGTCAATGACTCTAAACAACGGAGGAACAAAAGTTTTAACTGACAGCTAATCACATCCACTACAAACCTCCTCCAGTGCCACTATTTACGCATGTGCATTCCTCTTTCCATAATAGAACACATTTGTCTTTTGATATGAGAGAAAATTCCAATTCAGTTAGCACATCTAGATAATTTTGTAAGTAGCATCTATCTCTTACTGTTTGACTAACCTTGATCCAGAGAAAAGAAGTAGTTCAGGAACTCCTTAATCCATTGTGTTTTCTAAAGAAGCAGCAAAGAGATTGAGATCGTTACTCCCAATCTTCCCTCCGTTTGAGTTGAATTTCCTTTTGGTAGCGTTTATCCCCTTGAGCTTGAGACTCTGACATTGTCTAGTAATATTTTCTTTTTCTTCTCACAAGAACAGATGGCACTAAAAATTCTAACCAGTGTTCTTCAAAGCAAGGTAATTTCAAAGATTGCTTTAACTTCCCCAGTACATACTCGGTAATTCTGATTATGATATTGCAAGGCTTTATTTAAAATTCATTCGGTTAGAATATTTATTAGTTGTCCTTTTGATGCATTATTATACATTCATTAGATAGAAATCTAATTATATGTAAAATAAAGTAAAATAAAGGAAATTCATTGCTTTATTGGGACATGCTACTGGATATTTCCCTAAGTGGAAGTAACTACAGGTTGTGACTCCGAATCCCCTGGTACTCTGTCACTGATAAAGTATGTAACTACCGTCCAAGTACTATGAGAACTATTGAATAATTCGATTTGTTTTTCCATGCTGTTGTTTCATTATTGCTGTCAAGTAAAAACTAACACACAGCTGACTCTGTTGAGTTTTCGAGGCTGCATGTTGTAAACAAGGAGATTGTTTCTCTCTGCTGTGGAGACACTGGTGGGCTCAAACTGGCAGTCATGGCCTTTGAATTAGCATCTCCCTACCGACTAGGCTATCAGAGCCCATTAAAAACCTAAGATCAGCACATAATGTTGCATTGACACTTAGACACAAATTTAATTACTTTATGTTAATTAAATAACATAATTGTAAAGGACTGCAGTTTAAATCAGTTCTAAGTCCATTTTGAGTTCTAGTTTTTTCTTTCAATTTTTCCAGTTTCTGGGTTAATATCTCAAATAAGCTTCCTAAGCCTAATTCATTGTTTTGTGAACTAATTTGAGATTGGTAGTGATGGTAGTAATGGCAGGTCGAGGACCTTCCAGGGAAAGTTGAAGGCAGAGTGAGAGGTGAGGTTGAAGTATGACTTTGTAGGTTATGATGTGGACTTTAAGCACATGCTAAAAGCTTTAGAGAGGAGTGTCTTATCTTGTTTGTAATTTAGAAAGATCACAAATGTCTCCAAAGATTTGACACACTGGAAAAGATGGCGAAAGGACTGCTATAGCTCAGAACTCCTCAATTTGGACAATTGGCATGAAAGTGGTGACAGAGTGACACTTTAAGCAAAGCAAAATTTGTTACTAACATGTGTATCCATAAAGTATCTAATAAGAAATCAGTTGTCCAGTCAAAATAAGTTAATATAGGGAGGAGTTAATATTGGAACTGTTTACACGGGACTGAGTAAGATAAAGGGAAAATTTAAAATATCCCAAAGCAGGCAAGACCAAAAAGCTTACATCATTCTAGGCTCAAAAGAACTTTGAGAAGAAACTATTCCTAGAACCCAAAGTTAAGAGCTTTGAAGAAAGGGCACTTTGAATGAAACCGTGAAGGGACAGGGCCAACCCAATGGTACCTGGTAAAGGAGATAAACAAAGAAGCCTCCAGACTTTATTCTCCTCTGTTGAGTTTCCAGGAAAGCCTTCCGGTGTAATGGATTTCTTTTCCGGTGTATGATTTCTTTCACTTGTCCTCCAGCTCCACTCTTCACCCTGGATCTCTTTGCCCTCTCACCCAGGAGGCTGATCTGGATGTCCTATATCAGTATGTGATCCTGTCCTCTATCTCCTGTCTAGTTTGGCCAGTGGAGAGTTCCAGCAGGGAAATCCAGTCTGAATTTATGTATCAACTTCCTTTGAATCAAATTATTTTTTTTATAATTTTTTTCAAATATCAGATAAAAAAAGAGATGCCCTGGGTGTTTATGAAGACATTCTTAGTGTGATCCACATGGTGTCCTTTGTAGTAAAGGCAAGTTCATCTGACTAAGACAGCCTGGGGAGCACTGGGAAGCTATGGACTGACGACAGCATTAGGTTATCCCAGATGGGAAGTGGCACAAAGAAATCTTTCCTACCTTTGATCCAGTGATGACTGAATATGGATGAAATGAAAGTTATCTTTTTGAAGAGAGAAATGTCTCTGAAAAAAAGCATTTTTCCCCTCTCTATGACAGTTTAGGATTAGAAATGATATCTTTTCTTCTAATACTTCATACTGAGACCTGGTTTACATGTAAGCACACATAAAGTACGCATATTCATGAAGTGGAAAACCCCACTGGTGTTGATAATGTCTCTGCTAGTATTAAGTATGGAAATCCTTTTCATCTATCTTTGGTGGGCTAAGAAGCATTGAGTGATATGAGTGTCTTTCGTCATGTAATTAATGTGAATTGGGAAGCAGGAGTAAGCCTTAAAGATGACTCTTTATATACTATAGAGATGCCTCATTTCTTGTATTGCTCTAATCCATCAAAACCAGACCTGTATCATCTGGTTAAACATGCAGTGTGTCCAGTGAGGAAGACACTTGGTTTGGAGTCAGTTGGAAAATGTTCAAGGAACCAAGTTCTGTCTATACCATCAAGCTGCACAAGTGAGTTAATTACATTCACCTTCAGTGTCTTATGCAACTCATCAAATCAGGAAAAGAGTCCTACTGGACTTTTGTGATATAGAAGTAGACTTTGTAGACAGAAGAATATTTTTTTTTTACATTAGCTTCTTGTATAAAGTAGGTATTATCATTTTATTAAACTTAAGAATTTAGTAAATCTGTATTTCCAGACTACTGAAAAACAACAAAGTCTGGAAACTAAGGTGCACCTGATTCAGAGCATGATCTTCACAATTACTTGCTGTACATCAGAAAACTGGACAATGACTAGAGGTGATAGAAGGAAAATTGATGCCTTTAAGCTGTGGTGTTGAAGAAGAGTGACTGCTATATTGAACAAACAGGTTCATCCTAGAAAGAGTGAAACCAGGCTTCTCCTTGAAGGCAAGGATTCTGGAGCTCTGCCTGACATACTTTGGACATGTTGCAAGGAGGGACCAGTCTTTGGAGAGGGACATCATGCTTGGGTGGGTGGAGAGATACAACACAGGAAGGGAAGACTCTGGATGAGATGGATTGACTCAGTTACTGGGGTAATGGAGAGAGGTGTTTCAGAGATAATAAAATTGGCTCAGGATAGAGCAGACTTCAGAGCTGTTGTACATAGGGTGGCTATGAGTCACAGGCAACTTCATGGCACATAACAACAACATTGATAAATATATTGATAAATTCCAAAGACCACATAGACTTAATTAAGTATAGATTAGACCTTAAAATACAGTGGGAGAAGTCCAGTCAGAGTGAGTGGTTAACAAGGATGTGGTTTTATCTGATGTTCTTAAGAAAGGTCACAGTTCTTGGAAAGGAAAATGGTTAGTGAACCAGAGGAAGACCTTGAACTTGATGGGTGGACGTAGTGACTACGCCAATGGGCTTAAGCACGGCAGAGATGTCGAGGATGGTAAAGGATCAGGAAAGGTTTCATTCTGCTGTACGTAAGATCACTTTGAGCAGGAACCATCTCAACAGCACTTAATGAGCATAATTTTATAAAGGCTCCTGGTTTCATAGTGAGTTAAATATTAAGCTGCTAACTGAAATGTTGAACTCTTCTGGAGAAAGGTCAGTCTGATCCTGTAAGGATGTATAGTCTCAAAACTCTATGGGTAAGTAAACTAACACAGTCTCATAAAGACAATTACTGTATAAGACCATTATTGTAGAATGAGTATGAGGATCCAAAAAGGGGAGGGGATGCTTAATCATAGGGTCACATAATTTGATGGTTGGAAGGAGGGGTAGGTAAATGAAAGGGGAAAGACCCAGTGTGAAGAACAATGTATACAAACTTTGTAAGTAAGTCAGTATAGAATAAAAAACAAACAGGTTTCTATTGGGCCAGTTCTACTGTGTGTTTTCATGTTCTTTTTATGCTCACTATGAGTCAGAGTAGACTTCAGGACAGTGGGTTTATCATTGTATTGTATCATAACCTTCTGTTCTTCTGGAAAGAAAGAGTCCTGTGGTTTCTTAACCTAGACTTTTCCAGGAAGATGCTGTAATATAGATGCAAACTTCAGTATGTATTTGAGGGATAGAGAGATTTGGGGTTGAAGTCTGGCAACTCCACTTAATTATGTGACTTTAGTCAAGTTAGTTAAATTTAGTAAAATTTACTTAAATTCCCTTAGTTTGTATGTTTATAATTTGAGAATACAACCTTACTTCATAAGGTTGTTGCATATTAAATAATACTAAAGATCACATATCCTGAACACTCCATTAATGGTAATGTCTTTCATTGGCTGTTTGCTTCTTTGTCTTCTTCCATCTTGTCTCTTCCCTCATTCTTACTCTTCCCCTCCTTCTCCTTTTTCTTGTGGAGACCCAGAGTGAGATGTATTGACACATCTGTGACTGAGACAATGGGATCTTTTATGTCAGAGATGTTAAGGATGGCACAGGATAGGTCAGGGTTCACATCCTTTGTTCTCTGGGTAATAAAGAGTTGTACTTGACTGGCCAGCACTTAACAGCAACGACAAGGACAAATAAAAATAACACATGATCCAGTCCTTAGGGGATAACTTGATAGATGTATTCAGCAGAATAACCTAAAACTTGGAGTTTGAGTCTATCCACAGGTACTCCATAAGAGAGTTCTTGTGATCCACTTCTGACAACCAGTGCTAGTCCTTGTAATTCTGTATGACTTGGAACATCACAGACCATGGAAATAGAAAATAGATAAATTGAATGTAAAAGTTTCCATTTTTCTCCAATTATAATATGTTGGAACAAAATCTAGTGTTATTTATCCAGTAAGATAAATTGTCAATTGCAAAAAAATCCTCCCCCAAACTAAAACCTTTATGGAATAACAGTTCTGCTATTACAAACTATAGTTTGAGACAACTCAAGGAAACTGGTGAATTCATAGCAAACTAAGGCCTGAGACTAACTCCTGAGGGATACTAGAGTAAAAATCTAAGTCCTTGGCCTCAGGCTTCTAGAACTTTTGTACATTAAATGATAGGATTTTTGAACATTAAAAAAATTTTTTATTGATTTGCTTACAAAATTCATATACATTTTGTTTCACACTATCCTTCATTCAAATTGTGTTCCATACAATCACTCTGATCCACTATAGTTTGCAAAATTAATCAGTGTTGATCTATGCCTATCATTGACCTGTCTTTTCAGATCCCCAGTGGATCTTTCCTATTTCTTTTACCCACTTCTCCCTCCCTCTCTTGCACAACTTTTGTTCACATGAAGAGAACTCAAACATATAATTTACACATAAGAAACTAGTGTAAGAGGGAGTTGTACAGTTTGCAAGGCATGTAAAATATGTATTATTTCCGTAAAAATATGATAGATGTTATTTGTTCCATTGATATGTTAATACTGTACTCGCAGGGTGGTTAGGTAATTTTCTCAATGGCACATGGCTAATAATAGCAACATAAGAATTTAAAGATGTTTATTTGTAGCTTAAAAGTTTGTGGTTATTTTCCGGACTTCATACAAGGTGATACATAATGAAATGAGATAATGCACAAAAGAAAACATTTTGTACAATTTAACTCAAGCTTATGGACATCGAGTGGAGAGTGGATTCTGACTTATAGTTTTTAAGGCTGGAAATGTTAATAGAGGAAGACAAGTCGTCTTTCTCTCAAGGAAACACTGCTGCGTGGAAACCAGCAAAAATTGGTGGAAATGTGGTAGTGCAGTAGACTGTGATACAGTGCAAGGGGGTGTGACACAGTACAAGGGGATGGCTCATTGACTGAGATTACTGTAAAAAATTTATGAGCTGAGAACTTACCTGAAAATACTGTACTATGTCACCAGAGCTCCATTATGAAAGTTAAAGTGCTATAGACATGCAAAATACTATTGAAATAATACAGCTATTTAACTAGTTTGTACCAGAGGTCTTTTATGTCTAGTCGAATTATCTCTTGTCTTTCAGATCGTGCTGTTGGGTTCTACATTGGCCAACTGGATGGGCTCAGTTGAAAAAAATTTCAAGGGATACATTTAGTATTTGCTTTCTTTTGAGATTCAGAGACATTAAGGTTAGACAAGTAGAGAGACTGGCAGTGTGTATCCCTCTCAATGAGAAGAAGGAACAAAGTTGTCAATGGTAGGGAGCAGGGCCCACCAATTCCTCAGGCAATTCTTCTTGATTGGCATGATGGTATTAAGGAATCTAAATGCCCAGGGATGGTTATGGAAAGGAACAACAGAAAACAAATAAGATAGTGGTGTGTTATAGTTTAAGGGGATGACCCATTGACTGAGATGATTATAAAAACCATGTAAGAGCTGAGCATTTACCTGAAAATAATAATTTAAAGATGCAATTAGCTCAACAGCTGTATTTCTATCTTTTTTTTTTTTTAAAGCTCACAAGCTAACAGCCTTCCAGGGAAAAAAATGACCTATTTTAAAACTCACATGTTTTTGGCAGAGCATGCATTCTGGTTAAGACATGTTAATCTGTCACTGCTGAAGACAATGAAAGCTGAAGAAAATAGGAAATGTCTGAAAAGACATCCAACCAGCTGTTTTTAAACTCATATCTATCCTTTTCTTCTTTATTTTCATTCTTTCTTAATTACTCTCTTCCCATCATTACTTTCTCTGTTAAGTGGGATTTCTCTACAGCAACAAAGAACAACAGAAAAGGAGACTAAGAAAGTAATACCATTTACAATAACCAGACACAAAATGAAATGCTTGTGAACAAACCTAACTATAGCTCAATGGCATGAAGCTGCACTGCAATCCTGAAGGCACATGGTTCAAGGCCACCAGCTGCCCCATGGAAGAAGGATGAACAATCTCCTCTGGTGCCATTAAGTGCCTCTGAAAACTTGCCAGAGGATGAGATATGGGTCAGTTCTGACTCTATGGCACACAGCATCATAGACATTAAAAACCTTTATAAAGAAAACTATAAAATACAAATACAACAGAGACATAATTGAATGGAAAAATATTCCCTATTCATGGATAGGAAGACTCAACATAGTGAAAATGACAATCCTACCAAAAACAATCTGCATGTTCAACACAATCCCTATACAAATACCCAACTATTTTTCAAAGAGATATAAAAGGAAGTTGGCAAGTTTCTTTGGAAAGAAAGAGGCCCCCAAATAAGCAAAGCTCTTCTGAAAAATAAAAATGAAGTGGTAAGCTTAGCAGTCCCTTGTCTCATAATATATGACACATCTGTGGTAACTAAAACAGCATAGTATTGGTACAATGACAGATACATAGACTAATGGAATAGAATTGAGAATCTAGAATTTAACCCATCTACCTATGGCCAGTTGGTTTTTGACAAGGAATCAAAGCCTTATTGGTAGTTAAATGAGGAAATAACAACCTCTTTTAAAAAAGTGGTTAAACTGGACATTTACCTGCAAAAAACAGAAACAGAATTCACATCTTAAATCATACACAAAAACTACCTCAATGTGGACCAGAGATCTATAGGTAAAGCTTTAAACGACAAGGATCATTAAGAGACTAGATGGGAACAAACTTAGAAGCCCTAGCCTATGGTATAAATGGTGTTGCAAATATGGCCAGAAATGTATGGCCAAGAGATGACAAAATCAATGAATTATACCCTCTAAAAACCAAGACCTTGTGTGCATCAAAAACCTTTTCCAATAGAATGAAAAGAAAACCTACAGACTTGGGGAGGAGGGAGGGAAATATTTGGAAAAGACATCCCTGACAAGGGCCTTATAATGACAGTTTACAGAATACTACCAGGCATCCACAAGAAAAACACTGATAACCCAATAACAAAATGGGAAACAGACATTGAAAAACTTTTCACACAAGAAAATATTCAGATGGATAACATACACATGAAGAAATGCTCAAAAGTACTGGCAATCAGAGAGATGCCAATTAAAACCACAATGAAATACGATCTCACTCCAACAGCAATAAAATTTTCAATTGCTTTAAGTTCTTGTGAATGCTAAATAATGACCCAAGAAGAATTGTTGCACTTGAATTGTGATAAGTAAAGAGTATTGACTAAACCATGAACTGTCAAAGCAAGAAACAAAACTCTCTTGACAGAAGTGCATCCAAAGTGCTTCTTAGAGACAGCTGTGGTGAGGCACTGTTTCCCCATATACTTTGATCATGTTATCGGCAGAGATCACTCTTGGGAAGGAGGACTTATGCTTGGAAAGGCAGAAGGTCAGAGAAGGAGAGGAAGACCATCATAAGATAGATTGATACCATGAATATAATAATGGGTTTAAGCACAGCAGAGACTGTAACAGTGGCTTCAAATTGGGCAGTTTCCAACTGTTGTATCTAGTCACTATTTGTCTGAGTTAATTAGCTATGAATTAATAACAACCTCATTTATCTACTTTGATGTCGTAGAGTATATTAATTTATATTTGCCTCTTAGTTTACCTCTAACTTTGCTTTCATGATTAATTTCTTTAGGCTGTAACTTGAGATAGTCTTAAACAGATAATATTCCAATTCTTTCAATGCTGTAAACCCGAACAGGACTCCATTTCAATAACACCTACAATAATTTGATGTAGGATTCCAAGATAGGCTGTTATAATACTAACCGAAGCTGGAACAGACCGGGTTAAGGTGTGTTCGTGGAAACTCTGCTGTCATCCCCAAATTTCCCATGATCTCTGAACCTACTCTATCATAATATAGTTTTCCAAAATCTTCTACCATTTTGTTATATTTTTAGGCCTTGATTGCATATTGAGCTTGATCTGAGTTACTTGTGAACAGGAACTCTTAATTGGTGGCACTATTATCCAAAAGGCCAAGGGTCTGCCCAAAGTATATGAGATGGAGCTTCAAAATCCCTGCCTTCAGGGGGCAGCTTGGTTTCATCCTTTCCAGGAAAGACTTATTTCCAGGCAGTCAGTGGTATGTTCCACATTCCAGCACAACAACTCAAAGGCATCAGTCCTTCTGGCTCTTGGTGATGTTCAATAAACATGTCTTTAGTTACTGCATATGTTTTAAGCTGCATCTTCTCCTACATGTGCACACACACACACGCATGCACACACACACACACACACACAGTTTCTGTCTTTATAAAACTATGGCATAAAAACCATGTTTAGATGTTCTTAAGTGCCATTGAGTTGGAACCAAATTATAGGCGGCTTTCCATTGGATTTTTAGAGGCTGTAAATTACTTAGGAAGAGATTACCCATCTTTCTTTCTTCTCTAGAACAGGTACAGCCTTTGGGTTGGTAGTGCCACTGTTTACTCATTAGTCTGCCAAAACTTGTATGTGCTGTCAAGTTGACACTGACTCATAGTGACACAGGTACAATAGCTCTGAACCCTGTTCTATCCTGAGCCAATTTCATCATCTCTTACACCCTATTAACCAGTCTCTGAGTCAATCCATCACATCCAGAGTCTTCCTCTCTTGTGCTGTCTCTTGTTTCTGGTCCCTCCTTGCAACATGCCCAAAGCATGTCAGACCGAGCTTCAAAATTCTTGCTTCCAAGGAGTGGCCTGGTTTTCACTTTGTCCAGAATGGAACTTTTGTTCTCTTAATAGTTAGTGGTATATTCAGTCATTTTCTCCAGCACCACAACTCAAAGACCTTCTATCATTCTTAGTCATTGTCCAGCTTTCTGATGCACAACAAGTAATTGTGAAGACCATGGCCGTGATCAGGTGCACCTTAGTCTCTAAACTGACATCATTGCTTTTCAGTACTTTGGAAAGATCCCTGACAGCAGATTTTCCCAATGCAAAAATATGGCTTTTGATTTCCTGGCTGCTGGTGTCAGAGTGTTGATTGTGAAGGCAAGAAGCTGAATCTACTAACGATCTTAATCTCATAGAGAGATTGTGGCCCAGTGGCAAGAATCTTTGGTGTTGTTTTGTTTTGTTTTGTTTTGTTTTTTATATTGAGCTTCAAGCCATATGAAGGCTGCATTCCTTGATCTTCTTCAGCGAATGTCTAAGGTCCTCCTCAGTTTTGGCAAGCAAGATTGTGTCATCAGCATAATGCAGGTCACGGTGAGTCTTTCTCCAATCCTAGAGAGTCTTAAATGAGAAAATCAAAATAGTCCTTTTCAGGACCACTGAAGCAGAATCTTGTATACAGGTCTCCTTATCAAGGTTTGCTACTTTCTGGTGTGTTATGGATTATATTTGTAGTATATAGTAGATGGAAAAATGTGCATTGACCACAATAATATCAATATAATGTATCACCTAGACATCTCAAATGGGTTAGACTATATGAGTCCAGAGGCAGAAAAGATTGATGTAAACATTGGTGGATAGGAGGTGTAATAGGAATTGGACTGAAGAGATTGGGTAGAGTATGAAGAATCATAAGAGGAAAGTCATTAGGGGGAAAAAAACACCACTAGAAAATTGCTTTGTTGGTTTTATTTAGTAGCCAGTCATACACATAAGGGAATCTACACAGTGTTTTCAGAGCACAGATAGTTGGCTTGGTCTTAACGGTGCTGGAAATGCGACCTTCAGAATAGTCAGATTTTCCTCCCTGACATCTTCCGCTGTTTAGAAGAAATGGGGAAAGACGCTCTGCACTTTGTACTCTGGAAGGTACCATGGGCATTGCTGTAATTCAATAAGGATTATTACTGAGAGGAGTAATAAAACAGAATGATAGCCCAGCACATGCAGACAGAAGTGAAATTACCCAGAAACAGCATAGCTTTGATCCATTTATAAGGCACTTTTTAGATTCAAAGCCAGACAAAAAGCCAAAATAAAAACAGAATCAGAGAAGGTTAATCCATATCTAGAGCTTCATAATAAATAAATCATGTACAACAGAACACTGGAGACTTGTTTCTTGTTCGCTTTTCTTTTTTTGGTAATTCACCAGAGTAGGAACCATATCAATCCATTGTAATGAGTTCTTGGCTTAGATGTTTAATTAGTCTCCAATGTCATTTTAGTGGTAGACTGGGAATTGAACTATTTATAAGAACATGGAAAGAAAGGAAGAAAAATGTCTTCGTCTATCTAACAATGGACTTCTACTTTTAAAACAATCTGGAGTTTTTTTTCCTTCTTCCTTTCCCCCTTCTTTCCCCCGCCCCCTGCCTTTTACTCTTCTTTGTGAATTCCTTCTTTTTTCCACTGTTGCTCTTAATATGGTTTTTCCTTTATTTTCACAAGACAAAGATAAGCTCATTCTAATGGAGAATTTGGTGTTTGATTAGAAAACTGATTATTTAATTGTCCTAATACACTTTTAAATGTTCTTCATATATCATGTAAACTGACATTCAATCTGAAAAATACAAAAATGCTTATTAAACATTCTCTTTAATGTTTTAGACCTATTGTTAACTAGTAAAAGATCTGGACTCCATGTAGTACTGTTGCTATAAAATTTTACTTTGTAACCTTTACCAAATCCTTTAGCCTGTCTAGTCAGTTTCGCCATCTGTATGTCAAGGGAACCGTGGGAAGGACATTTGCAAAAGTACTTAATACTGTCTAATTCTGTTGTTGTTATGTACCATTGGAATGCAATCGACTCACAGCTGACCTTCCAATGGGTTTTCATAGGCAGCGTATTGTAGGGAAGGAGATGGTGTATCTTTTCCCATGGGGCAGCTGGTAGATGCAAACCGCATGCTTTTGGGTTGGCAGAGCAACAACTTACCATTAAATTACGAGAATATTTATTAAATGCTGTATCCGAGGAAGGCAACAGTAATAATTGTGGAGTAATCTTTTCATTTCTTGCATTTAAAAAGTACAAATGCTGGCGAGGTTGTGGAGAGACTGGAACCCTTATTCACTGTTGGTGGGAGTGTAAAATGGTGCAACCACTGAGGAAAGCATTGTGGCG
>NW_006399779.1:6972566-7028606 GCF_000299155.1 Elephantulus edwardii | reverse complement strand
GCGGGGAGAAGGGTGCAACAATGAATGAATGGAATTCCAAAATCTCTGTAGAAGTTCATTGAAATGAAAAATAAACAAACTAAATTAATAAAAAAAAAGAAAAAAAAGTACTCTGTGAAAATAAGAAGTTACTAACCTGAGTCTTTTTCTTAAAGTCATGTCATATATTCTGTGGATTACACCATTTCCTAGACAGAGAAACCACTGTTTTATTTTCTCATCAATGATGTGGCTAATTGTTCTATTTCATTTTTGGTCTTAAATGTATACAGATATATCAGAGAAAAGTATGAGCAAAGTAAAAGAAATGAAATTTCCTGTCATTCTTGAACATGTTTAACCTCTACTGACATCTTAGCGTATATCCATCTGGAAAATTCATATACATCTATTGAAGCACTGGCAATGTATAGCCTTAGCTGCTAAACTAAAAGTCTATAGTTTGAATTTTCCAGCCAATCTGCATGTGAAAAGATGAGGCAATGAGTTATTATAAAGGTTTACAGCCTTTATATTGAAATAGTTCTATTCTATGCTTTAATGTCACTATGAGTTAAAATTGACTTTATGCCAGTGTATTGAGAGATACAGATAGATAAATAGGCAGACAGAGAGAGAAAGAGGGAGAGAGATAAAGAGAAGTACATAATTTAATGCAAATGTGTTTGTATATGCACATGTATATTTACATATAATATGTAAAGTGTACATGCTTTAGATATGTATTATGCACTAACACATAGATATAAAAAGATATATGCATTTGTATAAAATACCATCAATATTAATCATATAATAAATTCCTTTTTAGTAATTCACTTACCTACATATTTCTCAGTTTTATTTTGCAAAAATGAGCCCTGATGATTATTTCTATTGATGGATTTTATCAGGTCATTTGTTATCCAGTAAACTACTATTCCAGTTTATTTAAGTCCCATTTTAACCTACTCTGATTCCCTGAATCAGAGGCAGTAAATTGTATGGAAGGAGATTTCCCATCTTTCTCCAATGAAGTGGCTGGTTTATTCAAACCCGATGCCCTTGGTTTGGCAGAGCAACTCTGTACCATTAAATTATCAGAATCCATAATAAATGTTATATTCCATGAAGACAACAGTAATATAAGAGTTATATCTGAATGTGTAAGTGGAGTAGTAAATTTTATTTTCTCTCATTTTTAAATTACTTTTTGTGCAAACCGGAAGTTACTTGCCTGATTCTTTTTCATGAGGAAAGAACTAAATAAAAGCATATTTGGGCAATTTTACCTCTCTTCACATAAGAAGTCCTGAACATACATCCTTCTGTGCTTATTGGGTTTCTCCCAGATTGGTTTTAATATGTACAGATCTTAGCTTCATCCATCCTGATCTCCAAATTAGCCTTTGGTCTTGACAACAGATCTGGCATCTTTTCTCCACTTTTGAACATTGGCCTTCTCTTCTGAATGCCGCTTATTCTCCCCATCTGGCTCCAGTCCCTTCTGACCATTCTGGGAAACAGTGAAGCTCGATCAAGCCGAAGCTTGGCTGCATCCTCCTGTCTGGCAGGAATATGAATGGATGGCAGGGAGAGAGCATTTAGAACACAAGGTTATGGTCAGATTGGGGAGACCTTCAGAGCCAAAGTAAAGAGTGGAGACTTGTTGTGCTTTTGTTTTTCTAGACATCGTGGCCTCAGGGAAGTTTTAGAAACATGATGCGTTTAGAGATCAATTTGACATTTATGTGTAAAATTGAAGAGAGACAGGAAAAATTAAAGGTGGAATGTAGCTTCTGAAGTATTTAAGGGGTAGGTTTGGGGGATTTAGAACCAAAAAATTATAGACATGAAGAAAAAGGGAAGGATGTGATGGTTTATCACTATTATTCTTGGACTTGTAAGACATGTGATTATTAATGATATCTACAATTATGCATACCTTCCTGTGTGCCAATGAGTCCTGGTGGCACAGCGATTAAAGTCCTTGACTACTAACCACAAGTTCGTGATTCAAACCTACTACGTACCTATTCTGTGGGAAAACAAGGTGGCAGTCTGTTTTTGAAACAATTACAGTCTTGGAAATGCTGTGGAGCAGGTCAATGCTGACCTCTAGTTTGCTATGAGTGAGAATTGACTTGAGAACAGTGGTTTAGGATTTTAGGTTACTGTGCGCCAGATAACATTTTACATTCTTCATGGATTATAAATCCTTGATGCCATCTCACAGCTCATGTGATCTTTGACCATTGGTGTCCAAGGCTTCAAAACTATTCTTAAGATGATGTTTAAATTTAGGTGGGGTAGACTCAAGGCTATATTTTGGTTCTGCAGACTCATTTACATTTTCTTCAGCCACAATTTAAAGTTGGACATGAGTAATTGTGGATCTTTTCTACAGTCATCATGTGGTCTGGTTTTGACTGCTGGTACGGGTTTCCCCCAACAATTCCTTCTACATATGCAGCCAATCTGATTTTCATCAGGTGAGGCCCATGTGTAAAGTCACCATTTGTATGAAAGTCACTACAAAGAAAAAGGAAAAAGAAAAAAAACTCCAAATTGGATATTGGAAGAGATACTGAAAATTGCACTGGGACATTGAGAAGCCAAAACAAAGGGAAGAGATGCTGAAATAAAAGAACTGGATGGAAGATTTCAAAGGGCAGAATAAGAAGGCAAAGCAAAGTATTATAATGGAATGTACAAAGGGCTGCTGTAAGAGAATATCATGGAAAGAATTCACCCAAAAAATAAATGAACTGAAAAACAAATTCAAACATCAAGTTGCAACTTAAAGATGGTATGACTTAGTGGTAAGGAATTGTACTGCCAATGCAAAGGTACCTGGTTCAAATCCATCAACTTCTTCACTGGGGAAACATAGGCAATTAACTCTTGTGTAATTTATTGACTTTGAAAGCCCTCCAGAGCATCAGCTATAGGTTGGTTCCAATTCTCTGATACACAATGACAAAAACAATAGGCAAAATCTTGAATGACCAGAAAGCATCAAAAGAAGATAGAGGAAATACACAGAATCACTGTATCAAAAAGAATTGGCCAACAAGAAAATGTTTCAGGAAGTATGATAAGATCAAGAGCCAATGGTAATAAAGGAAGATGGTTAAACTGCATTGAAGGCATTGGCAAAAAATAAGGCCCCCAGGGATTGATGGGATACCAATTGACATGTTTCAAATGAGAGCTGCAGTCTTGGTCATGCTCACCAATGCATACCAGGAAATTTGGAGGATGACTGTTTGGCTGAATGATTAAATTAAGTTTCTATTTTATTCCCTTAAGAAAGATGATCTAACAGAATACAGTAATTCAAAACAATATCATTACTATCACGTGCAAACAAAACATTGCTGAAGATAATTTAAAAAGGGCTAAACCAGTACATAGACAGAGAACTGCCAGAAGTTCAAATTAGGTTTAGAAGAGGCTGTGATGCCAGAGATATCATTGCTGATGCTAGATGGATCTGAGACAAAAGTAAAGACTACCAGAAGACTATCTATTTGTGCTTCACTTTCTATGCAAGCATTTGACTGTATGAATCGAAACAAATTATGGCTAACATTGAGAAGAATAGGAATCCTGAACACTTAATTGTGGTTATGCAAAACCTGCACTTAATTTCATATAATTAACAAATCAATATACGTTATCTTGCTAAGACAAAATTAAATGCTTATGACATGCTTCGAGTTTTTGTGGTTCTCCATCTTTATCTACTTTGAAAGGGAATGTTTAGCACAGCACTATGTAATATAAACTTTGACATGATTATAATGCTCTATGTCTGTGCTGTGAAATCTGGTAGTTATTATTGAATACTTGAAATATGGTTATGGAGAACTTGAAACATAGCTAGTGTAACCAAGGAAATGACTTTTAAGTCAAATTAACTCAAGTGTAAATAGTTAGTGGCTACTGGACAGACTGCTAAACCTTGTCATAACAGAGAAGAGAATGTCTCCTGAAAGCAACACTTTTGGGGAAAGAATCTTAATTTTTGATGCATAAAATAAGTGGAAGCATTTGTTCAGAGATTAAAACACTTCTTGCCAAGATTTTAATGGAAGAATTTCTACATTTGGGTACAGCTTATTTAGATCAATATTTCTCAAATGTTAATGGGGAAAACGGTTTTGGTGTAATCTCAGTTTTGATTTAAATATTTTAATTGAAATCTTACTTAAAACCATACAAACCCAAAACTAGGTATAAAATTCTTAAGCTTATGCTTTCTCATAATTTTAAGAAAAACAAAAAATTCCAAGCAAAACAATCAAGTCAATAAAATTAAATTATAAGCTCTAAAAAAAAAACAACCCACCAAGAAAACCCTAATACCTAGACTGAGAGTCTGTTGTGTGACAGAGCAAGGGAACACTACATGGTTTAAATTAAGAAATTAATGCATCAGGATTGTATCTTTTCTCCACATTTATTCACTCTGTATACTCAGGAAATTATTTGAGAAACTGGCCTCTATAGAAGAATATGGCATCAGGGTTGGAAGAAGACTCATCAATAATCTTCAGTGTGACTCTGAAAGTGAGGAGGGCGTGAAACCCTTGCTACAGAAGGTCAAAGACTACAGCCTTCAATATGGTTTGTATCTCAAGATCAAGAAAACAAAAATTCTCACCATTGGACTGATCGACAACATCATGATAGGTGGAGAAAAGATTGAAACTATTAACTTTATCTTACTTGGATCTATAATCAATACCCTTGGTACTAATAGTCAGGAAATGTATTGCATTGGGGGATGTCTGTAGTCAAGGACCTATGGAAATTATTGAGGAACCTTGGTTAAAGGGGAGAATTTAGGTACACCTGATCCAAGTTATGGCCTTTTCAATCACTTGCTATACATCTATCTAAGAGCTGGGTGACAAATAATGGTGACAGAAGAACAACTAGTGCCTTTGTGCTAAATAGTACCGGAGAAAAGTACTGAATATCTCCTGTACTGCCAAAAGAACAAGCAGAAGTGTCTTGAGAAAGGTGCAGCCAGAGTGTTCCTTGGACACAAAGGCGATAAAGCTTCACCTTACATACTTTGGGCACGTCTTAGGAGAATTTATTCCTTGGAGAAGACATCATGCTTAGAAAGGCAGAGTGATAGTGAGAGAGAGAAAGACCCTCAATCAGATGGATTGACACAGTGACAGAGACTGTGGGGACGGCACAGAATAGGAAAGGGTTCAGATATGTTGTTCATAGAGTTGCTAGGAATTGTATTCAATGGCACCTAACAACAACAGTAACAACACATGCCAAGTGCTGTCGTGTATTTTTTATGTGCAGGGGATTATTTAGTTCTTTCAACAAACTGAATCAAATGTTATTATTTTCATAATGTTACAAATGAGGAAATTAGAAAGATTGAAATAGAAAGTAAATTGCCCCAGATGGTACAGATAAGTGGCCTTTATATTTAAATCACTAGATTTTTCTAATCATTTACAATGTCAACATTCTTAATTGAGTTATTCTGGATGACATTAATAGAAATAAAGGATTCAGGAGAATTGTAAATTGTGTGAATATACAAAGAATTTTGCAGTGGAAAAAATCATTCTTTTTAATTGTAACTAAAATCTCAGTGGTGGCTTCTGGGTTTTGCAAAGAAACCTTTATATTATGTAATCAATTGCAATAATTGGCCTAACTTTCCTCCCCTTTGCTAAATTTTACAGGGCCTCTTATGCCTATTTATGTGAAATCAAGCAGTTTGCATTGTCTGAGCTTTGCCTAAATTGTGATTGCAGAGTTAGCCTCCTGCTGCTAGAACTTGGTGTTGTGAAATGAGATTTCATTATATACTTCCAGTCACCCAGTTGATGCTGATACTTTTCAGTTGCCCTTTCTTCCCATACAAATAAAACTGCTGCCAAGAATATTTACCAAGTCCACGTGTGAAGCAGCTTTCTGAGTTAAATCCAATATAAGACATAAAAATTAGAAGTTCAACAATCCAGTAACTGGAAGGGAGTATCATAAAGGAGACCATGTGATTGTAACTCTCAGTGAAGCTGCATTGGCAATAGGACTACTTTCCCAGCTGTATAAAAATATGTAAGTAAACGTCAGAGAAGATTAAATGATATATAGTGAAACATTTCTCTCTTTCTTGGTTGGAGAAGAAAACAGTCAGCTCTTTTTTCAATCCTAGATTCTGCCCAGGAAATATTTGTGAATTTGTCCAGAATTTTGTTTTTCCTTTCCTATATAAAATTGCTTTACTAGTTTTCTCTTCTTTGAATTGCTGAAAAGTTTTAGCCACTTTCTCTCTCTCTCTCTCTCCCCCCTCCCTCTTTCCCTCCCTCTCTCTACCTCTCTACATCTCTCTTATCTATCATCTCTCTCTCATCAAAAAGATGATTGGTGACTAACAAATTCTTGCTTCTTGCATAGTACACTCCTATCATTATTTTTTTTAATTTTCTAGTTTTTGCCGTTACTATTAGATACCATTTAGTATTAACTTACTATTAGCTGACTTTCCAGAGTGTTTTCAAGTAGTAAACTACAGAAGAAGATTGCCCATCATTCTCCCATACAGTAGCTGTTGGATTCAAACTGCATACCTTTGAGTTGTTAGCATAACTCCTTACCAGTAGGCAATCAGGATCACAAATTTAACATGCTCAAAATTAAACTTTTGGTATTTCCTCTATATATCTATTCTTTCCCCAGATCCTTCCTATTTCTGTCAATTATGTGCTATTTATGCAATTGCTGAGGTTAAAATCCGGTGTGGTTTTATTCCATTATTTTCTTATGTTGTTGTGTGCTGTTAAGTCAGAATGACGCAGAGCTGACCCTACAGCCAGTTCGCAGAGGCAGTAAATCACAGGGAAGGAACTTTCCACCCTTCTCTGACAGAGCAGCTGGTGAATTCGAATCATGTGCCTTTGGAGTTGCAGAGTCGCTTCTTACTACTAGGCCACCAGAGCTCCCCACATCAAATTTAAAATTAACTTTTGGCTATATCTATAAATATATAGAGAAACTTTCTTTTCCCCTTTTCTCCTTTTAAAGTCTAGTTTCCTTGAGAAAATAACCCAAGGCAAGACTTAATGCTAATTTGAAGAACAGAGCTTTTGAATGCAAACCATGCTGGGTTTCAAGAAGTCAGCCATGTCAACAGTAATTGAGGCAACACATACATACATGGACCAAAAGTTCAATAAAATAAATTGCTGTTGTGGTGACTCCGAGTCACGGAGACCCTCTGTGGATCAGGTCAAATACAGAGGCTGATTATTCACCCAGTCTTTCTTCCAAGCTACCTCTCAGATGTAAACCTCTAACCTTTTAGTTAGCAGTCAAGCAGGATAAACCTTTGTAGCACCCATGGAGGCTGAAGGTAAGTAGAGCAGAGGCAATTGAGAGTGATGTTGTCATTATGTGCCCTCAAGTTGCCTGCAACTCACAGCAACCCTATGCACGATAGCTCCAAACCCCATTCTATCCTGAGCCAGCCTCACTGTCTCTGTCACACCTACCCCCATTACCTCATTTGTTGTGTCAATCAATCTCTCCAGCTTCTTCCTTTCTTGTCCTTCCACCCTTCCAAGCATGATGTCCTTCTTTAAGGATGGGTCCCTCCTAGCAACATACCCAAAGTAAGTGAGGCGAGCTTCAAAATCTTTGCCTATAATAAGCAATTTGGATTCAACATCACCCTCCAGGACAGATCTATTTGTTCTCTTGGCAGTCCATGGAATGTCCAACACTATTCTCCAGCATCACAACTTGAAGGCATAAATCCTTCTTCTGTTATCCTTAGTCACTTTCCAGCTCTCTGATGTAAAGAAAGTAATTGAAAAACCTTGATGGCCTGGATCAGGAGAACCTTGTCAGTCTCCAGACTGACATGGTTGCTTTAGTGAGGTCCCTGACAGTGAGTTTTCTTAATGCCATTCTTCTTTTGATTTCTTGACTGCTGGTGCCAACTGTATGTTAGGAAAAAAATAATACAAGATATATTAATTACTCACAGCTGAATGATTCACATCCACCTGTGCTCTTCATTACTTGATTTTCATTTTCCAAGCCTACTTTTTCCAAACCTCTATACTGGCTTTTCTCTGAGCACTTTGTGTGCAAGGAACATATGTCTCTGTATGTCTTGCCTTTCAATCTCCAGTTGTGGTAGACAGTATAAAAATACAGACACCAGGAACTTTTTCCATCCCTACATTTGCATGTCATTTCTCACAGTGAGAGACAGAAATGATTTCTCTTCCACTAGAATCTGAGTTAGGCTGTGTGTTGTTTAATCAGGAATCACCCAAAAGTGATCTTTTGGGATCTCTGACCCTCGATCTAAGAACTGCAGCATCTGCTACTCCATTAGCATCCAATTACATAATATATTTCAAATAAGAATAACAGACACATTGCCCAGTTGAGATCCAACAAATCAATTTATATAGAAATAATAGATTGCTTTAAAAACCACTAGTTTTGGGGGATGGTTTGTTATTAGCAATAAAAACCCAACCTCTGTGTTCATTATTTTCAAGAAGTTTCATAGGGAGGATTACTTCTTCCCCACTGTTTTTATGGGAAGGCTGATATTCTGATTGTTATCCTAGATATAGGATAAAGCTGTATCATTGTTAAAACATAAAGATTTAATCAAGTCCATTTCAATATTATTTAGCATCTAAGCCAAATTCTCTAGCAGTCAGGAAATAAGAAGACCCATTGCAATGGGAAATTTTGCAGTTAGGGACCTCTCCAAATTGAGGTTTGATGATATCAGTTTGAGGACTAAGCAGCATCTGATTCAGGCCATGACCTTTCTGATTACTTGCTATACATTTGAGAGTTGGACAATGAATAAGGATGACAGAAAAAGAATTGATGCCTTTGAGCTGTAGTATTGGAGAATAGCACTCAACATCCCATGGACGGCCAAGAGAACAACAGATACTTCTTGGAGAGGGAGCAGCCAGAGTGCTCTTTGGAGACAAGTCTGATAAGGCTTCACCTCACATACTTTGGGCATGATGCTAAGAGGGGCTATTCCTTGCAGAAATACATGATGCTGGAAATGGTGGAGAGTTGGTGAAAGAGAGGAAGACACTCAACTAGGTGCATTGACATGGTGACTATTGCAATGGGCTCATGTGCCCAGGAAGTGTGAGGATGGTGCAGGATAAAACAGGGTTCAGATCTTTTGTTCATAAGGTTGCAATGAGTCATTACTAGACTCAATGGTACTTAACAACAACAACTAAGCCAACTTCCAATTATTCTTGTTCTTACTTCATCACAGTCATTCATGAAGCTCAAGTTCTTATTTAAGACCCCTGGGAACAGGGTAAGAAGGAGAAAGCAAACTCTCTCTCTCTCTGTGTGTGAATACACACATACATGCACATATATATATTGACATGTATGCATATATACAAGACATATGTATATATGTCTTTCAAAATCGGAAAAGGTGTACACCAGGGATGCATCTTATTTCCATACCTTTCCATATATATACAGAACAGATCATCTGGGGGACTGGGCTTTATGAGGAGGAGTGTGGCATCAGGATTGGAGGAAGACTCATCAACAACCTACATTATGCAGATGATACAACCCTGCTTGCTGAAACTGAGGAGAGCCTGAAATGCTTGCTGCAGAGAGTTGAAGACTGCAGCCTTCAGTATGGACTGAAGCTCAACATTAAGAAAACAAAGATTCTCACCACTGGACCAACTGATAGCCTTATGATAGATGGTGAAGAGATTGAGATTGTTAACAGCTTCAGTTTGCTTGACTCCACAATCAGCACTTTTGGTACCAGCAGCCAGGAAATCAAATGACCAATTGCATTGGGAAAGTCAGCTGTCAGGGACCTCTTCAGAGAACTGAAGAGCAACAATGTTAGTGTGGAGACTAAAGTGTGCCTGATCCAGGCCATAGTCTATGGAATTACTTCCTATGCATCAGAAAGCTGGGCAATGACTCGGAATGACAGAAAGAGAATTGATGCCTTTGAGCTGTGTGCTGGAGAAGAGTACTGAACATACCATGGACTGCTAGGAGAACAAACAGGTTCCAGGGCTGGTTCTTCTTTGACAGCCCATAGGATATTCAGGACTCTTCTCCCACTTCACAATTCAAAGAGTCTTCAATCGAGTCTTTTTCTGTCATTCTTTTTCATTGTCTATTTCTCAGAAGCATAACATGTAATTGAAAAGACCATGGTCTGTATCAGGAGTAATTTAGTCTTCAAATTGACGTCATTGTTTCTTAGTCATTTGGCGAGGTCTCTGACAGCTGACATTCCCAATGCAATATGTCTTTTAATCTCCTTACTGCTGATACAAAAGGTGTAGATTTTAAGTCCAAGTAAAAGGAAATATGAAAATTTCAATCTTTCTCCATCTATCATGACAGTATTTGTTTACCAGTCCATGGGTGAAGATATTTTCGTCTTGATTTTGAGATGTATTCTGTACCAAATTTGTGATTGCGTTATTGCCAGAACATAACAAAAAGTTTATTTTGTTTAAGACTTCAAATATATTGATCTAAAATTATTCATCATAGCCTATTATTATCATCCTTCTAATCTGTATATATATATCTATATATATTATCTGTGATTTTAATAATTTTAATTATTTATATCATCTTGGTCATATATATAAGTGGTTTTATTAATTTTTTAGGCTATTGAGGGATTTTTTTCCCCCCTCACACTGACAATCTTTATAATTGTCTTATTTCTCATCATAAGTTATTTAGTATTTTATTTTCGTTAATCTGTCTTTTTCCTTCCTTAATTTTTACAATTACATTTTTTTGTAAGTATCATTTAAGCTTTAACACCAAGTTTTGTATATAATATAGTATTAACAGTAATTTAAAAATATTTTTATAATTTTCATTTTAATTTGTGAGCATATAACTTAATTTTCACATATTTCAATATTATCAAACAATATCACTAATATCACACACTAGCAAAATCCTGCTAAAGATTATCCAGAAAACACTTAAACAGTACATTGACAGAGAACAACCAGAAATACAAGTTGGCCTTAGAAAAGGTCATGGCACTAGGGACATTACCACCAATGTCAGATAGATCTTGGCAGAAAGCAGAGACCACCAGAAGAATGTCTATCTGTGTTTATTGACTATGCAAAGGCATTTGACTGTGTGGATCACAATAAATTGTGGCTAACCTTGAGGAAAATGGGAACCCCATATACCTGATTGTGCTTGTATGAAACCTATACTTGAATCAAGAAGCAGTCCTCAGAACAGAGCAAGGAAACACTGCATGATTCAAAATCAGGAAAAGAGTGCATCAGGCATGCATTCTGTCCCTGTACCTTTTCAATCTGTACGCAGAACAGATCATTCAGGAAACAGGTCTTTATGAGAAGGAGTGTAGCATCAGGATTGGAGGAAGATTCATTAACAACCTATGATATGCAGATGACACAACCTTGTTTGCTGAAACTGAAGAAGCCCTGAAGCACTTGCTGCAGAAGGTCAAAGATTGTAGTCTTCAATATGGATTGAAGCTCAACATCAAGAAAACACGGATTCTCACCACAGGGCCAATTGGCAGCACCATATTAGATAGAGAAGAGATTGAGGTTGTTAACAATTACAACTTGCTAGGATCCACAATCAACACTTTTGGCACAGTCAGGAAATCAAAAGATGAATTACATTCGAAAAATCTGCTGTCATAGACCTCTTCAGAGTGCAGAAGAGCAATGATGTCAGTCTAGATACAAAGTTGCACCTAAACCAGGCCATGGTCTTCTCAATTACTTTTTATGCTTCAGAGAGTTGGACAAAGACTAAGGATGATAGAAGATGAATAGATGCCTTTGAGCTGTGGTGCTGGAGAAGAGTCTTGAACATACCATGACTGCCAAGAAAACAAATCAATCTATCTTAGAAAGGGTGAAACCAAGTCTCTCCTATGAGGCTAGGATTTTGAAACTTCACCTCACTTATTTTGGGAGCATGCTAAGAGAGATTGGTCCTTGGAGAAGGACATCATGCTCAGAAGGGTGGATGGACAGCGTAAGAAAGGAAGACCCCAGATGAGATGGATTGATACAGTAACTGGGACAGTGGGGGTTGGTGTGTCAGAATTAGTGAGACTGGCTCTGGACAGGAAAGGGTTCAGAACTGCTGTACATAGGGTCGCTATACATTGCAGGTGACTCAGTGGCACATAACAACAACATACTATGACAGGTTTGGAAACAGGAGTGGCATCCACTTCCTAAATAACGTGCCTCTGGAAACTCGATGAACTTTAATACATGTCGATAGTTGTTGAGGGACTTCAGGCCTTTTGTTTATAGGGTCGCTAGGAATCATGCTGACTTGAAGGCAATTAACAACAACAACAACATTTTGTTTGTATTATTGATTTGCATTATTGCTTGCATTATTGATTTCTAGATCACTTGCATAATGCAAAAAGAACATAGGGAATTTCAGTTCTTTAAAATGTATAGTGATTTTTTCATAATAATCCTGAATATAGTAAATTCTAACAAGTTTTATAGTGGGATAAGTGTATTAGATAAGAAAGCATTCTCTTTAATCTTGAAAGGTACTTTTAGCATGTGAATTGTAACTAATTGATTATATGCTTCAATACTTTTCTTTGTTACCTAAAAGTTGTTGAGAATTGTGTGTAAAAAATCATTCTCATTGTAAATTTGTCTACTACTTTGGATATTTCTGAAATTTTTTTAAAAAATAACTCATTTCTAATACATTGTTTTTCTCACCAGATCTTTCTCATTTCCTTTACCCCCTCACCCATCATATTGTACGACCCTATGATTAACTCTCCTTCTCCACCTGTCCTCATTCTTCTACTTCCACCTCCCCCTTGGATCCTCATACTCATTCCACAATAGTGATTTTATACATTATTTGCCCAGAGTTAGTTTTATACAGTTTGACTGAGTTAGTTCACTCAGCATAATGCTCTCAGTTAGGTACTAATTTACAAAACCATTGCTCTATTTGAACTTTATAAATAAACCAGTAGAAAACAAAAACAAAACAAAACAATCCCCCAAAGCTCAAAATGTATATGAATGAAACACAATGTAAATGAGCTATTTCATAAAGACTAATTAAAAAAATACAAAAAGCATGATGCATGATAATAATTGTATGAAACACAATATGAGTGAGGAACAGTATTAAGCACAATGTATAGAATAATTTCTTTTAACATATTAAAAAAACATTTGTTAAAAAAAATTAACCCAAACACCCACCAAAATTTCCTACTGGGAAGAGACGAGCAAAGTGGGTACTAGTCTGCTGTCTCAGGACTTACTCAGGTGACTTTGAGGGTAAAGGAATCTTAAATTCAGAAAGGGAGGTAAGTAAGCAAGCAAGTGGAAAGGTCTGAGGGGCTGCATAGAAGGTGACTCTTGTCAAGAGGGTACATGATAGATAGTAAACTTGGTAGATTAGACAGAGACTGAGTTTGCCAGGAAGCACTTTTGATAAGAAATGACTCTGGAGAGTAAATATCTAAAATTGATTGCAGAGGACATTAAAAAATGGGCTGCCAGAATTTCCCAGCATCCATCTGTGTTCTTCCTTTGCTAGCTCGAGAAGCATCTTTAACAAGAACTGCATTCTCTTTGGCATTCAATAAACAGCAGGAACCTTTGCTGTCATTGGTCTCCTATGGTCTCAATTCTACCTGGAATGTGTGATGAGCTAAGGCAGAATCTAAAAATGTGTATGTATTCCAACTCCCTCTTCTTAATTTTTTATTGTGGAAAAGTCCTTTATGGTACTAATTTTCTAATCAGGAAAATGAATGTAATAGCTGTCCTCTCTTGTAACTACTACACAGGACTAAATTAAGGTGTGAGGTATTGAATATAACAATGTTTTGTTAAAGAAAAATCACAAAGGTTGATTACAGTGATAATTATGATAGTTGCTACCACTAGAGTACTTTCTGTCAGTTACAGACTTAATGTGATTTCAAATATATGTTATCACTTAAAACCTCTGCAGAATAAATACTTCACAACTAAGGATATTGAAGCTCAAGGAAGAGGATCAAGATTAATAGGCAAGTAAGTGGTAGCATGTGTTTGAATCCAGGTCCAGACTATTTTCCTGATAGCATGCTTCCTCTAGTTGTCATTAGCTGATGTTTCTTGTGTTTTTACTATAATCCAGGCATTCCTCTATGCACTTTGCATATTTTACATCTTTTTAGTTTCACAATATTATGTCGAGGGAGAAATGAAACGTGGTTATCCTCGCTTTGCAGTTGGGGAAATAATATTACCACTATTGTCATTCTATTCATTGTACCCGAGGCCAGCTCCAACCCTCGGAAAGCTTTCTTCTAACTGGGTCACAGAGGGTTCCAGCTGCCCACCCACCACCGGCCCCACAGGGATCCAGGAGACTGCTATTTCTGTCTTCTGCCCGTCCCACGGAGCCTGGCACCCAGCTCCCTGGGGGAGGACTGCTCTTTGGAATTCCTGGCACCATCTCCAATCGCCTCCTCATACGCTGCTCATCTCTCCCAGAAATGACTGAGCTCAGTTTGTCTTTTAGCTCAGGCACATACAAGTATGGCCCTTGCTTGACTTGTGGGTTCCAAATTGATTATTAGCCATCTAGCCAATGCCTTTAGAATTTACTATTTTGGAAAAAAAAAAAAAAAAAAGACACCAGAGTGTTTTACCAGAAGCAGTGTTCACACCTGCAGTCGCCTGGGCAGGTTTGCTAGAAGGTAAGGCACAAAATATGTGCCTACCAAGAACATACTTTTGTTGTGCAGCTGGGTCGGTTTCCCCCACCCTCCTTGTGTTTGAGGGGCATTTCCTTCTCCTCTCTGCAGCCTCTCAGCTCCTCCAATGCTGGCGAGCTGGTAACCTAGGATATGACAAGGCGTGAGGGAAGAAGGAATTGGTTGCACCGAGTTGCCTGTGTGATTGTCAGCCTGGTGGGCTGACTCCGAGGTGGTAGGTGTGTGAGAGGGTGTATGAGGGTGCTGTGAGCGTGCGCGCGGTGGTTGCTAACGTGCTGGCGCTGGGGAGTGGGTGTGATTGCAGAGAGTGAGGCTCAGTGAACATAATTGTCAGGCAGCTCAGATTCCCCCCCCCCCCCGCTTTTTCCTAATCTATAGTAGGGAAAGAAACTCTTCTGCATAAGCGAGGTGATATTTTTGAAAAGTTTCCAAGGGGATGAATTATGTACTGCTTCAACTCCCTGGTGTTATTGGTTCTCCAAGACTTTGTGACTTTTATTTCTTAATGACGTGCTTGGGGTCTGGTGTGAAACTTAAGAAGCTAGTTTTGCCTTTTTTTTTTTTTACACCAACAGAGGGATGTAAGGCAGATGCCTAATAGGGAAATGGCACCCATGATGGATACTGGCAACTTCTGCAACCATGTTCATTCCTGTCCCCCTCCCCCCTCTCCCTTTGACTACCAAATCTAAAGTCACTTGAGGCCAACATTGTGCTCTTATCCTTAATACATGGATTGACGCCCAGGCCCATTTACTGGTGGACATCTATCGCAGGACAAAGCCACCGGTGTGTCTTGTCTAATTGTTCCAATGGTTGGCATGGGGGTGGGTAGGCCTGAGTGCAGCAACTCAGACTAATGTGGCTCAGACCCATGAGACTCAGGCCCATTTATTACTTATTTTTTAAAATAATTTTTTTAAATTTTAATTGTGATTTTAATGGAAGTTTACATAAGTTAGATTTTCATTCATTCATTGTTACACCATTTTCCCCCCTCTCCTTCCCGTCCCCATCCCCCAGTTCACTTTTTAAAAAATTTTATTTTATTATTTTGTGTGTGTGTAATGTCAAATTGGATCTGACTGGTACAGGAGGAGTTGCCCATCCTTCTCCAGCCGAGCATCTGGTGGATTTGAACCACACACCTCTCAAATTGCGCAGTGTAGCTTCTTGCCACTAGGCCACCAGAGTTCCTTTTCTTTAAAATTTTTAATGTTCATTCCTTGGAAGCAGGAATGGCATTCACTTCCATAATAGCTTGCCTCTGGAAACCCTATGAACCTGTAGAGAGGATGAAAGACACAAAGTGTTGAGGACTTTTCTTCATAGGGTCACTATGAGTTGCCTGCAACTCGAAGGCATTTAACAACAACAACAACAATGTTAATTCATTCATTATTGCACAATTATCTTCCTTCCCTTTCTCCCCCAGTCCTCTTTGCAATGCCCCTCTTATTCTGGACTGTTGTCATCCATAGAATGCCTAATCATATATTTCTTTTAAATAGTTCATTCCTTCATCTGTTCCAACACAATGTTCTTTGCCCAGTCTTATCATATTCTCCCAACTCCTCACGTCAGGCCTTCCTTATAACAATGGTGCTATGCAGTATTTGTCCTTTTGTGACTGAGATATTTCAGCATGGGTGACCCTGAAGGCTATTTCTTAAAATTGAGCAATTAAGGAAGAAAAAAGTTGTTTGAAATTGGTCTTAGAGGCAGAAGGTGCAATATTGATCTTTTGGGGCAGCAGTCTTATGGGGAGAGTCTGAAATAAAATGAAGTTCATAATGTAACAACTCAGGAAAATGGAGTTTATAAGGTGTCATTTCACACCTTAAGTCTGGCTATCATTGAGAAAGATTCTGCATCTGGGCATTTTTTATGACGTTAACTAATGAGGTCCTTTCATCCTGTGGTCAGTTTGATCTGGGTTTCCTGTCACGCTCTCCTCTGTAGAAAATTACACTGGTAAACCAAGAGGTGGTGCTTCCCTGGCATTTTTAATCTACCAGCAGCTCCATGGGAGAAAGATGGACATTCTTCTCCCATGTGTTTGACATCCCCCCAAAATTCAGTCGAGGGTCAGTCAGTATGAGTAAGTTCTGCCTCAACAGCAATAAATTGGAAGGTTTTTTAAAGCTTGTTTTTGGGCTGGGGTTTTTTCTTCTTCTTTAGTTGTTTTAAGTGCTAAGGCGTTGTTTCTGATACAAAGCTGTATAATAGAGTAGCTGTGAGCAAAACCGAATAGTATATAAAATAGAACAAAATTATGCCCTGTACTGTGTTGTTACGATGGTCATCACTGCTTCTGGGCCAGTTGTTGCAGCCGCCACATCAGTCTATCTTATTTAGGACCTTACTTTTTTGTTAGTTTGTTTTTGTTTCCTTCTCCCTCTACTTAAAAACAAAACAAAACAAAACAAACCACAACACAAAAAAAACCCCAAAACAAAAAACCAACCAAACAAACAAACAAAAAACCAAACAACCACCAACAACCAAGTTTTCTTTCTCTAGAGATTTTCTGATGTTGCTGTGGTAAAGTGTCATCAAGTTGGGTCTGACTCAATATGACCTTAAGTCCAACAGATAGAAACTTTACCTTATCTCGCACCATCCTCAAAATTCCCCCAGTGTAAGCCCATAATTACAGTCATCATCATCGTGACAATTCAACTTCTTGAATGGCTTTCTTTCTTATTGGCCCTTTATTTTCCCAAGCATAATGCCCTTTTTGAAGAACTATTTCCTTCTGAGAACATACCCTAAGTATATGAAATGAAGTCTCACCATAATTGTCTCTGAGGAGTACCTTGGCTGCAGTTCTTCCAAAGGAGTTTTGTTTGTTCTTTTGGTAGTCATTTGCTGACGTGACATGACTCACTATGAGGAGAAACAGATGCAAGCATCCATTAATAATTGGAACGTTGAATGTACAATGTATGAATCTAGGAAAATCAGAGGTTGTAAAAAAGGCTTAAAGATCAGTATCCTAGGCATTCTTTAGTGAGCTGAGATATTGACCTTTCTTGAATCAAAATCATATAGTCTGCTACGTGAGGAATGATAAAGTGAAGAAGACCATAAATAGTCAAAAAGAATATTTCAAAGTAGCCTACTGGCAGGAAGCAGCACTGCAATCCTGGAGGCATGCTGCTCAAGGCCACCAGCTGCTCTGTGGAAGAAGAAGGGTGGACAGTTTTGTCCCGTGCAGTTAACTGCCCCAGAAAACCCATCAGAGGGTCAGCTATGGGTTGCTTCTGACTCTGTGGTACCCACAACATGCTGAAGTAAATACTATCAGTTATAGAATAAGACCTATGCTCATGTAAGGAAGACCTGCTGACACTAAAATCAAAGAAAAAGAAACCGAGATTCCTACCAATTACTACAATTTGAAATTGATGGAACATGCAATCAAGGTATGTCAGTAATAGTTGGTATCTCCTGCTAAGATGTTCTAAAACAGTGCTTTTCAGTTCCAAGCTATTTTGCTGCCAGAGACATTGGCAATGTCTTGAAATATTTTTGGTTGTCATAACTGGAAAGGGAGTGCTACCAGTATCTGGGGAGTGAATTTTATAGATGCTTTTAAGCACTTACAATGCATAGGATAATCTTTCTTTGCATTACTGAAAACAAGAAATTATCTAGCCCCATACATTCATAATTCTGAAATTGACAAACCTTCATGCTACATATGGAAGTGATTTTTGTCTTGTGTCCTTAGTTTGATCCTGAATCATAATTACTTCATGTGACAGAATACAACTGGCCTTAGTGTTTTCTAGACTATAGTCTATACATGTCTCTATATTTTTTTCTGGTGGAGCCTCTAGTGATTTCTAACAACCCACCTTTTGGTCAGCTGGTGAGTAGTTAAGGGCTCTTCTGCGAAGGAACAAGAAGCTCGTCTTTTTAACTTTTCCCTTTCATGGAAAGGTTTATTTCACTAGGAATAAACATTTGAGTTAGAAACCTATGAATAAGGGACCCCAGGATCTCCTTGGTATGTCAGAAGTAATGCCACATATAAACCTGTTCCTGATGCTTGCTCCAATAGGTTTGTCCACTAGATGAAAATTGTGAATAGGCATAGGTCAGTTTAAGAGTGCAAGAATTTTCATCTGTTGTACTTGGAATCTAATTTCAAAATTCCTGGAGTAAGTCTTCAAACTCTTCTTTATCATCTCATGTTTATATAATATGTGTAAGATCTGTCCTAGGTATAATTAAATTATTACAATAAAAATCAGAAGGGAAAATTGTTACAACAATTTATCCAAGCAATTTACAAGTACTTGAAATAACATACTCTTTTAAAAAAAAAACTATAGAAAGAAGGAAGTTGAAGAAACTGTCTTGAGTATATCAGGGCTGATGGTCTGTAGATACATATTCTGTAACGAGGATGGAACTTTTCCACCCTGATGGCCAGGTCCTCTTTCTGTGATCACTTCATGTGCCTTTCCTTTAAGCAAATGCATACAGAATTCTGGTAAACATCAATATTTATATAAGAAAAGAAATTAGAGTGTTATCTTCCAAATTGCTCAAATTTGTCTTTTTGTGATTTGATGGAGGACTGAGGTGCCATGAAATGCTTTAACTCAAACTAGAGCTCCCCTAGATAATTTATTTATCTCCCTCCCCCTTTTCTAATCATCTATTAATCCTTTCTTCATACAGGATTTCCATCTCATCTTAGTACCTGTAATCTTCTTTCGTAACAATCCTTTCTTTCTCATGCCTCTCACTACCACTTGGCACGACGCATATACCTATCTTTGGGCATTGTTAGTCCTAGGACCAAAGAAAAGCTTAACACACATGTGTGTGAGAAGGGACTTTATTCTCCTATCATTTCAATTAACTCTAAGCTCCCCCTCATTGTAGTTCTAAGACTGTCTCAATAGTATGCAAAATTCCATTTGCATTGAAGCTTGAAGCAACATTGACTCCGGTCCCAGTAGACTGCTCCTTCTCTATTTAGATATGAATTTTCAGTTTACCCTTTCAACTTTCATGATGAGACTTTTCTCCACCAGCATATTTTAAAATAAGAGAAAAGATAGGTACTTACGACATTGGAGTCCATTCATGGATGAGTAAGGATAAATGGTATGTATTATATTTTTGTATATGGATCAGTTTATACAGTGTCTAGCATTGGTCCTCTCATAACATGAAAAATTCATTCCCCTCTTTCTTCTGTTTTATAGTTGAGGAAACTGAAGCAGAAACTAGTTACTTTTCTAAGTCACACATCTCTCAACTCAAACTCATTGCCATCAAGTTAGAACTGACTCATAGCTGACCCTCCAGTGGGTATGTTGAGACACAGGAGGAGATTACTCATCTTTCTGTTGTGGAGAAGCTGGTGGATTTGAATTGCCAGAGAGATTCCACCTTTATGTTAACAGCACAACTCCCTACAGACGATGCCAGCTAATAAGTTATCCATAAAGCAAGACTCTAGCAGAGTTCAAACTAATACCATAGATTGCTTTCAACTGTTGTTCAGATTCACCTCTAGCCTGCTATCGAAGATATTCCATTTTATCTAGACTAAGCTCCTATAGTACTTAGGAACAGGTAAGTGAATCCCACTTATAAAACCATTTGTAACATTTGAGGAAGAGATTGAATGAGTACATTTCTTCATCCTCAAGTATTAAATTGCTTTCTATATAACTGATATATAAGCTGGACTTTGTTGGGTATCTAACACTTATTGTCTCAGATTTTCCCAAGTCAGGACCCAGACTTGCTTAGCTGGATGGTCTGATGTTGCAGTAAATATATTAACTATAGATAGTTAAAGTAATGAATGGGCTGGATAAAGAGATTCCTAGATGATTTGCTACTATGCCTCTCGGTTGTTGTTGTTATTTTTGTTAGATATTATTGAGTTGGGTACAGCCACACTCTGAACAACAGATCTATGTAGATCATGTCCTCTTTAATGGATATTGTTCTAATAACTGATAATGCCCAATCCTGTGCTATCTTCATCATAGCTGACATACTTAACCAGCTGCAGCAGTTACTGTGTCAATTCACCGTGTTGATTTTTTTTATTTATCTTACCTCCACCTTTCCAAGCACAATGTCCGTGTCCAAGAAATAGCCTTTCCTAACTACGTGCCCAAATATGTAAGGCAAAGCTCTGCCATTTTTTCTTCCAAGGAACACTCTGGCTGCATCTTCTCCAGGACATAACTGTTGGTTCTTGTGGTGATTCAAAGGGTATTAGAATTCTTTTCTAACATCACAGCTCAAAGGCATTGCTCTTCTATCATCCTTACACATTGTCCAGCTCTCAGATGTATAGGAAGTGATTGAAAGGATCATAGCTTGGACAGGTGTACCTAACTTCTCAAACTACATCATTGATCCTCAGTATTTTGGAGAGATCCCTGATGCCAGGCTTTCCCAAAGCAATCATCTCCTGATCTCCAACTGCTGGTAACGAATGTATTGATTGTGGATCCAAGTAAGATGAACTTGTTGACAGTTTCAATCTTTCTTCCTTCTATCAAGATGTTACTCATGAGTACAGTGGTAAGAATTTTCCTCTTTTATTAATGTTGAAATAAATGTAATACATATTGAAGACTATAGTCTTTGATCTTCTGCAACAAGAGTTTCAAGCCCTCCTCATATTCAGCGACAAAATTGTGTCCTCTGAAAGTTTGCTAATATGTCTCTTCCAATCCTGTTGCTACGTTCTTCCTCAGATAATCTAGCTTCTTGAATAATGTGCTCAGTATACATATTGAATTGGTATTATTAGAAGTTACAATCCTGACACACACCTTCCCTGATTTCAAGCCATGTATGCTGTTTGGACAGTAGCTCTTGATCTAGGCATAAGTCTCTCATGAGCAAAATTAAGTGCTCTGTGATTCCCATTCTTCTCAATCTTAGCCATAATTTGTTACAGTCTACACAGTCACATACCTTTGCAAAGCCAATAACGGATAAACAGATATTCTTCTGGTATTCTCTTTTGTCTATCGGTTGTTGTCATTGTTGTGAGTTGCCATTGAATACGACTCAGAGCAACAGTATGAACAGTTGATCAGAACCCTGTCCTATCCTGTGCCATCCTCATCATAGCTAATACACTGCAGACCATTGCTGAAGCCACTGTGTCAATAATCTTGTTGAGGGTATTCCACTCTTTCACTGACCCTACATCTTTTAAAGCATGATGTCCTTTCCAAGAAATCATCTCATGTAGGTTTCAATTCCTTGTCACTTGGAGCTCATAAGATGTTTCAGTATCCTTATGGCATGGCAGAGAGAAAGCAAAGAAGCTGTGATATAATGTATGGATTAGTCACACATGTATTCCTGCTGTATTCTGTTATCTAGAAGAGTCACTAATTCTATTCTAAGCTCAAGAGAAAAAGAATTAAACTTTACCTTTTAAACAAAGGAAGATCAAAGAAAGTATCTATGTATATCTTTAAAACTTCTGCACACTGCTTCCCAAAATGAAATATGAGGCATACATATGTCATAACTCTGGCCATTTTCATGTAATTAAGTGTGCCCAACTCCTTGTAATAAAAGCTCTTATTCAATTTTAAGGTTCTCACTATCTCCATCTTGAGCTTATTTTTTTAAAGAAAAGGAAGTATTTGGTCAGATATTTTCTTCTGTCTTATTCTTCCATTAATAATCAATTCATTGATATTTGCAGACTTTCCAGGTCAGGCTGGGTATCATATAATCAGGTGTAATATGATTGGGAGATTTAGAAAATACAATTAAGTTTCATTAACCTCTGTATCTGGTACTGCAAAGACCAGAGATTTCTAGTCCAGGGTTTTTTCCAAGGGTCTTGAAGACAACAACTCACCATGAGAATGAAGCCGCCTCCATATGATCACTTTCAGTTCATCTCTCAGCTTCAGTTTTCTTTTCACTTTGGCTTTGAAGCTCTTCCGGTTTTAGCCTAATTTCTAAGCAGTTCATTTACAACTTTTCTCATTTAGTTTCTAGATAGAAATCCCATTTCTCTTCCTCTGTATTAGTAGTGACAGATGGTAGTTAGGTGGCTCTGTATCTAAGAAGTAACAGAAGTGTCTGAAGGCATCTTAATTTTTCATACTTTGAACCTTCAACCTCAAATCTGGTCAATGAAATAAAACTTTGATATTCCCTTCTTTGACCATATCCTGATTCTATGGCTTGCTGGTTGTGTTGTATTGTGTTCTACTGTTGAGGTCCTCATAGAGCCTTAAAAGAACAGAGAAAAATTGCATTTAACATTCTGCTACAACTATATAGCATGATTGACAGTTTCTCATATTTTAGGCTCTTAAACATCCACTCAAAAATATTTTATTTTAAAAAGTTCCAGAAACTTGGTATCAGTAGAAACAGGGCTAAAACCCCATCTCATAATGTAATTGTCAATATTGAGACTCAGATGTGAGCATGGATCTGAAAGTGAGTAGGTGAGTAGAAAGTGCTGGACCTGTGTAATCCATCAAAAATCTCCACTTCATTCTCACCAGCACATCAGTTTCTGGCAAAGATAATCATCCTTCTGAAGAGTCTGCTCCTTGGAAAGCTTGGTTTAATCACAAGCCGTGGAGTATTTACATAACATTTATTATTGATGCAGCACTTAGCCCTCTGGCCTCTCAACACTTTCCTTGCAGAAATCCATTACCTGACCCATTACATCTACTTTTCTGATAGAAATTAACTTTTCAGCATATTGTGAGAAGGCAGTGTGGATTAAAAATCTTTCTAGTGCCTTGGAACTTTTATTCCACCATTTCTCTGAGAAATGGGATGAAATATGTCATTTATGGATGAAGCGATTTCTCTCTTACTCTGTATTACTCTAATGCTGTACTTATGTGTTCATGACTCTTTTATCTCTCACACATTCACTCACCGCCATTGAATTGGAACTGACTCATAGTTGACCTTCCAGTGAGTTTTGAGAGACTGTAAATCACATGGGAGAAGAATTCCCATCATTCTTCCATGGAGCAGCTGGTGAATTCGAACCATTTGCCTTTGGGTTTAATCTTCAGAACTTGATCAGATGTTGATGTGCATGGCTCTTGTTTGTCACTTGGATCTCATCTTGATTATTACTTCATAGAAACGTTTATTTACTGATACACATATGCCGTGCTTATTGTCTCAGTTCAATCATCTTCTTTTCTGTTTGAGATTTAGCATCACCAGTAGTTTTCCTCTGTAATTATTTGTTTACCTGTTTCATAATCAGACCACTTTGACTACAATATGCCAAAAACAGCAGGTATCTTCTCTATTTTGTTCAACAGTCTTTTCCCAACCCTGGAGACCAGTAGTTCTACATCAGAGGTTCTGAATAAACAGTTTTGAATAATAGATATAACTATATGAAATCATCCTTGTTTTAGAAGAAATCTGGTATTATGAGAAATATCTGGATTATACAACAGTTCATATACTCAAGTGTTAACTGAAAGTTTAGAAGTTTGAGGTCATCTAGAGGCAACTTGGAAAGAAGACCTGATGATTTACTTCAGAAGATTCAGCTATTAAAAATCCTAGGAGCACCATTCTGCTCCGACGTACATGTGGTGACCAAGAGTCAGAACAAAACTCTAGGGCAACTGTTTTGATATTTGTTTTTAATTACTCACTAGGTAATACTTATGCTCAAGATAGTCAGCAACTAGATTTCAGAGGCTCTAAAAGTTGCTGGTGTCCACAGAACTTACAGCTCTCCTCCAACTCTCCTCTTCAGTTTTCCTAAAGACAGAACTACATAAAAGAAGGCTGTCACATCTCATTTGCATTCTGCTTTGCTATATGTGTTCTGTGCTTTCATTTCCAACATATTCAGACAACTTTTTACTTTTTTCAGAAAGGGTTATACATATCTGTAGACCATTGGAATATATTACATTTCTCCATATTATTAAACACTTCAAATCAGGCATCATCTTTTCTATTACCACATTGCAAATACTGATGGAAGTAGAGGATAGTGATTTAACTTGGTTTAAAATCTCCTTTATATAATCACAGAAAAATTATCATGCAGTGTTCAAGGACAGTTCTTTCTTGTTAAAAACCTGAAGGAGTTTCAGGAAGATTAAAGAAGTTTGACCTAGTATATATGCATTATCTCATGAGAGGAAGTAAGAAATTCTACCTTGCAAAAGTTAGAAACCTAGAAGCACTTATAACCTGGGCGTATAAATATGGGGACATCATATGATTAATTTGCACAGTATCTATGATCCTATTGATCTCTTATTGGCTGCAGAACCCCGCATGCCCTCTCAGCAATGAGGTGTGGGCTGCATTGTTCAGTGGTAAGGTACTAAGTATGTGGGGGCTGTGTGCATTGTGTAGCAGGTTCATAATGAGTCAGATATCTGTTAGAAATGTTCTTTTGAGTCTACTGCTTGTGTTTCCAATCTCATATAGCTCCAGAGTACCTTTACAGCAGCTTGTTATCACATACACATAAAGGTTAGAGTGGCGAGACACTGCAGGACCTACATAGTTGAGACAGACTCCATAAGGCCACTTTAGGAAATAATAGAGCATCCATGTCACTCTTCATGACAAAGCCACAAAATCTTGACAGAATATATAGGAGATTGAACCTCTCAAGTTAGACTAAAATTTGAACCCCAGTTTAGCAGTCCCCTGGCTATGAAACTCTAGCAATGTTCTTCACTTGCCTCTAAGTTCTATTATTCTTCTATGGCAAATTGTTATTGGCATGCTAAATAAAAGAGACTACGTAGCATTGTGGTAAGTGACTCAGTAAAATTAAATATGTGGAATTTTCAAAAACAATGAGATGTAGTGGGAATCTAGTAAGTGAAAATTTCCCCCTAGCTTTCCTGGAACCTAGGTTTTCTTCTTAATAAAAAAAAATAATTTGTTGAGCAATTATTATTTATCAGATTCTGTGATAAATACTTTTATTGTTGTGATTGTTCTTGTTGTTGTTACGTGCTATCGAGTTGACTGTGACTCATAGTTATCCTCTGAATAGTGACTTTAAATCTTGAATTTTTTCTGAGTCAATCTTACTGTCTCTGACACACTTAACCTCATTACACCAGTTACTGTGTCAATACACCTCATCCAGGATCTTCCTTTCCTGGGCTGTGCCTCCACCCTTCCAAGCATGATGCATGCCAAAGTATGTGACTTGAACATCCTCTCCAGGACAGACCTGTTAGTTCTTTTGATGGTCCATGGTATGTTCAGTACTCTTCTCGCATACCACAACTCAAAGGCAACAATTCTTATGTCATCTTTGGTCATTGTCCAGCTTCTGATACAGAACAAGAAATTGTGAAGACCATGCCTGGATCAGGCACACTGTAGTTTCTAGACTTACCTCATTTCTCTTTAATACTCTGGAGAGGTCCCTATGAGCAGGTTTTCCTAATTCAATTTGTCTTTTGATTGCCTGACTGCTGGTGCCGAGATTGTGAAACCAAGCAAGCTGAAACTGTGAACGATCTCTATCTCTTCTCCATCTGTTATGGTGCTACCAGTCAGCCCAGTGGTGAGAATCTTTGTTTCAATCCATATTGAAGACTGTTGTCCTTGACCTTCTGCAGTACACATTTCAGGTCCTCCTCAGTTTGGAAAAAATGGTTGTGTAATCTGCATAACACACATTGTTAATCAGTCTTTCTCCAATCCTGATGGCACCTTCCTTCACAAAAAGCCCAGCCTCCTGAATGATCTGTCCCCCTTATAGACTGAAAAGGCATGGAACAGGACTTTCCTGATTTTGAACCATACATTGTTTCCTTGTTCTGTTTCAGGTTTTCACATGAACACAATCAGGTGTTTTGGGATTCCCATTTTTCTCAAGGTTAGCCAAACTTGTTTTAATCAACACAGTCAAATGCCTTTGCATAGTCAATGAAACATAGATAGATATTCCTCTGATATTCTGCTTTCAGCCAATATCCATCTGACATTGATGACGATGTCCTTAGTGCCATGGTCTCTTCTAAACCCAGGATTGTATTTCTGGTAATTTTCTGTTGATGTACTGTTCCAGTCATTTTTAGATGATCTTCAGCAGGATTTTGCTGGTATATGATATTAGTGATACTATTCTATAATTTCCACACTCTACCACATCACCTTTTTTTTTAAATGGACATAAATATGGATCTTTTCCAGTCAGTTTATCAAGTTGTTGTTCTCCAGATTTCTTGGCACAGCCTGTTTTTTGTGGAACACATTGCCAATTTCTTACCCTGCATCAATTTTTTGGTATCTGTGTTCTTTTTAGGTGCCATCAAGTGAACCAGAACTCATAGCAACTCTATGAACTACAGACATGAACCTCACCCTCTCCTGCACCATCTGCACAACAACGGATACGCTCAAAACTATTGTCAGTGTCTCAACCAATCTCCTTGAGGATCTTCTTTCATTTTTGACCTCTCAATTTTCCTAGATAATGTCTTTTTCTAAGAACTTTCCCCTGGCAAGATGCACAAAATATGAGAGATGAAATTTTACCAACCTTGCCTCCAAGAAGTACCATAGTTGCACTTTCACTGAGACCCATCTTTATTTCTTTTTTCTGGCAGGCCATTATTATTATTATTATTTCCCAGTACTTCATTTCAAAGACATCCATTCTTCTGCTGTCATCCTTATACATTGTCCAACTTACAGACTCATAGGTAGTAGCTGAAAACACCATGGCTTAGATCAGGCATGTCTTAGTCTTTAAACTGACATCTTTGCTCTTTAGCATATTGGAGAGGTCCTTGACAACAGATTTTCACTGTCTTTTGATTTATTTTTATTGATATTTTTTCTTATTTTATCATGGTTTGTGTGTGTGTGTGTGTATCCACAAGAAAAGTAATTGCTGACAACTTTCATCTTTCCTCCATCTATACGAGCATTCTCTACATGTCCAGATTTTTATTTATGTGTGTGTACCGTCAAATTGGTTCTGACTGGTACAGGAGGAGATTGTTCCTCTTTCTTCAGCAGAGCATCTGGTGGATTTGAACTGCGCACCTCTGGGATTGCAGTGCAGCTTCTTGCCACTAAGCCACCACAGTTCGCCAACATGTCCAGATTTTTGTGTGGGTTTTTGTTTTGTTTTTGTTTTTGTTTTTTTCAGATTGTTGTTTTCATGATACTGAGATTTCTCCATATTGAAGAATATAGTTATTTTTATCTTTGTACCAGTATAATTTCAAATTATAGCTTATTTTAATATCTTCTTTACCTAGCCTCTCTTAAAGCTCAGTTTTGAAGCTCTTTATTTAGATGCAGAAGTCTGCTATGGATTCCTGACATCTCCTTTGTCACTTTTTCTCTCTGCCTTTCTTTACATGCAAGACAGATATGAATAGAGTAGGGCAAAATCCTCTTACTTTAACCAGGCAACTATGAAGAGACAAGCCCTATAAAAGGTACCAGAGCAGAAAGTTAGAAGGAATTTTGGGAATTTTGTAGCTGTGTATCAGCCCTGGAACACTTAACTCTAGATTTTAAGGATTTTTAAGTGGGCATTAAATATTAAATACAAATATTAAAATACATCCAATTACAGGATCTAAATAATATATGCATATGATATTATTTACTCTTTTGACCAACTATTTTAGATAATTAATGTTATTGTAAAATTCATTTTGCATCATGGAATTTAGATTTAGATGAAACAATGTCATAATCGATAAACTTGGTAAGTGAAGCAGAGATATGAATTCTTTCTAAGTAAACAGCAAAATGAAGATGATAATCTTACTTCTCTGACCTTCCTAAATGTTTCTTTAAGATATAAGCCTAATTGAGAAGTTCTAGTGATGTAACCTTCCTTCCTTGCTTACTCTAAACCCTGAGGCCATGATTCAGCTCTGCCTGAAGTCAAAGGTGGGGGAGCTTCTACCTGAGTGAAGATGGCAGAAAAAAGTTGTATCAGATAGATCCTAGATGGAAACGAAGAATACCAGAAGAACATCTGTTTGTGCTTTAGTGACTATGCAAAGGCATTTGAGTTTGTGGATCATAACAAATTATGGCTAACACTGAGAAGAATGGGAATCCCAGAACAATTGGCGGTGCTCTTGTCAAACCTATACATAGACCAAGACACTGTCATGTAAACAAAGCAAGGTAACACTGTATGGTTTAAAATTAAGAAAGATGTAGGTCAGGAGTTGCATCCTTTCTTTATACCTATTCAATTGTATGATGAGCAAATTATTTGAGAAACCAGACTGTTTGAAGAAGAATGTGGCATCAGATTGTAGGAGGACTCATTAATAACCTTCATTATGCAGATGAAACAACCTTCCTTGCTCAAAGTGAATGGGACTTGAAGAGACTACTGCAGAAGATCTGGAACTATAGCCTTCAATATGGATTGCTTCTCATTTTCAAGAAAGCAAAAATCCTCATCACTGGACCTCTAGACAACATCATGATAGATGGGGAGAAGATTCAAACTGTTATAAGTATATTTTTCTTGGATCCACAATCAAAACCTTTGGTACCAGCTTCAGAAGATTGGATGATGTGTTGTGTTGGGAAAATACACAGTTAGGAAGCTTTCTAAATTATTGAGGAGCCATGATGTCAGTTTGAGGACTAAGGTGAACCTGTTTCACATCTCAAGCTTTTTATTTTTTTAAATAAAATTTTTATTTTAATTTTGATTTTTAATGAAACTCTACAGAAATGTAAGACTTTCATTCATTCATTGTTGCACACTTTACCTCCTCTTCCTTCATTACCCCTCCTCCAGTTCACTTTTAAAAAAAATATTCATTCATTGTTGTACAATTAGCCACCTCCCCCCCCAACCTCTTTGCAATGATGTACTTCTTATTCTGGACCATTGTCATATGTTTAATATCTAATAATATATTGCTTTTTAACATTTCTTTCCTTCATCTAGTCCCATGAACAGTAAATCATTATCCATCCACTCTTATCCCATTCTCCAACCAACCCCAAATCATACTCTTCAATTACTCATTATGCATCTAGAGCTGAACAATGAATAAGGCTGACAGATGACTTGGTACCTTTGCGCTGTAGTGTTGGAGGAAGAATACTGAATATCCCATGAAACAAAAGAACAAACAGGTATGTCTTGGAAAAGGTGCAGCCAGAGTGCTCCTTGGAGGTAAAGTGGAAGAAGCTTCATCTCACAGGCTATGAGCATGTTGCTAAGAGAAGCTGTGTCTATGAGAGGGATATCATGCTTGGAAAAGTAGAGGGTTTGGGAAAGAAAGGAAGACCTTCACCCAAATGGATTGATACAGTAACTGCAGCAATGATCTTAAGTGTGCCAGTTTGTGAAGATGGCACAAGATAGGTAGGACAGGGCTTAGATCTGTTGTTCATAGGGTGGTGGTTGTTGTTGTTGTTATGTGCCGTCGAGTCGTTTGCGACTCATAGTGACCCTATGTACAACAGCCCTAAACCCTGCTCTATCCTGTGCCAATTGCATTGCCTCTGACACACCCATCCGGATTCAATCCACCTCATAGAGGGTCTTCCCCTCCTGCACTGTCTCCCTCTACCCTACCAAGCATGATGTCCTTCTCCAAGGACCTGTCTCTTCTTACAACATGTCCAAAGTATGTCAGATGAAGCCCCAGAATACTTGCCTCCAAGGAGTAGCCTGGTTTAACCCTCTCTAGGATGAATCTGGTTGTTTTCTTGGCAGTCCATGGTACATTCAATACTTTTCTCCAGCACCACAGCTCAAAGGCATCAATTCTCCTTCTATCCTCCCTAGTCATTGTCCAACTCTGATGCATAACAAGTGATTGCAATATCAGGCAGACCTTAGTCTCCAGAGAGACACCGTTGCTCTTGAGTACTTTAGAGAGGTCCCTAACCACAGACTTTCCCATCACAATACGTTTTTTTTTTTTAATTTCCTGGCTACTGGTGCCAAGAGTGTTGACCATGGAGCCAAGCAAACAGCTATGAGTAATTCTTAGCGACAACCTAACAACAACAATAACAGCGGTGCAACAGTTAAATCTTGGCTGCTAACCAAAGAGTGGCAGTTCAAATGTACTCAGAGGGTTGGAAGGACAAAAATGTCTCTATCTTACATCTTTTATTTGCTCCCTTTGTAAAAAAATTCTTGAAATTCTCCTAGACTGCAATCGAAAAACATTTGAGCTACACATGTTGGTTCTGGCACTAACTGACTGTGTGATTCTCAGCCAGTCATTAAAATATCTGATGATTTAAAAAGTGTCAGGGTTGGAGTCAATGATCTTTAAACTCCCTCTACTTTTAATATTCTGTGATTCTAAAAGTAGAATTTAATAGAGTACTAATAATCCAGTTAGCTGAACATCATATTTTTATTTGATGAGTTCCATCTCATGTGCCCGGCAGGCTTTAAATAAATATTAATTGAGAACTGTTCTAAGGACAAGGCAACCTTTTTCTGAATATTTCCCTTTTTTCTTCAAGTCATCGACTTTTTATTTCTTTCCATTTTATCCCAAACCCAACATCTCATTAGATGGTTTGAGAGAGCCGATCTAGTTAAGATCAAAGACTGTTGCATCCGAAGTGTGAAGCTTGTTTCAGTCAGGACAGAAGCAAAGGAAACAAATCAAAGAACCTTGAAAAAGTTTTATTTCAGGGGAAACAAAGAAAATGCACAAACCTTCCCTTGGGTAAAGGGATGGGGTTGGCATGTGGAGTCAGAAAAGCAATGTTCAAATAAGTAACAACAAACCAAGGCAGCTTTAGTTGGAAGGAAGAAGAAAACAGAGTGGTACACCAAAGGAAGAAATATGCATGTTTTTGAAATGCTTTTTTCCATAGTGACCAGAGAATTAAGAATGTTTGGAATGTATTAGTAAGGTGAGATGTTGCATTGTCAATTCTGTGGAATGCAGTCAGCCACCAACTAGGTAGAAAGATCTCTGATTTAAGCAGAATTTTTTCTTGTGGGAAGGTTATGCCAAGATGCGGTTGTTGAACTTGCTAGGCATTGCTGCATAGTAATTGCTACAACACTACTACTATGGGACAAGGATTCCACAAGGCTCTGCAGCCTATTTAAGGTTTGAGATTCTATTAATATTTTGGCATTAGCATCAGAGAAAACGGCACATTTTTCAGAACCATCGTTACTACCCATGCTCTTCTTCTAAGTAGATTACTGTGCCTTTCTAGGACTCAATTTACCCGTTTGAGAATAGAACTAATAACAAGTACAGCAAAGGTTATTTAGCTAAATAAAAACAACGTAAGTAAAGCTTCATGTGAACAAACAGCTTCACAGTAAACGAAAATTCTTCCTTCCAGTAACAATGGGTACATTTTCTTCTCCTGGGTAATGTAGTCTTTAATTTTACTTACAATAAAGTCTCCTTTATGGCAGCAAATTTTCATGTCAAGGAGAATCTGAAAAAGCACGTTGTGTATTAGTGTATAATGAAAGTTGCAGTAGGCAGCATGAGAGATTTGCTGGTCTCAGATGACTTGTATCATACCTATAACCAAAGTGTATATTTTTCAAAGATTTCGTGGTTTTCTTGGTGAATGTCACTTGATCTTTTTGAAGGGAGGCCTGATTGGACTGGATGTGAGGTCCTGCAGCCATTATTGTTCAAGAGCAAATTTGTTTATGATGCTACTTTTGAAAATAAATTCTTGACATTGTCAGTAGCAATATGGGCACTCTGGATTTAATTTGAAATGTAGGAGGATGGGAGAAGTCGGATTTGTATTTTTTAGGTAGTTCAGGAAGTAACTTGGTTGTTTTATTAACTATTCCCAGGAAATGAGCTTTCCCAGGCTCATGTGACAAACTGTATTTTTTTTAAAAAAAGCAGTTGAAAACATTGATCTTGGCTTGGATTAATATTTTGCCATGTACTTCTATTAGGACATGTTAATCCTAGCACTGCACACAATGGATTTTCTGGTATATATGTCACGGACTACTGTGTAATATTCAGTCTTGTTTCTGGGTTACAATTTTAATCTGTGAAACAAATAGGGCAAAGGTAGGTAGGGAGCATATAAAGAGGATTTTAGGATATTTATCAGGTATTCTAGATACTTTGGTTCAGATTCTGGGAAGAGGAAAACTCTATAGTAAATACTCTATAGTAAAAACTCAACAACCTGTTGGGAAAAGGTTTTGATGCACACAGAGATTTAATCTTTAGAAGGTCTTGTTCATCAATTTTATCCTGTTCAGATTGTACATTTCTGGATGTATTTGACAGTTGGAATAGACACTCTTAATAAGTACTTCTCATCATCTTTGACTCTAAGGAGGACTCTGGCAGTACTACTTCCAAGTCCTATTTGTTTGTTTCCTTTGGCAATGTGTGATATATTCAATATTCTTCACTACATTTCAAAGACATCAATTCCTCTTTGGTCTTTGTTATTCATTGGCCAACTATCATAAAATTATCAAACAGTTTAAAATATCATGACTTGGCTCAAGTAGATATTAGCTTTTAAAGTGAGAGGCTTGTGTTCATTTTTTTCCCCAAATTAATTCACTTTTCATTCTCTTACCCAACAACCTGTATATGGTGTCCACAGCTGGAGCCTGGGTGCTTTGCAAGAAGACTTTGGTGTGGATATTTATGAGATGGGCAGTGACTTTGTGATATTGAGACTTGGGCTCTCTTTCCAGCTGTGGGGTGGGGGGTAGGTGTTGAAGACGACATCAAAAGTAGTTTTGGCGAAGTTGCCCAGATAGCCATGCAGCCCCTGGTTGAGGTGTAACACTTCTGGATTCTGTCCAGCTGCAGCAAATCCCTGGGCGTAGGGACAGAGATGATGCTGGTGTTTTGAGGTATGAAGATGAAACACACTAGTATGGCAGTGATGGGTTACCTTGCAGAGAGCAAAGTGGACCTTGCTCATCTTGTTCCAGTAACGGTGAATATCAGAGGAAATTTCAGAGAAAATGTGACTAGATAAATGAGACCCACTGATGTTGATGGCCGTAGAGCACTCAATGCCCAAGGCAACATGGCTATTATAGCCCCAAATGGCAATGGATGCCTTGAACATAGTTCACTGGGCTGCTTGTTTCTTTCTACTTCTAAACATGCATGGTTTTCAAGACCTCTTCATTAAGAGATACCCCCAGCAGAGATTCATCATCTTTGTCTTTTTGATAACAATGAGAATGAGATCGATTTCTTCCAGGGACTTGTTCTTCAAGTCTTTGATTAAATGCCCCCCACCTTACTGACAGAGAGTGACTCCTTGTCTTTGGCTTTGTTTTCACAAGTTCTCTGTTCTCTCTCGCTGCCTTTCTACTGATATGACCCTGACCTCATAGTCCATCCAAGGGAATTAAGGCCTTCTGGACCCTTTCACTGCAGTCATGTCAAGATATAAGATAACCCAAAGGGACAATGGAAACTGAGAAAACTATAAGGTGAAATAAACATTTATTGTTATTGTTGTTAGGTGGCACTGAGTCATCTATAATTCAGTGATCCTATGAACAACAGATCTAAACTTTGCCCTCTGTTGCACCAGCTTCATCACCTCTGATATGCTCTAGCCAATTGTTCCATTCACTGTGTCAAGACATCTAGTTAAGCATCTTCCTCTCTTTCTATCCTCCTCTACTTTCTGACAACATGCTCAAAGTATGAGAGGCCAAGATTCACCATCCTGACCTCTAAGGAGCACCATGCTTTCACTTTCTCCAGTGCAGACATATTTGCATTTCTTCCATAACAGTCTTATTTATTCATTTGGAAGTCCACTAATCTTCTCCAACACCATAAATCAAAGGCATTAATTCTTTAGTCCTTTTAAGTAATTGTCCAAGTTTTACATGCATAAGAGGCTATTGAAAGGACCATGCCTTGGATCAAGTGTACTTTAATCTTTAAATTGGCATGCTTGTTCTGTAGTACTTTGAAGAAGTCCTTGACAGTAAATTTTTCCAATGCAATATTTTTGATTTCTTGACTGCTTTTAGGTGTTGATTGTGGATCCAAGTAAAATAAAATTATTGAAAATGTCAATCTTTTATCTTTCTTGGCAAAAAATAAAACCCCAGGAAATGATGGAATACCAATTGACATATTTCAGCAAATCGATACTATCATGGATGTGCTCACCAAATTGTGCCAAGAAATCTAGAGGACAACTACTTGGCCAGTTGACTGGAGATACATATTTATTCCTGTTCCAAAAAAAAGGTGATCCAACAGAGTGTGGAAATTATTGAACAATATCACTAATATCACACCCTAGCAAAATCCTTCTGGAGATTATCAAGAAATGACTGGGACAGTACATTGATTGAGAACTACCAGAAAATACAAGCTGGGTTTAGAAAAGGTCGTGACACTAGAGACATTATTGCCAGTGTCAGATGGAACTTGGCAGAAAGCAGAGAGTATGAGAAGAATGTCTATCTGTATTTCCTTGTCTATGCAAAAGCATTTGACTGTGTGGATGACAACAAATTGTGGCTAAACTTGAGAAAAATGGGAATCCCAGACCCCTGACTGTGCTTATATAAAACCTATGCATGGATCAAGAAGCAGTATTCAGAAAAGAGCAAGGAAACACTCTATGGTTGAAAATCAGGAAAGGATTTCAGGAAGGATGTATCCTGTCTCCATACCTTTTCAATCTGTATGCAGAACAGATAATTCAGGAAGCAGGGCTTTATGAGAAGGACTGTGGTGTCAAGATTGGAGAAAACTCATCAACAACCTACATTATGAAGACGACACAACCTTGCCTGCTGAAACTGAAGAAGACCTGAAGCACTTGCTGCAGAAGGTCAAGGATTGTAGTCTTCAATATGGATTGAAGCTCGACATCAAGAAGACAAAAAATTCTCACCACTGGGCCAATGGGCAGTACCATAATAGATGGAGGAGATATTGAGGTTGTTAGAAATTACAGTTTGCTTGGCTCCAAAATCAACACTATTGACATCAGCAGTCAAGAAATCAGAAGACAAATTCCATTGAGGAAATCTGCTGTCACGGACCTGTCCAGAGCACTGAAGAACATCGATGTCAATATAGAGACAAATGTGTGCCTAGTCCAAGCTGTTGTCTTCTTAATTAATTTTTATACTTCAGAGAGCTGGATAATGACTAAGGATAACAGAAAAAGAATAGATGCCTTCAAGTTGTGATGCTGAGAAGAGTCTTGAACCATGGACAGCCAAGAAAACAAATCAATCTGTCTTGGAGAGGGTGAAACCAAGTCTCTCCTTGGAGGCTGGGATTTTGATGCTCCACCTCACAAACTTTAGTCATGTCGTCCAGGAGAGACTGGTCCTTGGAAAAGGACATCATTCTCAACAGGGAAGAGGAATGGTGCAGGAGAGGAAGACACCGGATGAGATGGATTTATAGTGGTATCTGGGGCAATGGGGTTTGGTGTGACGGAATTAGTGAGACTGGATCAGGACAGGGAAGGGTTCAGAGCTGCATACATAGGGTTAGTATACATCTCAGGAGATTCAATGACACGTAACAAGAAACACTATATTGGGGTTTTTTGGTTTGTTTGTTGGTTTTTTTGTGTGTGTTTTTGTTTTTTTTTTTTTTTTTAATTTAAGCCTCATGTTGAGAGTCAACAAAACCTCCAGGAGGGCCTTTGTATTTAAAAATCCGTTGTTGTTATATTTTGGAGGAACATTCTTCTGAGTGGTACAGCACTCTTCTGTAAATATCCTATACTGTGGTAACCTGGGCTTGCTGTGATGCAGAACCTTGTGCCACTGGGGTATCAAATGCCATAATAGTTACCTGTGGTGGACAGTGTTTTGTGGAGTTCCCAGTTTAAGATAGGTTTGGAAGCAAGAGTGGCATTCACTTTCTAAACAGCATGCCTCTGGAAACTGTGAACTTTCATAAATGGTGATGGTTGTGGAAAAGCTTCAGGCCTCTTATTCATGGAGTCTCTATGAGTCATGCTTGACTTAGTGACGATCAACAACAACAACAACAACAACAGTATTAATGATATTGTTCAATCATCTTCACATTGTATTTGGGTCACCTTTTTTAAGAATGAGAACAAATATAAATCTCTTGCAACCAGTTTCTCAACTAACTGTCTTCCAAGTGACTTGCCATAAACTAGAGAGCAGATTTTCGGCTCCATTTTGCTGAAACATGTAAACTGACATTCCATCCATTTCTGGGATCTTATTTTTTAGCCAATGCTTTCCGGATATATGATCTTCTTTCTTCATTGACATTGGATCTTGATCATATGCTACTTCCTGGTATAGTTGCATATAGACCAACTCTTTTGAAATAAAAATTAGGAGCCACTATTTCTAGTCGTTAGTTTTAGATGTTGTCAAGTAGGATTCAATGCATATAAATATTATGTAAAACAGAAGGAAATCTGGAGCCTGTGTCATTCTCACAATTTCTGCTGTTTCAAGGTCTTCCTGTGTCGAAGATATTTCTGCTTTTTGGTTACCCTTCAGTTTTATCCAAGTTAGATGTCCTTCTTTAGGGACTAGTACCTCTTGATAATATATAATATTATCATAATAACATGTGAGACAAAATTTGAACCTTTATTGCTAAGAAAAAAATATGACTCCATTTCTTTCAAGAAAATAGTTTTTGTTCTTTAGATAGTTTATGGCATGCTGTTGTTATATGCTATTAAGTCAGCACTGACTCGTACTCATAGCTAAACCTTCAGTGGGTTTTCAGAGGCTATGAATCTTACTGGAAGAGATTGCCCCTCTTTCTCTCCTACTTCATTGTACGGTCAGTATTATTCCCCACAACTTAAAGGAATAAATTCTTTTTGCTCTTCCTTATTCCTTGCCCAAATTGCTCAAAATGTGTATGAAGAAAATGAAAATACCATGGCTTGAACTAGGAACATATCAATCTTTAATTTTTTAAAAATATTTAGCACTTTAAGTCTTTGGCAATAGATTTGTCCAATGTAATATGTTATATGACAATTGCTTCCATGGATGTTGACTATACATTCGAGTAAAGTGAAATCCTTGACAATGTCAATCTTTTCTCCACTTTTTGTATGTTACTAATTGGTCCTTGTGTAAGGATTTTTGTTTTCTTTACCTTAAAGTATAATCTATACTACAAACTACAGATTTTGAACTTCATCCATAAACTACATAAATCTGGTAGCTACTGCCATTGCTAAAAGCATAAATTACTCTTACGCTATGCTGCCAATCACTGAAACTATAATACTGAGTAGAAGGTGCTGTAAACCACAAAAATAATGACCTTTCCCAGTTATTTTGGAACGGTCAATAAATAAGCACTGAGTCTGCCTATCTTTATTGGTTTGAGTTACTAAAGAACACAGTAGGAAACATCAGTAGGATTAGCAGCTATTCCAATTTACCTGGATGGTGAATTGAGGAAACAGTATTTTTGGAAAGGATGGTACTAATTATAGTTACTCTACATCAGAATTATACAGCCTCGTCATCTCAGACATCAAAGACTGCCAGTCCTTTTATGAAATTTTTTTTCACCTATAAAATAGAAATATGGCAAGGAAAAGTATCCCAGAATACCTGAATATAGTTTTTCTCTAAATTTAAAAAAAAAACACCTTTCAAACATAAAATAATGTAAATCTTTACATTCCTAAAATAATTTTCGAAAAGAAGACTACAATGAGCAACCAATTAGACAATTGGGAAAATGACGTTTTGACTTATTCTTTAGAATACTTAAGTGAAGATTACACTAATCTGAGGACTTAATAGTTTTTAAAATGGAAACATCAACCACTTGCAAAAACATCCTCTCTCCTTTTATTTCCCCCTGCATGAATACAGTCATTGACACTCAACTGTCTGTCAGAACTGACTCAGCTGACCATCTACTATGTTTTCAGGAACTACAAAGTCTTTCTTCCACAGAATAGCTGGTGGATATGAACTTCCTGCCTTTGGGTGAGGAGTGCAACAACCTATCCAATAGACCACTAAAGCTCTCTACTCTCACTGCCAAGTTATGTGATTTGTTGTTGTTGTTGATTGCCTTCAAGTTGAGTAGGACTCATTGTGACCCTATGAACAAAAGGCCTGAAGTATATCTACAACTATCAAAGTTATCAAAGTTCATAGAGTTTTTGGAGGCAAGTTATGTGATTAAAGGATACAAATAATTTAACTCATTCATTTCTCTTGCATTTCAGTGCTATGGTTCATACCTGGAAGCTCGAAGAATATTACAAAGATGACCTATATGATTAAACATTTCTTTGGATTTCCATCACTACTGTTGCTATTATTGTTATATACCATTGAGTTGATTACAACTCATAGTGACCCCATGAAAACATCTCTGAACCTTGTCCTATCCTGCTCTGTCCTCACCATTTGCAACACAGTTGAGCTCATTTTTACAGTCACTATGTCAATCCACCTCATTAAAGGTCTTTTCTTATGCTGATCCTCTACTTTTCTAAACATGATGTCATTTCCCAAGGACTGCTCCCTCTTTACAACACGTTGAAAGTTTAACCATCCTTAACTCAAAGGAGCACTCTTTCACTTTCTCCATTACAGACCTATTTATTTTCTAGTAAGTCCATGAGATATTTTATAATCTTCTCCAATACCACACCTCATTGAGTCTTTTGCCATCCTTAATCACTGTCTATTATTCACACTCTTAGCAAGTATTAGAAAAGCAATGGCTTAGTTCAGGTTCACCTTAGTCTTTAAATTGCCTTTTTTTTTTCTCTCTTTACTATTGTGCTGATATGCCTGATAACATAGTGACCCAATGCAATTAGTCTTTTGACCTCTTTACTGTTGGTACCAGAGTATTGATTTTGGGTCCAAATAACATGAAATTGTTGACCTTTTTGAGTTTTTCTCCATCTATCACAACGTTGTCTATTGGCCTAGGGTGAGGATTTTAATTTTCTTTATGTTGAGATGCAATCCATATTGAAGACTATAGTCCTTCATTTTCTGTAGCAAGTGCTTCAAGTCCTCCTCCCTGTCATTAACCAGAGTGTGTCATCTGTGTAATTCAGGTTGTTGATGCATCTTCATCCAATCCTGATACAATAGATAGATGATAGATAGATAGATAGATAGATAGATAGATAGATAGATAGATAGATGATAGATAGATAGATAGATATAGATAGATAGATGGAATAGATATGGAAAAAGGATGCCTCTGTGATGCACACCATTTCTGATTTTGAACTGTGCTGTATTCCCTTGTTTGTTCTGACATCTTCTTGATCTAGGAATAGGTTTCTCATGAATATAAGTAAGTATTCTGGGACTCTCATTGTGCTAAATGCTAGCCATAATTTATTATGACCCACCTTCATCACAAATACCTTTGCATAGTCAATAAAATATAGATAGACATCCTTCGGTATTTCTCTGCTTTCAGCCAAGATCATCTAACATCAGCAATAATATCATTGGTGCCACAACCTCTTTTATTGTGGCCCAAATTTCTAGTAGTTCTCCATTTCTGTACTGTTCTAGCCATTTTTAAAATAATCATTAGTTAGATTTTTCTTACATATGATATTAATGATATTGTTCAATAACTGCCTTATCCATTTGGGCCACACTTATTGGGAATGGGAATGGATATGAATCTCCTCCAGTTAGTTGTTCAGGAGCTTATCCTACAAATTTTTTGGTGTAACCTGGTGAGCACATCTTGAGCTGCATCTGTTTGTTGCAATATTTCACTTGCTATTCTATCAGTTCCCGAGCCCTTATTTTTTTGCCAATGCCTTCAATGGAGTTTGTATGTCTTCCTTTATTGTCATTGACTCTTGATCATATGCTACTTTCTGAAATGGTTCCATGCCAGCCAATTCGTTATGGTACAGTGGCTCTGTGTATTTTTTCCATTGTCATTTAATGCTTCCTGATCATTTAAAATTTGCACCTAGCACTCTTCAGTATTGCTATGCAAGACTTTTATTTGTTCTTCAGTTCTCTCAGCATTAGAAATTGCAAGTGTGTTCTTCCTTTTCTTCTTCCTTCTTCTTCTTAGATACCATCAAGTAAACTCTGATGCATAGTAACCACATAAACAAAAAATCTGAACTTTCTCCCTATTCTACAAAATCTGCACAGTCTTCTCAATGCTGGAGTCTACTATTCCTGTCACTATGCCAATCCATCTCATGGTGGTCTTCCTCTCCTGATCATCCAGCTGTCCCAGTAAGACATCTTTTTCCAAGGACTGACCAAAACATGACCAAAGTATGTGAGACAAAATTTAATCATCCTTGTCTCTAAGGGACACACTCATCACACTTCCTCCAAACAGAATTGTTTGTCCTTGTGTCAGTATTTTGCATATTAAGTACACTTCACTGTACAATACTCTTCACCAATACAATCCAAAGGCAAAGTTGGGTTCTTTTCAATTTTCTTAATTCATTGCCCTACATTCACATGCATAGGATGTGACTGAAAAGATCATGGATTGGATAAAACAGACCTTAGTTTTTAAAATCACATCTTTGAAATTAAAGCATCAGAAGCCATCAAAGTGTTTCCCGGAGAATAAAAAAAAAAAACCACAAACAGAATATTCACCATTATCCATTTTTAAATGAGCATATATGAAATATTAAAATTAGCTGCTTCTCTTTTAGCAATGCTCAAAGTTGAGTCCTAAGATGAGACTTCAAATTGAGGATTCTTAGTGGCCAATGAGTTCAGAGAATTTTAATTCTGCAGACAGTTTGCAGATAACTATTATATAAATATCAGAATTTTTTCTGTTCGTATTCTGATTGCCCAAGTATTTTATAGGCATAAATCTTTGGGCCATGGGCATACAATTTATGATTCTTTCTGTTGCCTATATTTGTATAACTCATCTTAAGCATTAAAAGAATGATTATGATGATTCAGCTGAGAAGAATTTAAGAAGCTAAATAGATAAAACAAGAATCCCCAGCCCATGATCTTGCATTGTAGTGGCAAAAGCTGTCTGAACATTTTATTTTCAGTGCAGAAACAGCTTTTGTGCAAAAACAAAATAATGTAATGCTGGATACACTCACCCAGTAGGAAGCAAGAATCAGAGCCTCAGGTTTTAGCAGAGGCAAAGTGGGAGAGAAATTAATGAGGATTGGCACAATTTATTAAGAACCTAAGCATCTTTCAAAAGAAACCAATCTTAGAGGGATGAAAATCTTTTCAGTACTAGAAGCAAAAAGTGAATTTCCTTTACAAATTTGGCACAGGCATTGGTTTCTCTGATAGTTCCTTTGGAGAACGTTTTTATAGGCATTTTAGCCATAATGTTGGAAATTTGTGTCGCTGAGGTGGTTAGGTGGCAACCAGAAGAAAACTTAAAAGACAAAATTGCTGCAATATATTGAATTTTTAGTCTCGATATTGTTTGCTTCTCAAAAAAGAAAATCCCTTATATCTGATCATTCTTTCTTCCAGGAACTATACTAATACAAAGCCATATATTTACCTGAGAAAAGATAACCCCTGTCCTCTCTCTGTCTCCGTTGAGGTTTTCTTACCTCAGCTCCCTCTGACACACCTTTTCTGGCAGTAGAACAGGGTTCAGCTAAGTGGATTCATCAAGTGATCAGTGCCAGCGTACACAGAGGCTGTTATCTTACTATAGTATTCAGATAAGAGGTGCAACTTTAAAATTAGTTCCCATACTGGAAGGCGACATGTCTTCTGCTTTCTAAAGAGCTCTCTACTTTCAGCAACTGGGCCTCAGATGCAGAAGCAAAGTAGAAGAGAAGAAAGCTAGCTCACTGATCATCTTTAACCTCCAGATGAATTTGATTTTAGATCAAAGCTAATTCATTTTTCTTCCCTACATCTAATGGGAAGAAGTTGCACTGTAATCCTGAAGGCATGCAGTTTGAGGCTGCCAGCTGTTCCCCAGGAGAAGGATGAGTAGTCTCTTCCTGTGCAATTAACTGCCTCTGAAAACAAACTGGAAGGTCAGCTATGAGTCGCTCCTACCTGACCGTAGACAACAACAACAATATAGGCTGATGCTAATTTATGAAGCTGATGTCTAGTATAAGCAAATGACTTCCATGCCAAAAAGAAATGTCTCTCAATCTCTGATAGCTGAGGATGTTATCAATATCCCTAGCCAGTTGCACTGTTATCTCAAAGGCTGCACATCTATGTTGGTTCAAATTCATCAGTGACTTCATAGAAGAAAGATAGACTGTCTCTTCTAGTTTCAACTAACAGCCTCAGAACAAAGAAGAGTCACTATGGATTAGAACTGAGTGGGTGGCATTGAGTGTGTTTTGATCATGTATTAAAACCTATGCTATTGATTGTTATTGAATCAAGTCAGTTCTGACTCCTATTGGCCCTTTATGACAGAATAAAACTGCCCCATAGAGCTTCCAAGGCTGTAATTTTTTTCAGAAGCAGACTACTATCCCTATTTTCCTCAGTCAGTGGCTGATGGGTTAGAATCACTGACACTGGTTAACAGTGGAACACTTAACAACTGTACCACAGTGGTCCTTATATGCATTGTTGTCACGTACCATCGAGTCAGAACCAACCCATCACTGATTCTTCAGTGAGTTTTCAGATAATAAATGATATGGGGGATTGTCCATCCTTCTCCCTCCAGCTGGTGAATTCTAGGCATATGACTATAGGTTGACAATGCAACTCCTTATCACTAAGCCACCAGAGCTACCTCTTAGACGCATTGTTGTTGTTGTTGTTGTATGCCTCAGAGCTGACCTCCAGTGGATTTTCAGAGGCTGTAAATTTCATGGGAAGAGATTGTCCATCTTTCTCTCAGGGAGCAACTGGTTGATTCAAAGCATGAGCCTTTATTTTGACAGCACAGCCCCTTACCACAAAGCTACTAGAAACCTCTCCTTATAAGCATTAGGAATGTTTCACTTACAAGCATCAGGAATTTTAACCAGTCTTGGAAGCAGACAGTTTTGGCTACTGGAATACACCAGATGTTACAGCAATGTGAGTGATTGGTGATACATGTGCCTTATTTGCATATAGAAATTGTGTAAACAAAAATATGAGACAAAACAAAGCTTTGGATTAAGGAAATATTGTCTGTTAATAGTCATTCTGACTAGAATTTTTTATCCTCTTGAGGTAGAGTTTTAAATAGAAAATAAAAGTAAGTTATTAATTTTCAAAGAGGGAGTTACACATTTTTATTGTGTCATAGGATCAATGACTATCCTTTTATAAGGGTTGTATATAGACAAAAAGAGAGAGATGTACTGAAAAATCAGTTCATAAACCCCAGTCCACTGCTAACCTATTAAGCCTATCTTCAACCATTCCTCACTGGTTGTCATTTGATTTATTAATATATAATATTCATCCAATTTTGGTTTATGGGATGAATCAAGCAAAAACTAACTACTAGTCACCACGAGCAGGTACATATAAGATGTACTTTTCAGAATCTGTATTGAAAATCTGTATTGTAGCCAGGCTTGCCAAGTTTGTAATTGGAAACAGAAGACTCAGATCAATAGAATCAAGTTGCTTCTACCAGAATAAACTAAATTTTGACTTTGCAGGTTTTCTAGTATTAACTGTTACTGACTAAGGTTAAAATATACTTCCCTTTTCAATTAAATTGTATGTCCTCATTTAATGATGTTTTCAAAACTTGAATGTTTGATTTAGAACTTACATGAAGTAGGTAACTTCCTCCCTAATCTCAGCTAACTCTGTTGCCTGTGTTTATGTGCAGAGGAATAGAGTCATAATCCTTCATTTCAGCTTGAGTGGATATTGAATGCCATTTGACTACCATCAATCAAGGTAATTGTGGGGTGAATTTGCATCAAACAATTAAATCCCAGACATCCTAATTTTTTGTCCTACATTTTTTCTAATTTTTCCAAAGCAGTACATCTACTTGGTTAGTTAAAAAACGGATCCAATTCCTTGATGGAAGTATGTGTTTATCAAATAACTATGGCTTAACAATGTTTGTGCCATGCTTTGGGTATTTTATAACCAAAACAACAAAAATTCTACATAGTCTATGTATGTTCTAGTGATCCTTTCTTCTGGAGAGTATCATACCCATTTAGAATGTGGGAAGAAAATTAAAAACAATGCACATTTAGTGAATGATTATTTTATTGTTTTAAGATCTTTTGTGTAATACTTTAATAAACTTTCATAATAGTGATGGAGGTTGAATATTGTTTGTTATTCATGTTCTAATTTGTTGCTGTGGAGTTCAGGCAAACAAATTCTACCTTATAATTATCTAATTTCAAGAATTTGAAAACCAAGGTTAAATAATTCTTTGTAGTAGACTTAATAATGGTAGACTTAAAAATGTTCCTTCGTCCAATCTCCAGAGATATTCACATCTAATCCCTGTTACTTTATATGGAAAAAGGATTTTGGAGATACGATTAAGTTAAAAATTTAGTCATGGGAACATTATCTTGGATCATCTGGTTGGCTCTAAATGTAATCTCAAGTGGTTTTATGAGAAGAATAAAAAGGGTGGAGTAAAAAAATCATGAGAAAAGCAAAGATCAAAGTAATATAGTCATTAATTAAGTAATGCTAACAATTGTTAACCCTGAGGAGGATGTGATGCACTTGCTGCAGAAAGTCAAGGACTGTAGTCTTCAATATGGATCAAAGCTCAACATCAAGAAGACAAAGATTCTCACCATTAGGTCAATTTGCAGCACGAGGATAGATGGAGAAGACATGGAGGTTGTTAGCAATTTCAGCTTGTTTGGCTCCACAATCATCACACTCGGCATCAGCCAGGAAATAAAAAAATGAATTACACTGGGAAAATCTGCTGTCAAGGATCTCTCCTTGGTGCTGAGAAGCAACAATGTTAGTCTAGAGAGTAAGGTGTGACTGACCCAGCCAAAGTCTTTGTAATTACTTGCTATGCATCAAAGAGCAGGACAATGACTTAAGATGACAGGAAAAACTGATGCCTTTGAGTTGTGGTGCTGGAGAAGAGTCTTAAATATACCATGGACTGCCAAGACAACAAACAGGTCTGTCTCGGATAGAGTGAAACCAAGTTTCTCCTTGGAGGCTAGGATTTTGAAGCTCTGTCTCAAATACTTAGAGCATTTGGGAAGGAGACCAATCCTTGAAGAAGGACATCATGGTAAGAAGGATGGAGGGACAATGCCATACAGAAAGACCTTGGATGAGATCGAATGATACAGTTACCAATTGACAACTGGAGTAATGGGGGTAAGTGAGACTGACTCAGGACAGGACAGGGTTCAGAACTGTTGTATGTAGGGTCACTATGAGTTTCTGGTGACTTGACAACACATAACAACAACAACAACAGCAGGCAACAGAAGTTGAAAGGGGCAAGGGTTATCCCTTCAGAAATCAGGAATTAACAAGAAATACTTGAATCTCAGCCATGGAGAATTTATTTTGGACTACTGGTATCCAGAACTGTAACAAAATAAATTTTTTCTTATTTTACACCACTATTTATGTGATAGTTTGTTACAGCAACAATAGCAAAATGTTGGATTTCTAAGTGATTCAGTCAATGGGTTGAGTTGTGCTCTGCCAAAATAAATATAAAATCTGAGTTCTCCTACTTATTGTTGTGGCTCTACTTAAAATTGAAATTTGTCTTTTGTTATATCAATGTCATTAGTAGGCTGATTCTTAAACCTAATTAATTCTGTGTTATGGAAAGAGTAGAATCTATATACAAAGACACACAGGGCAGAGAGAGCAAGAAGCCAGATGCCCAGGAATGTCAGCAAAGGCCAAGGAACTACCGGGAATATCAGCACAGAGTGGCCCTACCTTAAATTGTGGAGTTGACTTGGATTTCTATTCTCTAAAACTGTGGAAAGTAATAAAAAAAAAAAAAAAAAGAAAGAAAGAAAGGAAAAACCTGTCTTTTAGAAAGACAACTTTGTGGTTGTTGCTGTTATTGCAAGACTAAATAACAAAGGCAGTTAGTGACAAACTGGGATTTGAGCCCATAGTGGCTTACCTTCAGAAAGTATGTTGTTCAAATTCACCTGCTGCTCTGTGGGAGAAGGATGGATAATTTCATGTGATTAACTGCCTCTGAAAGCCCTTTGCAGGATCAGCTATGAGTTGGTTCTGACTTAAAGGCACACATCACCAAGAGCAACCTTAACACTGATGTGTTTAGTCACTACATTTACTGTCTTTCCACGTATGAATTTGAAATAATTAATTACAGTGTAGGATCAACAGACTGGACTTGAAATACTAACCTCTGATTTTAATGACTGTCCTACCTTTGCCATGTTTGTTAATTTTTCTGTGCTCAGTTTTACCAATTGTTAGGTATAGTGATGATACTATTTTGCAATGTATGTTAGAGATATTATAGCTAAAGAAGCCCAGAAGAGTATATACCACAAACTAGGTAATAAATTGGAGAAGCTCTGGAGGTTTCTTAGTTAAAACATTTGGCTGATAACCAGTCAGCAGTTTAAATATACCTTTTGCTCTGAGGGAGTAATGTGTGGCAATCTTCTTTCATAAATCTGTAAAGCCTTGGAACCCTGGGGGATGGTTTTACTCTGTCTTTAACATAGTGTTGCTATGTTTAGAATAGAATTAAAGATAGTGAATTTATATACTCAATTAATATGTTATGGTTGTTATGTGCCGTTGAGTCACCTGTGACTCATAGAAACCCTATGTGCCACAATTCTGTTCTGTTCTGAGCCAGTTTCATTGACTCCAACACATCTACTCCCTTTGCCTCAGTTACTGTATTTGGGGTCTTCCTCTTGTGCACTGTCTCTCCTTCCAAGCACGATGTTCTTCTCCAAGGACTGGTTGCTCCTGACCACATGCCCAAAGTATGTGAAATGGAGTTTCAAAATCCTACCCTCCAAGGAGAAACTTGGTTTCACCCTCTCCAAGACAGACCATCAGTTGTCTTGACAGTCCATGGCATGTTCAAGACTCTTCTGCAGCACCACAACTCAAAGGCATCAATTCTTCTTCTATCATCTTTAGTCGTTGTCTAGCTCTCTGATGCATAGCAAATGATTGTGAAGAATATGACCTGAATCAAATGAACCTTAGTCTCTAAACTGACATCGTTGCTTTTCAGCACTCTGAAGGGTTCCCTGACAGAAGATTTTCCTGGTGCAATTTGTCTTTTTATTTCCTGACTGCTGGTGCCAAGAGTGCTGATTGTGGAGCTGAAAAAGCTGTAATTGTTAATAACCTCAGTCTCTTCTCCATCTAATATGGTGCTGCCACTTGGCCCAGTGGTGAGAATTTTTGTTTTCTTGATGTTGAACTTCATTCTATATTGAAGACTGCAGTCCTTGACCTTCTGTAACAAGCACTTCAGATCTTCCTCAGTTTCAGCAAGCAAGGTATTATCTGCATAATGTAAGTTGCTGATGAGTCTTCCTCCAATACTGATGCCACATTCTTCCTCATAAAGCCCAGCCTCCCAAATGTTCTATTCTGCATATAGATTGACAAGGTATGCAGACAGGACACATTTCTGATGTACTCATTTCCTGATTTTGAACCATGCAGTGTTTCCTTGTTATGTTCTGAGGACTGCCTGATGGTCAGAGTATAGATTTCACACCAGACTAAAGGAGATCTAGCCTTCACCTTGAAAATTATTATGTTGTGACAGAAGTGTGTTGCAAAAGGAAGAGCAGAGACACCAAGTGACAAGATGACAGTCCTGGGGCAGAAATTCAGGGACAAGTACCTTTCCCCAATACTGCTTCAGATAAAATTCCTTCCCTAAAGCTGGCACATGAGATTTGGGTTTAAATTTTCCTAAACACGAAACAGTCATCAGGATGAGAGGCCAGCAGCAGTGCAAGGCACAAAACATCACAGAAGTGACTTGTGGGTTAAGCCATCACATCAATGGGTGGCTGGGGGAGGGAGGTTCTGGGCAAGACAGACAGAAGTGCAAGAGAGCCTGAAGTAGTAGAGAAAGGGATGAAACAACACACATATGCCAGGATGTGAAAACACTGAAAATATTGATTATTTCTGTAAGGGGAAGTGTCTTTCATCTACTACTTTTGGTAAAATGCTTGTCTGTCAGTTATTGTTCTAAAGCTAAGCATCCAAATTAAGACAGACTAGGAAGAATTGTCCATCTACTTTTGAAATATATACTAAGCCTTTGAAAATCTTATTTACAAAAGAGTAAAAACCTATGTACAACTTATTAGATACCAATCACCATTATCATCATCATCTTCATTATCATGAAGGCTCAAAACTATCTTTGCATGGAAATCTCTACAGGAATTTCTAAATTGCCTCTATTTTTTACATTGAAGTTGTGCTTCTTTAAGGTAATCATCCTACTTTCATCTTCTGATCTTGAATCCACAAGGGGTTCACTTGTAATATTTTTATTGTCTGAAAGCACTTTATTGTGGGTTCAATATTCAAATCTATGTCTTTAGATTCTGGTTTGCTCTTTGATGTCTCATTCACTCTGCCAATTTTCTGTCATTTGCTCTGAAATCTCTTCCCTTCCTGTTAATCTGACTTGCTTTTAATCTCAAAGGACAAACTTTTACCATTTCCCAAATATATTTGCCAGCTGTTTACCTGTGAGGTTCAGCCTGTGACAGTCCTGAGAAAATATTGAGGATCCAGGAGGAGGAAGAACGCAGAATGCCTTTCCCAATGCCTCCTGCTCCCTAAAACATTTCTGTCAGTAGCTGTGCTTCTCTGCTGGTACAGATCTTTTAGTAAAATCCCTTTGTATGACCCCTAACTCCTGGGCTCTGGTACCATATCTTTCTGAATATTATGTCTCTCTAGACTTAAGTGTTGCTACTATTTAAGGTTACCTTCTATTTTCCATTGTCTTTTAGTTTATTCTAGACCTATCTATCTGGTACACTGTAGTAAAATGTGTCTACCAGCAGCATATAAATGTTCTCTTTTACTTATTGAATCCTGTCAATCAGAGCTACATTCTACTCTATTCTGCTATTAGTTCATGTTTTAACCATGATTTATCTCCAAGTCCACTATTGATTAAATTCCAAGACCTATCTTCTAGATCTAGCTGGGTTTTGTTTCTTGCATCCATCATCATGAAGGCCCTTGACAGTTTCTACTCCCATTCTGTTTAACTATGTGTTTGTCTATCCCTGCCTGCCCCTTTATCATTTTGAACTTCTCAAACAATCTTATTTTAGAACTATTTACCTTGACTCATTCTTCATAACTCAACTAATTCTTCTCTCAACATTTTTGGCAACCTACTTTGAGCATTGTGGTCATTCCTTATCTACCAGTTGGTGGAATTTTGCATGTACTATGTGCTACCTCTTTCCAAGCTTGCACAGACTTTAACTGTTCGTACACATAACCAGACCATACACAATTAAACATCAGAGACTTTTCCTCAATTCTAGTTCAGAGCCACTAAAGTCATATAAAGAAAATTGGTGTTTTAGCTTCTGTGAACTTGAGGACATACTTACTCCATTCAATTAGTGTATGCAGAAGGTGCTGGCTTAAATAGGGGCATTGTCGTGAATTAAACTGTATCCCCTCAAAGTCTGTATAAACTAGATAGATTCTCACTGGTTTGACAGTTATGTAATGATGTAATTAACATTGATACAACATTATTTGATCAGTCAACCAATTGTAAGGTGAGATGTAATACCTTTACTCAGGCTACAGTCTTGACCTTATGTAAATAGTGTTGTCTATATCACCTTTCATAGTAAAAAAGATAAAAGGAGAGAGAAATCAGCAGAGAAGTAAGGACCTGCCTATTACCAAGAAAGAAGAGTCAGAAGTGGATCATGATCTTTGGATCCAAGTTTCCCGAGCTTAGAATCTCCCAGATCCAAGTAAAGATCAATGTTAAGAAACATGGAGATCTTCACAAACTCCAGGACTGTAGAGATTGAAAAGAAACAATGATATTCCCCAAGAACTGACAGAAATAAAAAGTCTTCCACTAGAGCACTCATCCTAAATTCAGACTTCTAGCCTCGTAAATAGTGAGAGAATAAATATGTGTGTTGAAACCATTCACTTGTGTTATTTCTGTTATAGAAACACTAGATAACTAAGATAGGCACAAAATTTGAGAACTGGAAGGAATCCTAGAGACTAACTAGACATCTGGCAGTTGATTTTCATATGAATGAAAAGTACAATGAACTTAAAAAGAAAAGAAAACCTGATGATTTCATATGGACATATGGAGGTCCATTCTGGTTATTAACATGATTAAAACCTCAAGATGAAGCTCTAATCCTGAAAACTGGCATGAAAATAACTGACAGTTCCTAATGCTTAATGTATATATCAGTGATTGTAGAACTAAAAAGCCTTATTAATTGTATAATTCATAAGAACTTAAATAGAAACATATGATTATTAAATTATTACATTTATGTGTGATTGACTAGGTTAATTGGGACTAGATTAAGATTTCTTGGGATATAAAAGAGGTCATAGTCACCTAGTCAATGAATACAATTCTGATTTTGAATGATTCTCTTGATTGATGTTTTCATGCATTTAGCTGAGGGCCATTTGGGGCTAGAAATAGACTTTTCGGTTTTTTGTTGTCCTTTTTTTTACACCAGCAGAGAGGCAGCATTTACAACATCTATTCAAATTCCTTTCTCCTGCTGTTCTAAGAAATATTTTAAATGAGATCCTTCATGTGTCCAGGGTTCTTACCCTGCTACCCACTTAACCACACATAGAAGGCATGGAGTGATCCCATCTGCTGTGTCCGTGCAAGGAATGATGCCTGCAGCATTCCAGCTGGCTCCCTGGTTCCAGATTTTAAACTCTGTTTCCAGATGAGAAGGGCTGGAACTTAAAGAACAGTTCATCAAATAAGCTTGTAGGGCATCCTGCAGTCAGTCAAAACAGCGCTTGCAAGAGAGACAAGAGGAAGCATGAGAAATAGTAAGAACTGTAGGAATGAATCTTTCAGACATGCAACATTATGAAGTGAAAGGGCATGAGAGTTGGGTTTAAAAACTGGCTATGTTCCACATAGTTTGTTTAGCTGTGTAGCCTTGCATGAGCGAAATAACTGCTATATTTCCTTATAATTAGAGGAGAAGATAGGAAGGGTACTAGACTCTACGTTTCCTTCCCTACCAAAACATCTGAGAGTTTATGATATTATTTTGACTTGGATGCTACTATAACAACAGAAGTTATGCTACCAGTATTTCAAATATTAACATAGTCATACGTGATGGAAAGGGTTCAGTGAATCTTCCAGACTATGGCAGACTGGGAAGGAAAGTTGAATTATCTATTACTGAAAACAAGTTAACAAAACTTTAAGGACCACAACAAGGCATTATCTAACTCACTTACTTGGGACACATTACACAATGAGTCAATCATGGGAGCAGACATCATGATAGATGAGGTAAAGAGAAAACAAGGCTATGGGAGACCATTGGTGAGATTGCCTAGTACAATGAATTCACAATATTGAACTCAAACATACCAACAATCATGGGGATGGTAAAAGGACTGGCAATATATTCTATTTTAATTAGTTTGCTGTGAGTCAACCACAATTAATTATTTATCTCTTTAATAAAATATTTTTTGAGCATCTAATATGGAACAGAGTTGATAAAAAAGAACTTAATGAAAGATTTCTGCAGACATTTACATTTCTTCTATTCCATTTATCTTAAATATTTAACTAAACTAATAATGGTTTTTCATTTAAGAAGTTGCAGTAAGAAGGATTTTATAGCACATGATTATAATTGGCCACCTTGAATATCTTCAGTAATTTAACATATGCTTTTAAATTTCTATTTAATACTTAATTTAAAAAGGTGATCTAACTGAAAGTGGAAAATGTTGAACAATATCACATGCAAGCAAACTCTAATTGAAGATTGTCCAAAATGACTAGTACATTGACAGAGAACTTCCAGAAATACAAGCTGTGTTTAGAAGAGGCTGTGTCACTATGTTATCATTGTTGATGTCAGATAAGGATGTCTCTTTAAGTTTTATCAACTATGAAAAGGCATTTGACTATGTGGCTCAAAATAAATTGTGGCAAGCATTGAGAAGAATGGAGTTGCAGAACACTTGATTGTGCTCATGCAAAACCTATACTTAGACCAGAAAGCTATTGTCTGAACAGAGCAAGGGAAGACGGCATGCTTCAAAAAACATGTCAGAGATGTACCTTTATAATTTATATGCTGAACAGATCATTTGAGAGGCTTGACTTTATGAAGAAAATGTGGTATCAGCATTGGAAAACTCATAAATAACCGGCTTTATGCAGATGACATAACCTTGCTCACCAAAGCTGAGGCGGACTTGAAGAGTTAGCTGCAGAAGATAAAGGACTTCAGTTTTCAATATGAATTGCATCTCAACATCAAGAAAACAAAGATCCTTACCACTTGGCTAATGGGCAGCATTTCGATAGATGGAGAGAAGATTGAAGTTATTAATGATTTGATTTTGCTTGTATTCATAATCAACACCTTTGACACCAGCATTCAGGGTATGAAAAATGAGTTGAATTGGGAAAACATGCTGTCATGGACCCTTCCAGAGTGTTAAAAAGCAACTATATGAGTCTAGAGAATAAGATACACCTGATTGCATACTATGCATCTGAGATCTGTACAGTGAATAAAGATTGCAATAGAAAACTTGATAGCTTTGAGTTGTGGTGTTAGAGAAGAGTACTGAACATATCATGAACTGCCAATAGAACAAACAGGTCTGACCTGTTTGTGAAACCAGGTTGCTCCTTGGAGACAAGGCTATTGAGACTCCATCTCACATAAATTTAGCATACTGTCAGGAAGGGCCAGTCCTTGGAGAAGGCCATTAAGCTTGGAAGGGTAGAGAGTTAGTTCAGGAGAGAAAGATCTTGGATGAAATGGATTGATTCAGTGAGCCATTGTTAACAGGTTTGCTAGGAGTTGTAGTTACCTCAATGGTATACAACAATTTCATACTTATTTTAACTGCTTTTTGTAGTAATCACTAGCATATGTGTGTGTGTATGTGTGTGTGTGTGTGTGTGTAGATTTCTAAATAACATAACAAAGACTGTCCCATTCATTTTTGTGCTTTCTTTCTTCAGTTTTAACACAATGCCTCATATATGATTAAGCAAATTGTTGTTCTGCACCATTGAGTCGGAACTGAACCATAGCTGATGCTTCAGTGGATTTTTCGGAGGTAGTAATTGCACAGCAGACTGCCCATCTTTTTTCCACAGAGCAGCTGGTGGATTCTAATTGTGTGCCTTCAGTTTGGCAGCACAGCTCCCTACTACCGGCCACCAGAGCTTCCATGGTTAAGCACAGTACATTTAAAATATGTATAAACTAATAAAGGTGCTCTGTTCGCATAGTCCTTAAGAAATTGCACTGATAACCCATAAATGACTCTGTTTTGGGCATTTGGATGCACTAGTAGATATGCTGCACAAAAATGGGCATTCTCCTCTCTTGCAGTTTGCAGCTTCCAAAAACCCACTCAAAAAAAACCCCACAATTCTGATTCAGGGCATTGAGTTGAGTCAAGAAACTGATAGGAGCTAAACTCACTGAGTTTCTGTCATATGTAAAGAACATTTTCTAGAACTTTATATGTGTTATCTAATTTAATTCTATTGCAATTTTTATATACTATTGCTGTTTCATGCTATTGAGCTGTTTCCAACTCATCCCAATTCTATCTATGTTCAGTAGAACAAAGCTGGCTAAATCCTAAGCCATCCTCACATTGTACTTAGATCCACTATTGCAATCAATACACATCAATTCATCTTATTGAATATCTTCTTCTCTTTCACTGACCCTCCACTTTTCAAAACAAAACTTCCAGGAACCAACGCTTGCTGACAACATGTACAAATTATCACCACCATCCTTCCTATTAGGAGCATTCTGGATTTACTTACTTCAAGATTGATTTTGTTTGTTGTTTTGACAATTCATGGTGTATTTAGTACTAATTCAATAATTCAAAGGCATCAATTCTTCATTATTCAATTTTCACATGCATATGAAGCAATTGAAAATACTAATGCTTGGATTAAGCATTAGTCTTTAAACACCCTTGTTCTTTTTGACTTTAAAAAAAAGTCTTCCACAGCAGATTTCTTTAATGCAATACACCATTTCATTTCTTGAATGTTGCTTGCATGAGTGTTGACTGTAGTTCTAAGAGAAATGAAAATCCTTGACATTTTCACATAGGCACTATTACTCTTAACACTTTGTTTATAAGGAAATTGAGACTCAAAGACTTACAATAGTGTGCTAAAGGTCACTGAACAATTTAAATGACTGTACTCCTCCTCTACATAATGATGTATTGCTCCTAACTGAAAGAATAAATCATCAGTGATTAATCTAAATGGAAGGAAAAGTGAGTATACATCATTAGCTATATTTGTAAGAACTCAAAATGATGGTGTTGGCTAGAAATGTGACTGGCATTCAGAATCCTGCATAATAGGAATTGTGACCTATTTCCCCATTTGGTTGCTAGTTAATGCAGTGAATGTTTAAATCATCACTCTTTCAAATCCCTGCATGGCTTGAGGGTAAAGTGACTCACTCAGTAAGGAAAAAGGACAGAAGTCCAGTTTCATTTTTTCATGCTTTTATTAATATAAGAGGAATATGAAAGATGCTGCTGGTGAGTATAAGACCAGTGGTCATAGGTTGTTTTGACATAAACGGCTTACTAACCATAAAGGCAGTAATGGAACTCTACAACACACCCAGGAGACAGGATACATGTAACTTGCAGTGTTGTAAACATATGGTTGATATGGTTTGCATTGCAGCTTTGCCATGCATAAGCACATGTACACACACAGTCTCTTGTAATTTATTTTTAAATATTTTCTATCTCAAGAATCACCAGCTGAACCTGTAATATTTGTCAAATATTTCATAATAGTAGGAAATTTCATTGTCTTAGACTATGCTCTTTCTCCTCACTTAACAACATGACTAAGTTCCAAAGATCAGATTGCTTTGGGAAAATGAAAGCTACTGAAAAATGGAGGATAGCTACATCATGGCGTAAGTACAAGACGATGCCATAATGTAACTTCCAAATCAATGGGAATCATAGCCCAGTCAAGCTGACACATACTTTTACCATTGCAGCATACATTACTCTAGTTTTACACTGTGGGTTTGTTGTTGTTGTTGTT
>NW_006399779.1:6965335-6969105 GCF_000299155.1 Elephantulus edwardii | reverse complement strand
TGAGATGGATCGATTCTGTGACTGGAGAGGTGGGAGTAAGTGCATTTGGGATGGCTAGGTTAGCACAGGATAGAAGAACGTATAGAGTTCTTGTACATAGGTTCGCTATGAGTTGCAAGCGACTCAATGGCACATAACAACAACAACAGTAACAACAACAACAACATTAAGCTATGTTTCTCTATAACTTTGTCTCGTTTTTAAATGCTATTATATAGTTTAAATCTCAAATGGCAAATTTGTTTTCATTTTTCTATTTCCTTTTAAAAGGAAATCAACTTGTTGCTATCAAGTCAATACTGACTCCTAATGATCCTATAAAGACAGAGTAGAAATACTTGATAGAGTTTAAAAGACCTTTGCAGACAAGAGTCTCATAACAAAAGTTTACAGAATACTCCTGGGCCTCCACAAGAAAAAGACTGATAACCCATTTACAAAATGAGTAAAAGACATAGAAATAATTTTCACAGAGGAAGATATTCGAATGGCAAACAGACACATGAAGAAATGCTTCAAATCATCGACAATAAGACAGATGCAAATCAAAACCACAATGAGGTACCATCTCACTCCAATAACAGTGACAAAGTTTAGCATGGCAGCAAGTAATAAATGTTGGAGAGGATGTGGCGAGAAAAGAACTCTTACACATTATTGGTTGGATTGTAAAAAGGTACAGCCACCACTCTGGAAAGCAGTTTGGTGCTTCCTTAAAAAGCTGAACATAGAAATTCCATGGCTCAGCAATTCCACTACTTGGAATATACCCTGAGAAAATGAGAACTGAGGCACAAACACCAATGTTCTTAACAGCATTATTCATCATTGCAAGAACATAGAAACAATCCAAATATCCAACCACAAATGAGTGGATTGAGAAATTATGGTACATTCACACAATGGAATAGTATGTAGCGTGCAGGAGCAACAATTTTGTAAATTATTACCTTAGTTGGGAGGGACTGGAGAACATTATGTTGGGTGAGCTAACTCAGTCCTACAAGGACAAATATTGTATAAAACCATTATTGTAGAATGAGTACATGGATCGGAGAGAGGGGAGTTGAAACAGAGGGATCAGGATGTCCAGGAGAATGGGGGGGGGTAATCATGAGGTTGCACAGTTTGAGGAGTAGGAGAGTGGGGGAAATTGAAAGAATCTGTTCTGGAAAAAAATGTATTCTAATTTTGTAAATAAACTGGTAAAAATAGTGATAAAAAAGTAAAAATTACTCTATTGTACATCTTTATGGAAGAAGACTGGTAAGTCTTTCTCCTGTACAGTGACTGAAGGTTTCTAACTGATGATCATTTGGTTAGCAATTGAGAATTCCAGCTATTGCACTAAAAAGAATTCCTTGTGTTGTCCTTGCTAGGTTTTATTGCATTTACTACATGACACCCTAAGAACAACAAGTCTGTACCTTGCCATTCCTGCACCATCCTCACTATCTCTGATAGACTCAAGTCAGTTGTTAGTCACTCTGTCAATCTTGTTGAGAGTCTTCCTCTCTTTCTCTTACTTTACATTTTTCCAATGATTGCCCTCTCTTAAGGACATGTCCAAAATATGGAGACAAAGTTTCAACATCTTTGCCTTTAAGGAGCATTCAGGTTGAATTTCCCTCAAAATAGACTTGTTTATTCATTGGCAGTCTGTGAAATATTCAATAGTCTGACACCACAATCCAAAGGCATTGTTTATTCTTTAGTTATCCTTGTTCATTATCCAACTTTCATTCAGTAAGCAGTTGTAACACTATGTGCTGTTTACTGCATAATAGGAACTGAATCATAGTTGACCTTCCAGCAGATTTTCAGAGAGCACCTTGCACGCAGGAGATTGCCTATCCTTCTCTCACAGAGCGGCTGGAAGATGTGGATCCAAATTGTACACTTTTGCATTAGCAGGGCAATTCATCACCACTAAGCCACCAGAGTTTCCCTACTCTATGTAGTGATTGTAAGTATATATGCTTCCTTGGAGATATTATATGTTGTTTTCGTGTACTATCAAGTCAGAACCAACCCAGAGCTGACTCCCTGCTGGGTTTTCAGAGGCAGTTCATTGCTCAGGAGGAGATTTCCCATTTTTCTTCCACAGAGCAGCTAGTGAACTCAAACTATGAGTCTTTGGGATTGCAGTGCAGCTTCTTGCCACTATGTCACGACAGGTTTATCTTTATACAAATCTTAAATAGATAACCTGACAATGCTGCTTCTAAAATTCAAACATATTTTATTGCCAAAAGTATTTTGTAGGAATAATTGTGTAAGCATTTTTCTATAAAGGCCACTTTCTGTCCACTGTATATTTTCTTGTATTTTTGTTTTATCTGAGCTGGAAAGAATGAAGATGCGTAATAACAGACTTAGGGCCATAATTATTTCTAGTTAGGGTCAAGAGATGGATATAAATGAATTTGTAAATAATTAAACATGTAAATTAATATACATAATACATAAAATTTTATATATGTGAATTCATTTATAGAAATGAAGTACTCTCTTGGATTTCCATGAAATCCAAGCAAAGGCAAACCTGAAATCTTCTCTACCTTAGCTAAAAAAGCAATTCACATAGTTGGCTGACCAAAAAAAAGAAAAAAGCTAGAAAGACTTTTAATTATTGATAAGAAAAACTAGAGTAAAACCAATCATAGTATCAGACAGAAAACACCTTAAAGAGTAGGTATGAAGAAAGTATTGCCTGTGACTTGATTGAAAATGCAGGCAGCAGTATACAGCAGAAGTAAGGGGAGAAATTGAAGAGACTTATTTTTATCAAGAAAACCAATTATGGAAAACTCCAGATACTTTCTTCAAGGAGGAATTATTATCAGTTCAGTCTTTGCTCAGACTGTAGTTTTATGGGAACTGCCGGGCAGGATGTGATTTAGTCAAGATGGAAAAGACTGTTTTAATAAACAAGAGTAAGAACTGACTGAGGTGAACTGGCAAATGAAAAGTGGGGATGACTATCAAAGCTGAAAATGCCACAGCTGAGAGATAAAAAGTGAATAAAACTGCAAGAACTTTTTGTTATTATAGCACAAATCAATTTTTACTTTATTTCTGATCTTCCATTTTGTTAATTTAGTGGAAAGGAAAAGTATTAACTTACAATGTGTCCTGACAGACTTTCATTTTTGAAGGGTTCTTTGCGTTTCCTACTTACCCCTTCCCTCCTAATGAGCTTTATCATTTCAGACAAGTCAAGTGTGTTCCGTTTTCATTTCCACCGCCAAATCTACTCTTCTATTCCTATCATGCTGTCCTTCATGGATGGCAATAGGCTCTCTTGCTCACTGGATTCCAGTGGAGTTCAGTAGGACTGGAGGATTTGTAAGGCAGTAGAAAAGTGAAGTTGGGAAATTATTCTCCCAGCTTGGTACCTGCCAGACTTAAATATTTCTTATCCCTGACCATTTTTTTCTCCTATAGATATTGATCCTCACCTGAATTTAAATGTTAGCTGTGTACATTCCAATGTATATAGCTCAGAAAGTAGAAATTCTACCAGGAATGAGAATGGAGAAATGAGTATTGGATTCACACACACACACACACACACACACACACACACACACACACACACACACAAAATGATGAACAAAATTTCAAACGTGAAGATGAAGCATTACAAACTCATAAAGTTTTAGAATATGTATAAGATAACATGTTGTTGTTGTTGTTATGTGCCGTCGAGTCGCCTGCGACTCATAGCGACCCTATGTACAACAGCCCTAAACTCCGCTCTGTCCTGT
>NW_006399779.1:6963172-6963875 GCF_000299155.1 Elephantulus edwardii | reverse complement strand
TTTGTCTTTTTTTTTCTTTCTGCTAGGAATAGGTTGTTAACGTGTAAAAGATGGACAATCTTCTTCTATATGATTTACAGCCTTGAAAGCCAATGAAGAGTGAACTATGAGTCAATTATAACTCTACAGCAATAAGTTGAGTTGAAAAGTATTCCAGGAATTTAAACTGAAGATGTCTTCTCTATAGTTGAAATATTTAATAACTGCCGTCCAAGACAGGGTACAGTATCTATTTCCACAATAGAGGGGTAATTTCCAGAAAGAACATTACCGTCTTTTCCAATTTGTGCTGCCTTGTTTGAGTATTAGCAATTGCCTTGAGTTCCCATTGTTTATGCTTCTGTATTCACCACATTGTTTTTAAATGTTCAAATCCTAGCTCTATCTCTCATTAATTGTATCAACTCTGAACAAGTACGCTATTTAGAATCTCTAAGTATTATTTTTCTCCATAGCAAAAATGAACCATAAAAATACTTTCTCCATAAAATGATGTGATAAAAATAATAGCTTATGTTTACATAGAAGATTGTGAGGTTGGTAATGGATAGGACAGGGTTTAGGTCTGTTGTCTGTAGGATCATGCTTAACTTGACAGCACCTAACAATAGTAAGTTCTGGGATTCCCATTCTTCTCAGAGTCAGCCACAGTTTGTTATGATCCACACAGTCAAATGCCTTTGCATAATCAATGAAACACAGA
>NW_006399779.1:6945252-6948604 GCF_000299155.1 Elephantulus edwardii | reverse complement strand
TCTTGGTCCAGGTATAAGTTTTGCATTAGCATGATTTTTATTATTAGACAACACAATAGTAAAGAGATAATATCCCTCTCCCCACCTCAGAAAATTCAATAGACTCAAAGTAATCACTGTTTCCTCTCCTATGAGACACTTAGCATGAAGTTTTTAAAAAAATAATCAAAATGATAAGAGAACATTTGCCCACTAAATTAAACAAGATTTTTAATGTTTTTATTATTTTTCAGTATGCTACTAGGTCTTAATCTCTAAAAAATATCAGTTATCTCTGAAAGGACTCTCAGAGTCAGAACTGTCTAAAAGCAATTGATAGTCCTTTGAAGACAAGAAGTAGTGAATGCTTAATCATTTAGGGGAACCAGAATGGCTTAAGAGAGACGGGTTTCAGACACCACACTCATGCCAGGGAGCTGCTTGCTGACACCATGTATGTGCTGAGGAGCACGACATACCAGCATGAGCAACAAAGCTACAATTTGAGTGAGTGTGAGCCTGGAACTCCAGTCACCTTGTCACCAGCCTGTGTCAGGAACTCTGTTCCCTATGCTGCTGGCCCACACCTAGAACACCACTCCCAACACACACCAGGAGCAACACTGGAACTTGAGTGAGGTACTTTGTGGGGGGCCACTGCTGTTTGACTGGATCACATAGGACGCTTTATGTTCAATCAGAAAGGAGTGAGACAGCTGGAGCTCATTCTTGAAGGGAAAAGCAAGGCTGCCTGGTTTTCCAATCAGGTCTCCATGCTCTGCCTTGCATCTCTGCACACCCAGTCCATCAATTGCCTTTAGCCAGAGCAATTTGGGCTACCTTACCTGAGGCAGTTGTCTTACAGAAGAGGCTGCTTCCACAGACCTTTTCTCTATTGAACTGAGAGAAACTCAGGCAGGTTAGCTGCCCCACCCTTTTCTGGATTGATGATTTAAGATCAAGAATCTATTACCTCAGGCATGAAAAACTCTACCACATCAATTTCACATAGGAAGTAGGATACTTTACACCCTACACAAGCCCAAAGCAAGATGTGACCTCTAAAAAGTAACAGTATCATTAGATTTTCTAAACCCAGAAAGTCTGGTGAAAACTTTCTGATACAGAATTTAAAAGAACAATGATTGAATATTTTCAATGGGTAAAAGACAAACTTGAATAATTACCGGAAACCACAAGTAAAATTTAACTTCCATGAGGAACTTTAAAAAATCCAAATCAATGTAGATAAAACAAACAAGGCATTAGAGGCACTGGAAAACCAAGAAACCATGATACAAAATATGAGGCCCAATGTTTTAGATGCTGTCAACATGATGGAGGGGCACATGAACAAAGTTGAAGAGATAAAACACAGAGCCAGTGAAATAGAAGCTAGAATTGTCACCGTTGATCTGCTAGAGCAAAAAGCAAAATCAAAAAGAAGGGAAAAAAAAGAAAACTTAAGAATAATGTGGGACACCATCAAGAGAATAACATGTGCATAATTTGAATCCAAGTACAGAAAAATGCAAGTAACGGCATCAAAAAGTTGTGGAAGAATTATTAGAAGAAAAGTTTCCAGGCATAATGAAGAATGAGAGAATATATATTCAAGAAGCTGAGAGAACATCTTATAGAATAGACCCCAAAAGACAAAGATCAAGGCAAACCATAGGCAAATATTCCAGAACCAAAAATAAGGAGAGAATTCTGAAAGCAGTGAGGGAGAAACAAACAGTAACCTATAAGGGAACACAAATAAGATTAAGTGCCAATTTCTCAGCAAAACCATGCAAGCAAGAAGACAATGGAGTGACATATATTGAGCACTAAAAGAACACAACTGTCAACCAAGAATACTGTACCCAGAAAAATTGTACATCAAATATGAAGGAGATATCACAGTATTCCCAGAAGAAACAGAACGTAAGGGAGTTCATAAAAACAAGACCAGCATTGTAGGAAACACTGCAAGATGCCCTTCTTATAAGGTTCCACAGAAAACATGATGGAATAAAGTAACTAGCAACAACACCAAAAAGAACTCAACAAAATGATAGCAATGAAACCTTACTCAATAATCACACTAAATGTAAATTCTTTAAATGCACCATTGAAGAGAAAACGAGTAACAAATGAGACTAAAATCCATCAATATGTTGTCAATCAAGAGACACACCTGAAAAATTAAGATACAGAAGAACTAATTATAAAAGCATGGGGAAAAATATACCAAGAAAATAACAACCAGAAAAAAGCAGGAGTGGTGATACTAATTTCAAAAAAAATATATTTCAATGCAAAAGCCATCATAAAGGACAAAGAAGGTCACTACACAATGATTAAGGGGTTAATAGAACAAGAAGATATAATGCTTTAAAAAACCTGAAATTATAAAAATTAGAGCAAAAATAAATGAAATAGCAAACAGAAAAACAATTGAAACCATCAACATAACCAGGAGTTGGTTCTTCAGAAAGGTCAGTAAAATTGACAAACAACTAACAAAACTTACAAAAGAAAAGAAGGAAAAGACACAAATAATCTGATTAAGGGATGAAATGGGCAATATAAAAATGAAACCAACTAAGATAAAATACACATATTAGCAATGTGTATTATATTAAAATTAACAATGGAAATATGTTTAAAAAAGGTTAACAGTGGAATATTATGAAAAACTATAATCAAACAAATATGAAAACCTAAAGGAAATCAACAAACACTTACAAAAATCACAACCTACCTAAACTGACATGAACTGAAATTGAACACCTGCACAGACCCATTACAAAAGAAGAAATTGCAAAGGTAATAAAACAACTTCCAGCCAAAAAATGCCCTGGACCAGATGGTTTTGCTAGTGAATTTTATCAAACATTTGGAGAAGAACCGTCACCAATACTACATAAACTAATTAAGAAAATTGAATAAGATGGAATTGTCCCAGAGTTATTCTATGAAGCAAACATATCTTTGACACCAAAGTCAGGAAAGGACAACACCAAAATAGAAAACTAAAGGCCAATATCTCACATGAACATAAATGCAAAAATCCTGAATAAAATCTCCCGGACAATAGAATTCAACAATATATATTTTTTAAAAAAATATTCACCATGACCAAGTGGGATTCATAACAGGTACGCAAGGATGGTTCAACATAAGAAAAACAATCAGTTTAATTCCTCACATTAATAAAGCAAAAAGCAAGAACCTATAAATTGATGCAGAAAAGGCCTTTGACAAAATCAAACACTCTTTCCAAACACTCAACAAAATAAGAATAGAAGGGAATTTCTCAACATAGCAAGAAGTATATACACAAACCTAAGAGCCAACGTTGTTCTCAAAGGAGTGAAGTTAAAGG
>NW_006399779.1:6912855-6943712 GCF_000299155.1 Elephantulus edwardii | reverse complement strand
TCAAATCATCATGCACGTCCAAAAATTTCTCCAACAGGGTAAAAAGAAAAGCTACAGACTGGCAAAAAAGCATTTAGTATTGATATGTCTAGTGCGAACCTTCTATCTAGAATTTATAGAATACTTGAACAACACAACAAGATAAAGGTAAACAACCCAGTTGAAAAATGGGCACAGGATATGAACAGACACTTCACCAAAGGAGACATTCAGATAGCAAACAAACACATGAAGAAATGTTCAAAATCCCTAGCTCTAAGAGAGACGCAAATCAAAGCAACTATGAGATATCATACCACCCCAGTAAGAATAGCAAAATTTAACAAAGCAGAAACAATAAATGTTGGTGAGGTTGTGGAGAAATTGAAACACTTATTTATTGTTGGTGGGAGTGTAAAATGGTACAACTACTATGGAAGGCAGTATGGCACATTCTCAAAAAGTTGGAAATAGAAATACCATTTGACCCAGCAATTCCATTACTGGGAATATACCCTAAAACAACTATGAGGTATCTTCTCACCCCAGTAAGAATAGTAAAATTTAACAGAACAGCAAACAACAAATGCTGGTGAGGCTGTGGAGAAACTAGAACCCTTACTCACTATTGGTGGGAGTGTAAAGTAGTGCAGCCACTCTGGAAGACAGTATGTTGCTTCATCGAAAGTTTGGCAATAGAAATACCATTTGAACCAGCAATTCCACTACTGGGAATATACCCTAAAAAAACCCAGAACTGCCACGCAAGCAGATATATGCACACCCATGTTTATTGCCTCTTTGTTCACAATAGCAAAGAGTTGGAAACAACCCAGGTGTCTATCAACAAATGAACAATGGAATACTATGCTGCATGGAAAAACAAGGAACTCATGAATTATTATACAAAATGGGTGACCCTGGATGACATTATGCTGAGTGATATATCTCAGTCACAAAAAGACAAATACAGCATAATGCCACTGTTATAGAACAGGACTGATATGGGGGTTTGGGGGAAACTAAGAGAAAAGGGTATTAAATAATGTACATGGTGTTGAAACAGATGAGTGAGAGAACTGTTTAAAAGGAATATATGATTAAGTATTATTGGCATGACAAGAGTTACATGATAAAGTGGTTTGGGGGTGGGGGAATGACTGTATAACAATGAAAGAACTTTTTTCCCAAAGTGAAAAGTGAACTGGGTGGGGGTGCTGAGACAGAAAGGAAATGTTCAACAATGAATGAATGGAAATCCAAGTTCTTTATAAATTTTCATTAAAATATAAAAAAATTATAAGGGTTTGGTCCTTGAATATTAAGTAAATATTGGCCATTCAATACTGAGGGAGCTATATAGATTTTGCGAAGAATTTAGGAGAAAAGTACAAAGGTTAACCATCTTAGAGAAATGGAAGAGTTTTAGATATGTCAGTATGAATGTGTTAGGCAGAATGCAAGACAGGAGATAATGTAGAAGGAGAGGCAGGACCTGTAAGATTTTTTAATTCTCAGACTTTTGACTACACATAATTGTTAGGGAAGAATCAAAGAAATATTTGAAGGAAGGAGGGACTCAGAATTAAAAGAGGTTATGATAGAATTTTGAGAAATCCTGTTGACAATTGATTTCTAATAAAAGATCAGTAGCTTAAACTCACCAACTACACAACACTCATCTTCTGTAAAGATTTACAGTCTTGGAAATCCTATGAAGTATTTATGATCAATGCTATTGGGCTGCTATGGGTCGAGATTTGGCATGATACATTTTTATCTACCAAAGTATTTTTAGAATCTAAATTCTTTCTGAAAAAGAGACTTATTTGCCACCAGTATTTCCATTCCTGTTCAATCTATATACTGAGCAAATTATCTGAGAAGCTGGACTCTGTGAAGAGGAGTGTGGCATCAGGATTAGAGGGAGACTCATCAATAACCTGGACTATGCAGATGACACAACTTTACTTGCTGAAAATGAGGAAGATTTGAAACACTTGTTGCAGAAGATCAAGGAATGCAGTCTTCAGTATGGATTGTGTCTCAATATCAAGAAAACAAAGATTCTTAATACTGGACAAATAGGCAGTGTCATGATGGATGGAGAGGAGATTAGAACTGTCAACAACTCCATATTGCTTGGATGCATGATTAACACCCTTGGTATGACAGTCAGGAAATAAGGGGATGCATTGCACTGGGGAAATCTGCAGTTAGGGACCTTTCCAAATTATTGAGGAATAGTGATGTCAGTTTGAGGACTAAGGTGTGTCTGAGTCAGTCCATAGTGTTTCAGATTACTAGCTATGCATACAAGACCTGGACAATGAATAAGGATGACGACAGAAAAAGAATTGAAGCATTTGAGTTGTGGTGTTGGAGAAGAGCACTGAACATCCCACGGATGGCTAGAGAACAAACAGATATGTCTTGGAGAGGGTGCAGCCACGGCGTTCTTTGGAGATAAAAATGATGAGGCTTTGCCTCACATACTTTGGGCATATTGATAGCAGGTGCTATTCCTTGGAGAGGAACATGATGTTGGGAAGGATGGAGGGTTGATGAAGGAGAGGAAGACCCTCAGCCAGGTGGATTAGCATGCTGACTGCTGCAGTAGGTTCTTGTATGTCAGGAAGTATGAGGATAGTGCAGGACAGGGCTAGGTTCAGATCTTTTGTCCATAGGGACACTATGAATTGTACTCGACTCGACAACATCTAACAATAACAATGTTACATGTTAGTTCTGCTATCCCTCTATGCCACTTCACATAAGGAAGATCTGAGCTGAAGGCACAGTCCAGTTGACTGTGGGTTCTTGGCACTAGGAAGAGTGATAACAGCATACATTGCTTCCTGCTCACATTTTATTGGCCAAAGCAAGATATATGACCAAGTCTGAATCTCATAGAAACATGTAATCTTATCAAAAGGAAAATAAAAACAATTAAATTATGTAATTTATGACAGCCTGAAATCTGAATGTATGGTTTTGTATTTTCATGCAGAAAATTTCTGTATCTGTGACTGTGTGTTTATGTTTCTGTGATACCATATGATGCTGGGATTGCATCATGTCTGTATTTTAAATTCCTTCTCTCACTGAAAGGTGGAAGTGTTATATACCTAATGCTTTATCCAACACACTTGATGTTACTTGTAACTTTGACTGATTGCTTGGTTTAAATTGTTATCACAAGTTAGGAAATTGGAAGATGAAGATGAAGCACCCACTGTCCTTGTGATTTCCCCCTGACATGTTTTGATCATAAACAGTATTTTTTTTAAATCATTTAGAAGATGATTTAATTCCTAAAACAAAGTCCATGAAACTTGGCTGCCCAGAGCTATCTTCTTGCAAAAGCTGCTTCAATTTACCCTCAAAGTTTTTGGCTCCACACTCTTCCCTTCCTCCTCTTTTGTGGTCAATTATACAGCATGTTGCAAACCTAAATGAAAGAGAAAGATAACAGCAAAGAGAAAATAACTTATTTTCTGCTTGAGAAAACTAGGAGCCTGTAGATTTGAGAGTCTCGGAAGGGAAGCCAGAGGCTAGTGTTTGTTGCCAGTGAGTTCTATTTTCATTTTAGAAAAAAAAAAAGAGCACAGAGAATATTAATCTTCTCCTTTTTGCTGTGTTTGTCCCAGGATCTCAGAGCTGTGGAACCATTGTACTAAAGAGACAGAATATTTTTGTGGTTTTATAAAAGCTAAGGACTAGGGAAAGGAGTATCAGTTATACCTGTAGTTTCCTGCAAGATTGTCACTCCAAGAGGAGTGGTGTTATCATTAATTGAAGGATGAAGGTACTCAAGTGAGCATCTAAATAAATTGCCTCATGTCATTATTTAAAGAAGTGCCCATTTTATAAAACCCTTTTCAAATAATTTATATGAAGATGTAAGGTTTTTTTCTGCCCAAATAGTGTTTCATACCTCATGCAATCAACATTATTTGATACTGAGCTTTGGTGGCCCAGTGGCAAGAAGCTGCTCTGCAATTCCAAAGGCATGCAGTTTGAGTGAGTCCTCCTCCCATCATTAACTGCCTCTGAAAACCTGCTGGAGGGTCAACTATGAGTCAGTGCTAACTTGATGGTATACAGCAACAACAGTATGCATTTGGAATATTTGCAAAACTTATTTGGAGGACTCTCCAAAGTTATTCAATATTTGCAATTACTCTCATTTATCTAGGGAGAATGATTGGTTACTTTGTCTCAGGACCACTTAAAATGATAAGGATATCATGATAAACAAAACAGTATTTCCAATTAAGGTGCATACTTTTTTTTTCTGTTTTCAGATACCTTTGAATTGACTATGACACACAGAGACCATATGAATCACCTATTGGAACATTGCACTTTCCTGTTTTCTCCTCATTATTACCACCATGGTCAATCAGATTGTTGCATCACTATCTCAACCTATAGTGTTGAGGGTCTTCCACTCTCTGACACGTCATCTTTCCCAGCAGGATGTCTTTTTCCAAGGATTGACTTCCTGACAGCAAGCCCTAAGTGTCTGAGATGAAGTTTCACCATCCTTGCCTCTAAGGTTGAATTTCCTTTAAGACAGACTTGTTTGTCCTTTAAGCAATCCATGGGATATTCTGTAATCTTCTTCAATACCACAGTTCAAAGATAACGGTTCTTATAGTTCTTATTAAATATACTTCCTATTGTATTTTCAATATGTGCAAGATACTCTTAATGTGTTGCATGTATTAGCTCATTCATTCCTCAGACTGTTGTTCTTAGTGCTGTAGAGTAGGACTCGGTCCTTCTAGTGAATCTAGAGGCTATAAATCCTGTAAATTGCATGAGAGGAGAATGCTCATCTTCCTCCTGCAAAGCAGCTAGTGCTAGTGAAGTCAAGCAGTTTACTTTTAAGTTGGTAATGCAACACTTTTCCCTTAAGCCTCCAGAACTCCCTTTTTTCTTCTATGACCATAACAGATAAAATGTTCTTACAATCTCCATTTACCTCTCTTTTTAAAAAGTTGTGATTTTAATAAAAGTTTGCAGTAAAGTTGAATTTTCATTCATTAATTATTGCACATTTTCCTCCCTACCTCCCCAGTTCAATTCTTTAAAAGAAAATATTCATTTATTATTGCATAATAAAATGTCCATTTTTCAGTAGAAAGGTCTCATGATTGTTTTTGTAAAGACCACATAACTAATTGGTGGAAGGGCCTGATTGTTGAATCAAAGCAATAATCAAACCCCAGGATCTGGGTAATCAAATTATTTGAAATAAATAGGAATTTACTTATTGGAATAAAGTTAATTCATTTTATAAGAATATAGAAGAACAAATTAGTTAAGGTAATAGAAAGTTTATTATTGTGATGTGCTTTCCATTCAAAATGACTTAATTGTGGGCCCTCCCTCCAGTGCATTTTCAGAGGCAATTAATTGCATGAAAAGAGATTGCCCATATTTCTCCTATGGAATAACTACTGTGTTCAAACCACATACCTTCAGGCTGGCAATTCAACTCCTTACCACTAAGCCATCAGAGCTTCTATTCATCTTTCTCTTTAGAGCCTCTTGTGGACTTGATATCGTGCCTTTGGGTTGACAGCACAACTCCTTACCACTGAGGCTCCAGAACTCCCCAAGGCAGAAAAAGTAGGGGTGATTATGATAGAGATAATGATGGACACTTAGTAGAAAAGATGGCATTTCAAGTAGGCTTTATATAGTGGGCCCTATACTATGACATGAACCAATTTAGTAAGATGACCACTGAAGCATCTTCATTTATGAAGTGGCATTTTAAAATTTTTCCAGGTGTACCTATCTTCATAAGAAAGAAGGTCTGATTGCATTTGCAAAATGTCGTGCAAGAACATCTGAGAGCAAAATATGAATAGTTTTACCTTCCAGAAGGTTTTTCTGGTAGGAACCTCAAAGTGTGAAGAGATTTCACTATTGAGAAAAGACATTTTCCCAGGTTTGCCAAATTTAGAAATCACATGAATTGCTGAATGTAGAACTATTTCTTATTCCTCTTTGGTCCTTTATTCCATATTTTATTAGATCAGTGAGTACTCTCCTTGTATTTTGTTCTCCTTTCTTTCTCTTACTCATTGTTACTGTTTCTGTCTTCTTTCTTCTCTTCATCTATATGCCGCCTGACATGAAAGTTTATAAAACAATAAACTCTTTGCCATATTTAATTTGAAAAGGGCCTGGATCTAATTTCTGGATTCAATTTCCCTAGAAATGCCCTCATTCTTTTAAAATAAAGGTAAAATAAAATGATAACTTCATATCACCCACAATATTTTGTCAAAAGACTGTTCACTCTGAATATGGTTAGAACTTTATGTTCAGCTAAATAGGCCACTATTTTCTGTTAAATTACACTTCATGTCATTCAAGTATTCAAAAGCTCTAGAGAATAAAAATAACCCCTGAATTTTGGTGCATTTTCATCACTACTCTGCATAACATTTTTTCTCCCTTGGATTAGGCAGTGCTAGGTTTGATATTTATGTAAGCTGTGTTGTAAGAATACATTTCCCCCTCTTAGAAAGAAAGTACGTTCTATGGTATAGGCCTGACTACTTTGGGAAAAATCTGAGAGTGGAAGATAAGAACTTTTATAGATACACATGGAAATTCCAAAACAACACTTGGCTTTAAAGCAACCCTGTGATGGAACATTTATGAAAGCAATGAGAGATTCACAATATGATTTAATATTTTAAACCTTGTTCTTTTCTTACCTACAATTTTTCAGGGCCCTAACTATTGCATGCAAGGGAATATAGAAATAGTAGCTTTCTAATTCACATTGTTTTTAAAATAGTTGTGTGATGCTCTAAGCTTCAGGCAAAAAAAATATATAGGTAGATGTGAGGCATTATTAGAACTCTGTTTTAAATGCAGTTGATAATGGGAAGGATACAACATGTATAAATGGAAATGCTTAATCAGAATCATGGACACAGAAATCTAACACCAATATAGAGTTCCATGGTTTTTATTCCAGGAAAGGGAAATTTAGCCCTCAAAATAGGATTCATGCTTCTCAAACCAATAATTAGAAAAAAATAGTTGCAGTGGGTTTTCTGAGTCACAAGGATATGGTCTTCCAGTCATCTTCCTAATTAGCTAGAGGGCATCCATCAGCACACTTTGCTAAGTCAAATGTTATGATGGTTGTAGGGAGTTTGACAGATTACTCTATCACATTTCAGTGAGAACATTTTTGTAATTAAACGAAGCTTTTAAAAAGAGAATTTTTTAAATGTGAGGAACAAATAAGTGTTCAAAATATATGTTGCCAATGTTAAAGACAAATGTCTGCCTTCTAAATTTTTGTTTTTAGTTTGGACTTCAGATACATGCAACTACTCTAAAATGGACAGTACTTAATCAAATCCCTGGGGATGCAAGATGACAGTTGAGGGGTGAAGGTAGTTATATGGTGCCTCTGAATTCCAGGTATGACCTTCCAATATTTAATATTTTTAATATATATGTTGTTGTTATTATGTGTCATCAAGTCACTTGTGACTCATAGTAACCTTATGTACAATAGCTCTATCCTAAGCCAGTCTCACTGACTTTTACACATTTACCCCGTTGCTCATTTATTCGGGGGTCTTCCTCTCCTGTGCTGTAGTTACACCCTTCCAAGCATGATGTCCCTTTCCAAGGACCAGTCCCTCCTGGCCACGTGCCCAAAGTATGTGAGATGAATCTTCAAAATCCTAGCTTCCAAGGGGAAACTTGACTTCACCCTTTATGTTATTTTTTTCATACTGAAACCTCAAAGCAGTAATACTACAGGCAGGAAGGTATAGAGTAAAAATGGAGAAATAGTTTACACAAAGCAGTATTTGCAGGCACATTGCTCAAAGAATGCATTATTTGAATTAATTCTAGAACCACAAGACAATAAAAAAAAATAATTGCTAAGGAAGCAGACTACAGTTCCAGATAAATCTGAGGTTGAATCTCCCTTTGATCATTTGTATGACCAGAGGCAAGGTAACTGTTACTGCCCTAATTTCTCTAATGTGTAATAGAGGTAATAATACATACTTCAGATAATTTTTTTCTGAGAATTAAATAAATCCAAAGCAGTATTCATTAATGTTTTCACTATGGCCTTGTGAATATGGAACTGCAATGCCAACTCAAAGCTACGTGGTTCAAATATACCAGCTGTTCTGCAAGACGAGGATGAGAAGTCTCCTCCTGTGTGGTTTATAATCTCTGAAAACCTCCTGAAGGATCAGCTATGCGTTTGTTCTGACTCAGAGAGAGACAAGGAAAGAGAAACTATCAAGGAGCTCTGGTGGTGGAGTCCATAGGGATTTGCGCTATTAACTCAAAGGCCAAGGAAGAATGATGGGCAATCTCTTTCTGTAAAATTCACAGCCTCAGAAAACCTACTGTGGAGTCAGTTCCAATCTGACAAAAATGAGAGAGATTGATATTATTATTATTATTATTATTATTATTATATTTGTTATTATTATTAATATTATTATTACTTTTGCTTTCTTTTGAAATGTCATTTGTCTACCATTGCTTATCTTAAAGCTCAATAATCTAGTCCACATTTACTGTTGTTATGTCTCATTGGGTTACTTGTGACTGGTAGTGACTCTATGCATATATTGTCTCTGAACTTTGTCCTATCCTGATCCAATCTCACTATATTTAAAACACCTATCCTCATTACCCCACTTACTGCATCAATCCATCTCATCTAGGGTCTTCCTCTGCTGCACCATCTCCCCAGCCTTCCAAGCACGATGTCATTCTGCAAGGACTGGTCCTTCCTAGCAACATGCCCAAAGGATGTGAAAAGGAGCTTCAAATCCTTGCTTGCAAGGAAGAGCCCAGTTTCACATTCTCTAAAACAGATTGTTTTGTTCTCTTGGCTGTGAACAGTATGTTCAGTATTCTTCATCAGCACCACAACTCAAAGGCATCCAGAATTATTAATGGACAATCGTGTAGTCCTTGATTTTTCTTCTAACTAGTGAAAAGGTTAAAAACTGTGTATGTGGGGGTTCTGCGGGAGTGTAAGCTATCCTCAGGGGAAACTTTAGAGAGAACCAGCTGCAAGATGGTTTGATTAGTTTTCTGCCTCATAATCTGGCCTGATGTCTTATGTGCACATCAAGACCACTACAGACTTCCATCAGAGTTCCCTCTGGCTTCACGCTACCCAGGCACAACTTAATTATGCTCATATGAAACATATACCTAGACCAAGAAGCTGTTGCCTGAACAAAGTAAGGGGAAACTGCAGGGATTAAAATCAAGAAAGGTGTTGTTTCCTTTCTCAGTACTTATTGAATCTGCATGCTGAGCAAATCATTAGAGAAGCTGGACTCTGTGCAGAAGAATGTGCCATCAGGATAGGAGGAAGACTCATCAACAAGCTCAATTATGCAGATGACACAATCTTGCTTATTGAAAGGGAGTAATGTTTGAAATGCTTGCTACAAAAGATTAAGGACTACAGCCTTCAATACAGATTACATCTCAACATCAAGAAGCTCACCACTAGGCTGATAAGTAATATTATGACAGATGGGGAAAATATTGAAATTGTCAGTGATTTCATCTTACTTGGATCCACAATCAAAACCCTTAGTAGCAGCAGTTAGGAGATGAGGTGAAATGTTTTATTAGAAGTCTACTGTCAAGGACTTCTCCAAATTACTGAGGAGCAATGATAAAAGTTTGAAGACCTAAGGTACACCTGATTCCAGTCACTGTCTTTTCAATCATATGCCATGCATCTGAGACCTGGACAATGAAACAGGGTTACAGAAGAATTGATGAGTTGTGTGTTGAAGAAGGTTACTAAATATTCCATGGACTGTCAAAAGAACAAGTAGATATGTATTGAAAAGAGTGCAGCTACATTTCCACAGACAAGATATTAGAATGGTCAACAGACACATGAAGAAATTCTCAAAATCACTGACAATAAAAGAGATGCAAATCAAAACTACGATAGATACTATCTTACTTCAGTAGCAGTGGCAAAGTTTAGCAGGACAACAAGTAATACATATTGGAGAGGATATTGTGAGATAGGACATCTTATACAATGTTGGTGGGATAGTAAAATGGTACAACCACTCTGAAAGGCAGTTTGATGCTTCCTCAAAAGAAACCCTGAACATAGAAATTCTATATGACCCAGCTATTCTACTGTTTGAAATATACAACAAGAAAATGAGAACTGGGGCTCAAGCAGAGACTTGTATAGCAATGTTCATAGCAGTGTTACTATAGCAAGAACATGGAAACAACCCAAATGTCCAATCAGAACTGAATGGGTTGCGAAATGATGGTGCATTCACCCAATGGAATATTACACAGCATGCAGGAGCAATGAATTGCAAATTACTATGTAACGTAGGAGGAACTAAGAGAGCATTATGCTGAATGAACTAACTCAGTCCCGTAAGAATAAATAATGTATAAAACCATTATTGTAAAATGAGTATGAGGGTCCAAGGAGGAGGATGGAAGCAGAGGTGTAAGGATGGGTGGGGGAGGCGTCTGTGTTAATCATAGAGTCTCACAATTTAATGGGGGTGTGAAGGAAATAGGACAGATATTTTGTAAAAAACAGTGTATTTGACTTTATAAATGAATCAGTATAATAAAAAATAATTTAAAAAAACACACAGAATAAAACCAAAAAAACAACAAAGTGCTGTTCCTTGGAGGCGAGATTGGCAAGGTTTTATCTCACAGGCTTTAGGAAAGGCTTTTGCTTGGGAAAGACATTGTTCTAGGGAAGACCGAGGGTCAGAAAAGAAGAGTGAGACTCTCAATTAGTTGGGGGGTGACATGGTGATAGCAACAATGAGCTCAAATGTGTCAGAGACAATGAGAATGGCACAGTATAGATAAGAGATTGAGATTTGTAACAATTTCAACTTGCTCAGCTGAACAATCATCTCTTTTGGCACCAGAAGTCAGTAAATCAAGTCAATTAAAAAGACTCTGGGAAAATCTGCTGTCAAGGATGTCTCTGGGGTTCTAAGAAGCAACTATGTCCATCTAGAGACTAACGTGTGCCTAATCCAGGCCATAGTCTTCACAATGACTCTGTGCACCATAGAGCTGGACAATGACTAAGGATGACAGAAAAAGAATTGATACCTTTGAACTGTGGTGCTAGAGAAGAGTCTTGTATATACTGTGGACCACCAACAACAACAAAAAAATAGATCTGTCTAGGAGAAGGTGAAACCAAGTTTTTCCTTGGAAGCAAGGATTTTGAAGCTCTGTCTCACATATTTTGGACATGTGGCCAGGAGAGATTGGTCCATGGAGAAGATCATTATGCTTGGAAGGGTGGAGGGACAGTACAGGAGAGGAAGACTCCGAATGAGATAGATACAGGAACTAGGGCAATAGGAGTAGGTGCGTTAGAATCAGTGATACTGGCTCAGGACCAGGAAGGCTTAAGAGGTATTGTACATAGAGTCACTATGAATTGCATATGACTTGATGGTACATAACAAACCACAATAATCTTAGCAGAATGAATAATAAACTTAAGGAGGTGTACCGCCAGTCTGAAGGGAGTTGATTTGAATCCACCAGCTGTTCTGTAGGAGGAAGATGGGTAATCACCTCTTATATGATTGACTGACTGAGAAAACACACTGGAGGACCAGCTATGGGTCAGTTCTGACTAGACAGTAAACAATAACAACAGCAGCAGTAGCATCATATGAATAAGCCCAATTATCGCAAAGTTCATTTTGTTGTACTTAGGATCCCCCTAACCAACAGTACCAAAACCCAGAAGCTTTAATAGAAATATGGATTAAGTGTGGGGTCCTAACTGAAAGGTTAGCATTAGAAGCCACCAGTCATTACATGGAAGAAAGACGAGAGAGTCAGCCCTTATAAAAATGTATAGCCTCAGGCAGTTCTCTGACCCCTGTAAGTCAGAACAAACTTAGCAGTAGCTGGTTTGGCTTATTATGTGAATAAGTATGTGAAAATCTGTAAAAATAGTGACTAGGAACTGATCACTTAAGAAAGAACAATGTTTATGCATTTGTATTTTCATTTTATTTTGTTGTTGATAGGGTCATTGTTCTGACTCTGACTCATAGTGACTCTATGTACAACATATTGAAACTCTGTTGATCTTGCATCATTCTCACAATCCTCACTGTGCACGTTGTCGTAGTCACGTGTCAATCCATCTCATTGAGATTCTTCCTCTCCTTCACTGATCCACTACTTCCCCAAGAGTGATACTGTTCTCCAAGCATTGCCTGATGATATTTTGTTGTTGTTGTTGTTGTTGTTGTTATGTCCTGTCGAGTCAGAACTGAGTCATAGCTGACCCTCCAGTGGGTTTTCAAGAAGCAGCAAAACACATGTCAGGAGACTCCTTATCTTTCTCCTGAAGAGGAGCTGCTGCATTCAAATGACATGACTCCAGGCTGACAGTGCAGCTTCTTATCACTAGATAAAGAGAGCTCCCTTTGTGATATTGTATCCATTAAAATAAAAATGGTAAGGACATTAACCCATCTTATATGAATAACAATATTCATCGATAAGAAGTCAAAATCAACTCATAGGTGATCATCTAGTGTATTTCTGGAGCTATAAATCCCACGGGAAGAAATTGTCCATCTTTCTCCTGCTGAGTTACTGGTAGGCTCAAGCCACTAAAGAGGTGCCCCCTATATATATACAGTGTGATTCCTTACAGACAAGGGCATCCAAAGGAGTCTCCACAAAATGACTGCTTACAACCTCCTTCTAACTTCATTCTAATTCATGACATCTCTCTATTAGGTTTCTGAGTCAGTAAAATGTTCTTTACAGAGGCAACTATTCTCCTTTCTTCTTAGCAACAGCTGGTGAACCTAAATAACATAACTTTCAGTTAGCAGCAATGTTACACATTATACCACTGCTGTTGTTATGTGCCATCAAGTCACCTACATCTCATAGTGACCCTATGTACAACAGCTCTGATGCCTGCCCTATCCTGAGACCATCTCACTGACTCCAAGACAACTACTTCCGTTGCCCCAGTTACTGTGTCAATCCACCTCATACAGGGTCTTCCTGTTCTGTGCTGTCCCTCTACTTTCCATACTTGATGTTCTTCTCCAAGGATCTCCTGGGTACATACTCAAAATATGTGAGAAGGAGCTTCAAAATCCTTACCTCCAAGAGGAAACGTGATTTCACCCTTTCCAAGACAGACTTTGTTCTCTTGGCAGTCCATGGTATGTTCAAGATTCTTCTCTAGAACCACAACTCAAAGGAATAGATTCTTCTTGTTGTTCTATACTTTATACTGGTTTACAAATATTTTGCCAGTCATAGGTAAATTGGATAAAATTTTGAGTACAGACATGAGAAAAAGTCAGCTAGAAACAACTTGAGGGTACATTTTCTCCATGAAAATTATATCATCATTGGCTTAATTATGTGGTATAAATGATTAAATGTATATTTCTGTTTATTAAATGATCATCTTCTTTTTTTGTTTATTTATAATATTTTGTTCTCTATCTTAAGAAAGATTTTACAAACGGAGATCGATTGAACAAGCAATCAAGAAGCACTGATAATAATGGGTGACTGGAATGCAAAAGTTGGGAAAAGAGAAAAAGATTCAGTAGTTGGAAAACATGGACTCCATGACAGAAATGGAGCTGGAGAGAGAATGATCGAATTTTGCACAATCAATGACTTATTCATAGCAAATAACATTTTTGAGAGACATAAACACAGGTTATATACTTGGATTTCACCTGATGGTATGCATAGAAATCAGATTGATCACATCCGTGGAAAGAACCTCTGGAGAAGCTCAATATCAGCTGTGAAAACTAGGCCAGAAGCTGATTGTGGAACAGACCACCAATGACTCATATGCAAGTTCAAGCTGAAGTTGAGGAAAAGTAAACAAAGTCCAAGGCAACCAAAATATAACTTTGAGTCTATCCCACCTGAATTTCAGAACCATCTCAGGAACAGGTTTGAAGCTTTGAACACTAATGAGTGAAGGCCAGATGAGTTGTGGTAGGATATCTAGGGTATCATCCAGGAAGAGTGAAAACTGTCATTGCAAAGACAGAAGAGGAAGGAACGACCAAAATAGATGTCAGAAGAGACTCTGAAAATTGCACTGGAGCACGGAGAAGCCAAAACACAAGGAAGAATTCAAGATACTAAAGAGTTGAATAGAAGATTTCAAAAGGCAACATGGGATGACAAAACAAAATATTATAATGAAATGTTCAAGGAGTTTGAGTCAGAAAATCAAAAGGGCAGAACTCACTCAGCATTTTCTTAAGCTCAAGGAACTGAAGAACAAATTCAAACCTCGAGTTGCTATAATCAAGGATGCTTTCAGCAGAATGTTAAATGATCCAGGGAGTATTAAAAGAAGATGGAAAGAATATACTGAGTCACTGTATTGAAAGGAATTGGCAGACACAGAAGAATTTCATGAAACAACATATGAGCAAGAGCCTATGGTGATGAAAGAAGAAGTTCAGGCTGCTTTGAAGGAAATGGCAAAAAATAAGGCTCCAGGAATAGATGGTATACCAATTGATATATTTCCGCTAACAGATGCTGCCCTGGATGTGCTCAGCAAGTTGTACCAAGAAATCTGGAGAACAACCACTTGGCCAACTGACTGGAAGAGATTTGTTCCCATCCCAAAGAAAGGTGATCCAACAGTGTGGAAACTACAGAACAATATCATTGATTTCACATGCAAGCAAGATTGTACTGAAGATTATAAAAAAAATGACTGGAACAGCACATCAGCAGAGAACTACCAGAAGTCCAGGGTGGGTTTAGAAGGGGTCGTGGTACTAGGGATATTGTAACTAATGTTAGGTGGATCTTAGCTGAAAGCAGAGAATACCAGAGGAATGTCTATCTGTATTTCATTGACTATGCAAAGACATTTGACTGTGTGGATCATAACAAACTGTGGCTCACTCTGAGAAGAATGGGAATCCCAGAACACTTGATCATTCTAATGTGAAACCTATACTTGGACAGGGAGGCAGTCGTCAGAACAGAGCAAGGGAACACTGCATGGTTCAAAATTGGGAAGGGTGTACGCCTGGGATGCATCCTATCTCCATTCCTTTTCAACCTGTATGCAGAACAGATTATCTGGGAGGCTGAGCTCTACAAGGAGAAATGTGGGGTCAAGATTGGTAGATGATTTATCAACAATCTGCGTTATGCAGAAGACAAAACCCTGCTTGCTAAAACTGAGGAGGACCTGAAGCACCTGCTGCAGAGTGTCAAGGACTGCAGCCTCCAATATGGATTGAGGCTCAATGTCAAGAAGACAAAGGTTCTCACCACTGAGCCAATTGGCAGCATCAGGATGGATAGTGAAGAGATTGAGATTGTTCACAGCTTTAGTTTGCTTGACTCCACAGTCAACACTCTTGGCACCAGTAGCCAGGAAATTAAAAGGCGCATTGCCATGGGAAAGTCTGCTGTTAGGGACCTCAGAGAGTTGGACAATGACCAAGGAGGATAGAAGGAGAATTGATGCCTTTGAGCTGTGGTGCTGGAGAAGAGTATTGAGAGTACCATGGACTGCTAGGAAAGCAAACAGATTCATCCTGGAAATGGTTCGTTGGAGGCAAGGATTCTGAGGCTAGGTCTAACATACTTTGGATATGTTGTGAGGGGAGATGGGTCCTTGGAGAAGGACAACATGCTTGGGAGGGTGGAGGGACAGCGCAGGAGGGGAAAGCCCTCTATGAGGTGGATTGGTTAAGTGACTGGGATAATAGGGATGGGAGTGTCAGAGACAGTGTGATTGGCAGAGGACAGAGCAGAGTTTAGGGCTAATGTACGTAGGGTCGCTATGAGTTCCAAGCGACTCGACGGCACATAACAACAACAAAAACATCCTAAAAATGTACTTAGATTAGTCAAAGAGGGAGGAAATAAACAAAAAATATTTTTAAAAATGTTTAAAAGTCAATTGATATAAATAGATCATCTCCTCTGTTTGTCTCTAGCATTGAAAACCAACCTACTTGTTACAATAATAAAATAGTTCAACCTCTAAATTAAAAAGTAAAAAAAAGATGAAAATTGAGACAATATTGCAAAACTTCCGAGTGGCATCTATAAAGCTGTGTATTTAGTTAGAATTTGATAAATTGCTTCAGCTAATTGGAAGACATAAGTACAATAACATACTATGATGGGTTTGGAAGGAGGAGTAGCATCCACTTCCTAAATAAAATGCCCCTGGAAACTCTATGAAATTTGATAAATGTTGATGGTTGTAGAGGGGCTTCAGGCCTTATGTTCATAGGGTTATTATGAGTTGTGCTCAACTTGAAAGCAATCAACAACACAATTGGAAGAGAAGCTGTTAGAAATTTTATACAGTTGAAAATTGATACAGAGATATGTCAATATAAATACTGAGACTTATGCTATTGTGAGATGGATTGACTAAGTGACTAGAGAAATGGGATTAGGTCTATCTGAGATGATAAAATTGGTTTAGGAGAAAGCAGGATTTAGAGATGTTGTACATCGGTTTGCTATGAATCACAGGTGACTCAGTGGTATATAACAATGACAAGAACATACTGTCAAGATATCAGATGTCAGGTGCCATCAAGTTGTGTGCAACCTATACTGCACCTAAGAACAGCAGGTGTAAACCCTGTCCTATCCTGCACCATGCTTATCATCCTTGACATAGTTAAGCCTATTGCTTCACTCATTATATCATTCATCCAGTTAAGGGTTTTCCTCTCTTGTTGACCTTCCACATTTCCAAGCATAATATCTCTTTCCCAGGAATAGACTCTCCTAGGAATATGCCCAAAGTATGTGAGATGACGCTTCATCACCCTTCCCTCAATGGAGCCTGCTCATTTTACTTTTCTCAAGATCTTCCAGTCAACAGTTTTAGTTCTCCTCACTTTCAGCCATCAAGGTTGTGTCATCTGCATAAAACAGGTTGTCAATGAGTCAGCCTCTGATCTTGACCATACATTATTCTTCTTCATAAAGTCAACCTTCTCAAATTATTTGCTGAACATATTTATTGAATAGGCAGGGAGAAAGAATAGAACCTTGACACACACTTTCTTGATTTTAAACCATGCAGTGTCCCTTTGCTCTGTTTGGAGCAATTGCTCAAGTACAAGTTAAAATTCAAGCTGAAGAAAATTAAAACAAGTTCACAGGAACCAAAATATACTCTTGGGTCTATCTCACCTGAATTTAAAAATAATCTCAAGAGTAGGTTTGAGGCGTTGAACACTAATGATTGAAGACCAGATGCATCATGCGATAACATTAAAGAAGAAGGACATCATCCATGAAGAGGGCAAAAGGTCATTATGACCAAAATGAATGTCAGAAAAGACTCTGAAAATTGTACATGCGTATATGATCAATACTTTTTATTATTGTTGTCATTATTTAAGCAATGCCAAGAGCAAAATATAGCTGGTGTCAGATGGGTCCTGGCTGAAAGAAAAGGAAAAAAAACCACCAGAAGAATGTCTATTAGTGTTTTATTGACTATACAAAGACATTTGATTGTGTGAAGCATAAAAATGGCTAATACTGGGAAGAACAGGAATCCTAGAACTCTCACTTATGTGTATATACCTACACCAAGAGGCTGTTGTATAAACAGTAGGGGAACTCTCCATGGTTTAAAATTAAGAAAGCTGTCTTTCAGGGTTGTATCCTTTCTCTAGATCTACTCAACATGCTTGCTGAGCAAATTATTTGAGAAACTAGATTTTATGACGAAGAATGTGGTATCAGGATCAGAGGAAGACTCATCAATAACTTAGGGATGGCACAGCCTTGCTTGCTGAAATGAGGAGGGCTTGAAGACTTGCTGCAGAATATCAAAGAATAGAGTCTTCAGTATATGAATGTATCTTAACAAAGAAAATAAAAATTCTCACCATTGTACTAATAAGCAACATTAAGATAGATGGAGAATGGATAGAAACTGTCAACAACTTCTATTGCTTGGATCTGCAATCAACACCACTGATATCAGCAATTAGGAGATGAGGAGACATGTTAAACTGAGAAAGTCAGCAATCAGAGAGTTAGAGACTTCTCCAAATTATTGATGATCAATAAAATAAAGGTGAAAAGAGGAGTGAGGGGCCCCTGATTCAGACCATGATCTTTTAAATAACTTTGGGCATGTTGCTAAGACAGGCTGTTCCTTGGAGAATAGCCTTCCATCATGTTAGGAAAGGTGTAGGTAGGGTCAGCAAAAGAAAGGAAGAGTCTCAACCAGATGAATTGACATAATCACTGCAGCAATAGGCTCAAGTATGTCAGAGATGAGAGTGGCAGAGAATAAGACAGGGTTCAGATCCGTTCATAGTGTTGCAATGGGTTGTACTTCACTCAGTGGCAACTAACAATAACAAAAACAGCATATGACAGTAATTTACAAAAAATAAGAATGGAATTTAGTATTTGTTAAGTTGCAACACAAGTAGACATCAAATAATAGTAAGGACATCTATGGACCTACACAATTCATATTGTCTGGATTATTTCTCTACTCTTATTTTTATCTTTAGAAGGCTAAAGATCAAGGATGTTACTTTCAACACTAAAATGCACTTGGCCCAAGGCATATTTTTAATTGTTTCATGTATGTGCATGTGGAAGTTGGATAATGAATTAGGAAGAGCAAAGAAGAATTGATGTCTTTAAATGGTAGAGTTCATGAAGATTATTGAATATGTCATAGATTTTCAAAGCAACAAATCAAGCTGTCCTGGAAGAAATGTAGCCAGTGTGTTTCTCAGAAGCAAGGATGGTGAAATTTTGTCTCGCATTCATTTCACATCAGGAAGAGCTAGTCTCTGGACAAAGACAGCATATTTGAAAAAGTGAAGAGTCAGAAAAAAGAGGAAAGACTCTCAATGAGATGGATTGGTATAACTGAAACGGTAGGCTTAAGTATAGCAAAAATCATGAGAACGGCACATGATCAGGAAGAGTTTTGTTCTGTTGTGCATAGAATCTATATAAGTTGAGGTTGACTCAATGGTTACTAACAACAGGAATCTTCAAGAATTCTCAAGAGTGTAAAATTACATTGTCGTTGTTGTTAGGTGCTGTTGAGTCACATAAGACTTGATGAACAACATATCTGAACTATGACCTGTGCCATCCTTATAATCTCTTACACCCCATACTGTATCTGGTTGAGGATCTTCTCTTTTGTCGACTCTTCACCTTTCCAAGTATGATGTCCCTCTCCAAGGAATAGTCTCTCCTAGCAACATGCCCAAAGTATGTGTGACAAAACTTTATCACCTTTGTCTCCAAGGAACACTCTTGATGTAGCTTCTTTAAAATATATCTGTTCTTTTGGCAGTCTGTGGGATTACTGTTCTCTAATACCAGAGCTCAATGGTGTCAATTCTCCCTTTGTCATCTTTATTCATTAAAATGAAAATTACTTTATGGTGAACAATAATTTTAGAGTGAATAAAATATGTATGATGAGATTATATTTCTGGTAATACATTTAATTTTAAGTCATAAGCATTGTAATCAAATTAAAAGTAGTGAAAGGACACTATGATGTTGTTGTTATGCACCGTTGAGTAGGGACTGCCTCATAGCTTACCGTTTAGTAAATGTCTTCGGAGGACATAGTTCATCTCTTTCCAAGCAGAGCAGCTGGTGGATTCCAACCATCTGCCTTTGGATTAGTAGTGCAACTCTCTACCACTAAGCCACCAGAGCTCCCTAAAATGACCATCACAGGAACTAAATATGGAGGAAGCAAAGTTTATAAAATACATATCTTACCATTTAATGGAAGTTTTGACTAGGAAATGAATTCCTTTGCATTATACATGATGGCATGTTTCTTTAAAAAAAAATGAAAGAAGAACCAAAAACCTTAATGATGAATGTTCTTAAACCATAAACAAAAGATTATAAGAATGCATTCTAATGAATCCCTTCAAGGAACTTCTACAGTCTTTCTATCTGCATTGCTTATGTCAGACAGCAGGTAGCATTTGGAACCTCTTGGAAATTTGCCTTTGCAAATTTTCTGGCTTTACAACAGCAAAAAGGAGATAATTTCTGCCTTGTATGCTTTGATGTTATTTCCATCATTTCAGAAGTTCTCTTGGGAAGAAGCAGTGAGTGCATTTCTGACTATAGAGAGTGTGCTCCTTCATTAAATTTATTTCATCAAGATGCATAAAATATAATGTGGTTGAATAGTTTCATATTTGAAATCAGACGTAACTTAGCGCCACCACTTAGTTGTGTGTGTGTGTGTGTGTGTGTGTATTTTATGGTTTTTTTAAGCTCTCTGAACCTTAGTTTCTGCAGCTTTATCATCATGCTGATTATATCTTACAATTGGCCTTACTGGTTGCTATGCTTAACATAAAGGGAATTTATTGGAAATATGCTTGGGAAACTTGGAAAATAAAATGAGACAGTAGTACACTGGGGTTATAAATGAGCAGGACATAAAGTTGACATGGGGGTTGAATCAGCGTAACTATTCAATAATCTCCTCAGGCAGCATTGCTAGAATAAATGCTCTCCAGCTTTTTTTCTTGCTACCCTTGAATTTGTCTGATCAAGTTTCATGGTCCCTGGTAAAATAATCCAATTGGCCTAATAATACTTTTATGCTGACACTTCTATATAGACTCACAAAAATTGCAGACAATAGAGGAGAGGTAATTCTGTCAAATGATGTTTAACCATAAGGAAAGGGAAATAAGTGTCATGCAGACCAGTGATGAAAACAGAAATGCTTGTCCAGAACACATACCAGGATGTAGTCAGGTGAAGATTAAATGATAAATCATTCAGAAAACACTTGGCGCATAACAGACTCCACTAGAAGCTCTATTACCAACAACCAAGTCATTGTTATAGAATTGAGACAACTTATTTCTGACCCTCTAGCAGTTTTTGGAGCTATAAAACTACAAGGAGGAGGTTGCCCATTTGTTTTCCACTGAGTTGCTGCTGGATTTAAGATGCCAGAGAAGCACTGTCTTTGGGTGAGCAGGGTAACTCTATTGATGACCCCACCAGAACTCCCTGGAAGATCCAGGAAAACAGACACCTGTATTTATTTAAGTGCTGCATTTGAAATTCTTTGAACAGTAGCTTGGAAAATTGGCAGTTAATTCATATTTGCTTTATGAGAGGTCATAGTGAAATTTCCAGCCCACCTCACCCCCACTGCCTCTGGTTCCAGAGTATTTCCTTTACTTGATAGCTTCTGTATTTTTACAATTTCTGGTTCAAAAAAACAAACAATAAAAGGGGGAAAAATCCAGCAAGTGACTTTTCATGGTATGTGCTATTAGCACAGAAGAATTATCACCTGGCCTTTGCATTTTTGGTCTAGTGGCATCATCCAAGTAGAGTTGTACTTCTAAACCAAGAGTTGTGCCTCTTGTCTCCTTGAGAGGGAAATGGGCCCTATCCTCTGTGTGATTTACAGTATCAGAAGGATTAGAAGGTCAGCTATGAGGCAATTTCTATTAGACAGCAATGAGAGAGATTTGTGTCAAAAGAAAATCACTAGGGCATTAGAATGTAGTTGTTTGTCCCACAATTCCTTTAGGAAGAAATGATAGCAAATTTCTATTTGGCTGGCTGGCTCTGTAAGTCAGTACTCTCTTGCTCTGCCCTCTATCTTGCTCAATTTCCCCGCACATACATCCCTAATTTGAAACTGTAGTCTCCTGTAGATCTTTTCTATGACTGCAAATTATCTTTATTGATTTTTTTTCTGACTTCATTTCTTCTTCTGATCAAAATAATTTTGTGGAACCAAGTGCCATAAAAGGATTCTCAGCTGGAAGAATGGGCAGAGAGTGAAGCATCGACAAACTGACCTTTCAGGAAGCACCATTTATATTACTATCATTCTGTGCTGCTAAACATTGTGATAAGCTGTCTACCTTTTAACAGTGCCAGACAAGCAAGGATCAAATTTTAAAAAGAATGACTCATTACCTTGACATATCTAAATGAGTATTGGAAAAACTCAGAATTATATTGTCCAAACCGCCTGTGATAAATGATGCTCACTTAGCCTGTACAGCTTAGGGTGCACGGTCTTAATTGACTTATTTGTATGATGTAGAGGCCAAGGGAAAATGAATTGAGCACAATAGAAGTATGAGAAATCTCCATTAGGATAGTTTCTTAGGCACGTTCATAAGCCCTCTGACCTTCAACTTTGGGGCCAGATCAGAGGATTTAGGAAGTGTTCCTTTCAATCTTGATAATGACTGCATCTCCCCGAGCTGTCCAGTAAGGCTGCATGAAAGACTCTTAGCTCTGGTTCCATGAGACACTGTCTCACATTGGTCTCTGATTCTTTGCCACCTCTGCTGCTTCTGCTTCTGCTTCTGCCTCTCTGATTTGGCCTGGCTTTCCACCTAGAGTAAGAATTACTGGGTCTGAAGGACTTGTTACACTTTCTAATTCTTCTTTATTAATGGTAGTAACAATTTTATTTTCTGCCTCTGAACTCACTTGGTTTAAGTTTGCCAGGATGCAAAAACTGGCCAATCTCCTTATTAGTAGTCTTCATACTTTATTGACATATTCTCATCCCAAGGGTTTTATTTACTTAATTGACATTATAAGTATTCCCATAGTCCTACACATTGTCAGAGAATCCTGCTGAATTCAGAGACAATGCTAGGAAAAGCACATTGAATATTCACTGTAGCATGCTTAACAGTAATTAGTTTTCATTTTAAATGGAAAAATAATTGAGACTTAAAAGTAAACCAAGAAACGGAACATGTAAGATTTGGTCAAATATAGGCTGTTTCCAGAACTTGAATTTTTTAATAGTTGTTGTTAGGTGTTGTTGTGTCAAATGTGACCCATAGTGACCCTAAGAGCATTATCTGAACCTGTCCTGTGCCATCCTAACACTTCCTGACACACTAGATTCCATTGTGACAGTCACTGTCAATCCACCTGGTTGAGGATCATGCTTGGCACCTTTCTAAGCATCACGTCCCTTTCCAAGGAACAGCCTCTCCTGGCAACATGCCAGAAGTATGTGAGAAGAAGCTTTATTATCTTTGCCTTCAAGGAGCACTCTGGATGCACCCTCTGCAAGACGTATTTGTTTGTTCTTTTGGCTGTCTGTGGAATGTCCAGTGCTCTTCTCTAACAGCACAGCTCAAAGTCCTTATTCATTGTTGGGTTCTCAGATCATTGTCTAGCTCTTTGATGCATGGCAAATGATGAAAAAAAAACCATAGCCTGAATAAGATGCACCTTAGTCATCAAACTGACATCATTACTCCTTAATAATTTGGAAAGGTCCCTAACTGCAGACTCTTCTAGTGCAATGTGTCTCTTAATTTCCTGACTGCTGGCACTGAGTGTGTTGATTGTAGATAATAGTAAGATGATGTTGACAGTTTCATTTTTTTCTCCATCCATCATGATGTTGACAATTGGTCCTGTAAGAATTTTTATCATTGCATCTCAAAGCAAGACAATAAAAACAAATTTTCAGCAGTAGATCTTATGTTGCTGTGGTATGTGTTGCTGAGTCACCTGAGACTTCTGTTCTATCCTGAGTCAATCTCACTACTTCCAACACACCTACTTCTATTACCCCAGTCATCATGTCAATCCATCTCATCCAGGGTCTTCCAATCCTGTGTTGTCTCTCCACCTTACCAAGCATGATATCCCTCTTCAAAAACTGGTCCCTCCCGGCAATATGTCGAAAGTATGTGAGATGGAGCTTCAAAATCCTTGCCTCCAGAGAACAAGTTGATTTCACCCTCTCCAGAAAAGACCTACTTGCTCTCTTGGCAGTCCTTGTTGAATGCTCTTCTCCAGAAAACCAACTCAAAGGCATCAATTCTTCTGTTATCCTTATCCATTGTCAAGCTTGCTGATGCATAATAAGTAATTTTTAAGACCATGCCCTGAACTGGGCACGCCTTAGTCTCTAGACTAACATCTTTGCATTTCAGCACTCTGGAGAAGTCCCTGATAGCTGACTTTTCCAATCCAAATTGTCTTTTTATTTCCTGGCTGCTGGTTCCTTCAGTGTTGATTGTAAACCAGAGCAAGCTGAAGTGGTTGACAATCTCAAGCTCTTCTCCATCTATCATGATACTGCCAATTGGTCCAATGGTGAGAATCTTTGTTTTCTTGATGCTTAACTTGAATCCATATTGAAGACTGCAGTCCTTGACTTTGCTGCAAAAGATTCTTCAAATCCTCCTCTGTTTCAGTAAGCAAGGTTGTGTCATCTACACAATTCTAATGCCACATTCCTCCTCATAACTATCAGCCTCCTGCATAATCTGCTCCACATAAAGACTGAGAAGGTATGGAGACAGGATGCATTCCTGACACACTCTTTTCCCAATTTTGAATCATGCATTGGGTCTTCAGAGAGCTCTGGTAGCCTAGTGAGAGGCCACCAGCTGCTCCACAGGAGAAGGATGGACAATCTCCTCCCATACAATTAACTGCCTCTGAAAACCTGCCAGAGGGTCAGATATGGGTCAGTTCCAACTCTATGGTACACAAAAACAACAACAACAGTGTGACCTTGCTCTGTTCTGATGACTGCTCTCTGGTTTAAATATAGGTTTTGCATGAGCCCAATCAGATATTCTGGGATTCTCATTCTTCTCAAATTTAACTACAGTTTGTTGTAGTTAAGCAACTATTTGAGATAGGCTGTTAAATATGTTTTAGAGTTTTTCCATTTGAACTATTGTTTAGATTTAAATTCTAAACGTTGTTGTTATTATTGTTAGGTGTAACTGAGTCAAGTACAACCCATAATGATCCTGAGTACAAGTTTTAAACCCTGTCCTGTTCTGTGCCATCCTCATGCTTCCTGACACATTAGAGTACATTGCGGAAATCACTGTGCCAATCTACCTGGTCCAGGGTTGTCTTCTCCTTCGTTGACCCTCCATCTTTCTGAGTATTTTGTTCATTTCCAAAAAAGAACCCTTCCTAGCAACCTACTCAAAGTATGTGAGGTGAAGCTTTATCATCCTTGCCTCCAGTGAGCACTCTGGCTGCACCCTCTCCAAGACGTATTTGTTTGCTCTTTTTAAAGTTCATGGGATGTTACGAGCTCTTCTCTACCACCATAGTTCAAAGGCATAAATTCTTCTTTTGTCATCCTTGTTCATTGTCCAGCTCTAAGATGCATAGCAAGTGATTAGAAAAACCGTGGACTGAATGAAATGCAGTTTAGTCATCAAACTGATATCATTACTCCTCAATAATTTGGAGAGGTCCCTAACTGCAGACTTTCCCAGAGCAATACGTTTCCTGACTGCTGATACCAAGGATTTTTAATTGTGGATCCAAGTAAGATGAAGTTGTTGATAGTTTCAATCTTTTCTCCATCCATCATAATGTTGCCTATTGGTCTAGTGGTAAAAATCTTTGTTTTCTTGACATTGAGTTGCAATCCATATGGAAAGCTGCATTATTTGATCTTATACAACAAGTGCTTCAAGTACTCCTCACTTTCAGCAAGCAAGGTTGTGTCATCTGCATAACGCAAGTTATCGATGAGTCTCCCTCTGATCCTGATGCCATGTTTCTCTTCATAGAGTCCAGCTTCTCAAATAATTTGTTCAGCATACAGATTGAATTTGTATGGATAGAGAATACAATCCTGACTCACTCCCTTCCTAATTTTAAAAATGTACGGTTTCTTTGCTGTGTTCATATAACAGTCTCATTGTCTAGGTATAGGTTTCACATAAGCACAATTAGGTGTTCTCATATTCCCATTCTTCTCAACGTTAGCCAGACATGTTAAAATGACACAGGATTGGGTGAAGTTCAAATCTATGGTTCATAGGGTTGCTATCTATGGTAGTTGACTCAGTGGAACCTAAGAACAATAACAATTATAAGGAGGCAGCCTCTAAGATACTCGGCACTCTTCTTTACATGAACCTTATCTTAAAGGCACACATTTCTTGAAGCCTCATTAACATGAGTGTGTCCACTAATTAGACTTTTAGTATTATCTGCTCCTGTCCATATCTGTCCTAGATGTTTCCTGCAAGTTCCTAATGTAACTTTAGACTCGTAAGTTTTACTCCAGAAAAGAATTGGGGGAAGATGATCAATGAATATGTGCTTAAATTGCTTATTATCTCACTACCTCTTATAGTTGATAGCTAAGAATCAACTTCTCAATTGCCAACAAATCTGACAAATTGTAATAATAAAACTCGAGCAGTATGAAGGATCTTCTAAGGAGACATGTGCAGCTATTAGAAAGATTTATAGTTCACACTTTTAAATTACAGATGAATGTTTCATAACAGTGGAAGAATAAGAATGGAAAGATTTAACGTCTTGCTAAATTAGAACTTTAGTCTCTCTTTATGTCAGAGTAAAAACGAATACACTTCTACATAAGCTGCATCTACATGTAAGAAGGGTACCACTGGGCAAAATCCTGCTGTCTTAACCAAGTTATGTGGCTCAGTTTAGCCTGTTCATTATTCAAGCCTTGCAAAGCAATGTGAATAATTGAGGAAAAGACCTGAATAATTAAAAATTGTTCCCAATATCAGGATAATTAAGAGCACATGCTCTGAAGGAAGCTGGATGTGGAAATTTTATCCATTTACTAAAGCCTGCCACTTGTAAGTTGCATGAACTAGAGCAAGTTACCTTAATTCTCTGTAAACAAGTATATGTATTTGAAAAATGAGAATAATCATAGCACCTATGCAGTATGGATTTGTTTTCTTTCAAATGATGTACACATAGACTAATGGCTTGTATCATAGGGGTCTCCTAAACTGCAGAAATTGATAAGCAAATTATTAATATTCAAATAATAATGGTAAAGGATTGAGTAAGATTCAGCTCTCTTGTTCATAGGGTGGTTATATGTCATAGTCAATTTGAAAACACAAAAAAACAACAGCAATGCTGCTGTTTTTAATGATACAAATACTATCATTTTTGTCTTTTACCTTATATATTAATAAATAGCCCTTTCTTACATTAAAACATAGTTTGCTCATCATGTACTATTACCAGTCTTGTTTTGGTTGGTTATATGTATTGGAGCTTGCTACTGAACATAGCTGGCTGCAATCTTTGTCTCTATAATTTCTTTTACAAGTGGGTGAGAGAGAGATAGTAAATAAGAGCTAAAAGAAAATAAGTTGAAGAATGTGTTGTAATGTGAACAATACTATAGAACAAAGAGTACAGGAAAAGAAATGAGATGGGAATTAAGCTAATATTTGAAGAATGTAAAGGAGTTAGTCATACGGTCCTCTGAATGAAGAATTTATAGGCACTGGGAATATACACTGCAAAGATGCTAAGGTTGGAGTATGTTTAAGATGTCTAAGAGAAAGCAAGGAAGCCAGTGTAAAAAAAAGTCCTTAGAGGTCTGGTAGATTATCTAAATGAGTCCACAAAAAAGAAGAATTTAATTAGTGTTTTTATAGATATAACACTATACTAGTGGGAAAATATACTAGTGGTAGAAATATATTAAATCAAGACATTACTCTGAATGATTTAGGAAAGTATAACTCCAAAGAAAGGAAAGTTCTGCAATAAAAATAGAAAGTAAATGACTTCTTAAGAGGCAAGATGACAAAGAAGTTAACCACCTACTTTGCCTACTGAAGGAAGGCATTATTGCATGCTGAGCAAAATGCAGGACATGCTATAAATCCTACACATTTGAAGAGTGGTAGCACACTGGGGCTCTAGTGGTGGAGTGATAAGAAGCTGCACTGCAATCCTGAAGGTTCCCAACTCGAATCCACCTGTTGGTGTGCGGGAGAAAGGTGAGCAGTCTCAGCTTCTCCCATATGATTAACTGTCTCTGAAAACCCTAAACCTGAGAATCAGCTATGGGTCGGTTCCAACTCGTTGGCAAATCACCACCACAACAGTACACTGGGATAGGAGTTACTTATGTGTGAACCACAGTTTGAAAACCAAAAACCCGCCACAAAAGCATTTCTACTAAGTTTATAAACATATTGTATTGATAAATATTAAATATGAATTAGACTTCCAAAATACAAAACAAATCTGTCTTAGAAGTGCAGAAGTAAGGATGGTAGGGCTTCATATAACATACTTTGGGCATGTTATTGGAAGAGGCCAGTTCCTAGACATCACATTTGATCAAGTAGAGGAGTGACATTCACCTAGTGGTTGCAAAGTGAGATTTAGTACAGCAGAGACTGTGAGGCTAGTACAGGATTGAGCAGAGTTCTGTTCTGCTGTACTCAGAGCCATGATGAGTCAGAGCTGACCAAGGTCACCTAGTAACAAAACTCCAGACACTATACTGCTCTTTTAATGTGATTGTATGTTTGTTTATTTTGCCATGTCCAATGCTTCTATAATCCATGTTCCAATCCTACTGTGGTATCATTTCTGCCTGAATTTAGATCATTTCCGCCCCCCCCACCCCCACCCCCGCAATGGACAACCTTTGGCTCAGAATTTAGAGTGAAGTTGTGCTCTACACACAACGGATGAGACCAGTTGGCCTAGAAGACAGAAAGTGACGCTACCAAGCCAAAGGTGGGTGACTCTAATCCGCGGTCCTCAGGACTGTTTTTTAACTGTGTTTGGACAAACATTCTTCTAGGTCATATAGCCCTGGTGTGTCCACTTGGGGTACAGAGGTAACTTGTGGTTGCTGTGAAGCTGAACACTGAGACACAGCTGTGTCAAATGCGATAATGGTTACCCATGGTGGACAGTGTTTGGTGGAGCTCCTCGATTAAAACAAGCTTGGAAGCAGGAGTGGTGTCCACTTCTGTAATAGCTTACCTCTGGAAACCCTATGAACCTGGAGAAAGGATGAAAGTCACACAAGTGTTGAGGATTTTCATTCATAGGGTCACTATGAGTCATCTACGACTCAATGGCATTCAACAACAGCACCAAAATCTAGTTTTTCATTTAATCATTGTTATTATTATTTTCTTTTGTTTTAAATATGAAAATCATCAGAACATAAAATAAAACTTCAATTATTAAAATTAATTATTTTGGGGGACATATTACAAACTGCATGCAGCATGCAATTGAGAAAAGACCTATAGCTTCTATCATTACATTGTATTTTCATTAAGCAGAAAATAGATTCAAATAATCTCAAATGCAGTTAATAATAATATATGGTAAAACAAATAGGAAGTGATGAGCTTCCAGATTTATTATCTTTGGTTTTTTATTTTATATAACTGTAATTTTTTTTAGTTTTTTTTTAATAGTCACTTTTCTTAAAAATAGAGTGTCAGCATTCCTGAAAAATAATTCCTGGCTCTTGTGGTTTAGTTCAAGCTTTTCTAGTTCATCCTTGGATATGACCACATTCAAGATAACTCCTTCCCACACATTGTCTTTGATAGACATCTTAAACACAGGGCCTGTGCTGAGTAGAAAAAAGGGTCTTATGTGCCATTACTTACATTTTTCTACTGGGTGTCATTATTCTTGTAGACAATTTTCTTGAAATGGGAAAAAAATGGGCATTTTTGTTTGTTTATTTGTCTTACCTCTTCAGTTAAAAGCAGCTAGGGAGAAATCATTATGAGCACTAAAGTTTACATTTAAAAATAATTTTTCAATTTGTAGAATTAGAACTGCTTAGCAAAGTTCAGAAGAATACAGCTGAAAATATGGTAGAGGCTAGTTTTATAATTTCTGCTTACTCCTCTTTATATGTTCACCAGTTTCTTCCTTGTCACCAAACTGGAGTTACTAATCCAAGTTACAGTATGAATTATCTTACTTTAGCTGTCCTTTGCTGCCTTCCAAAAAATTCATATTTTGCCTAACAAGGGGGGTAATTTCTCTCATTCCTGTCCACCTGAAGCACCAACAACCCTCTTTAAATACTCATTCCCATAGAGTTGGAACAAATTCCTAGATGATCCTTCAGTTCAATGTTAGAGAGTTTTGGTTGGGTTTTTTGTTTGTTGGTTTTGTGGTGTTTTTTTTTTTTAGTTTTATTTTATTAAAAGTTTCAGAGACTGTAAATCAGATAGGAACAGTTTGTCCATATTTCTCCTTCAGAGACTATAATGGATTCCAAACACCAGAGACCTTACCTTTGGGTAGAAGCACTGTTCTCTATGACTCCACCACCAGAATTCCCTCCTCATGGCTTTTTCAATAAAATAATTAAACTTGGAGCACAAGTTTATGAAAGGCAATTTTTAGGAGCATTTCCAGCTACTTTGAACATGAACCTAGATTTTTTACCCTGAAGAATGCTACAAGATCTTTTTTTCCTGGGAAAAGAAATAGCTAAGTTAACCTTGCAATTTTCAGAACAGCTCACTTTTCAACTGGAACAGTTGCCTCAATTTGTGAAGATAGTGCTGATTGAATTTCAAGAGATTTTGTTGCTTTGAGACCTCCACTTTGCATGTTCTCTTCTGATGAGTGTTTATTCTAAGTGATTCATATGGTTGAGTTTATGAGTCAGTGATGATAAGGTAATCCTGTGTTAATCATAATTCAAACATTAGGTTTAATGGACATAAAATGAATTATAAGCACAGATTTTGGTGTTTGTTCAGGAAAAATGTTAAAAGATGACTTTTTAAAAATCACTTATAAACAGAGATTTTTTCCTTTGTCATGCTAAGAGCAAGAACATATTCTGGTGTTCTAATTTAAACTTACTATTAAATATACTGTATTGTTGGGTAAACTTGGTATATTGAAAGGCACTTAGTTTGACAAAATAAAGACATAAAACTATTTCTTTCCAAAAGATGAACTTTCCTAATATA
>NW_006399779.1:6912149-6912755 GCF_000299155.1 Elephantulus edwardii | reverse complement strand
GGCTCCAGGAATAGATGGTATACCAATTGATATATTTCCGCTAACAGATGCTGCCCTGGATGTGCTCAGCAAGTTGTACCAAGAAATCTGGAGAACAACCACTTGGCCAACTGACTGGAAGAGATTTGTTCCCATCCCAAAGAAAGGTGATCCAACAGTGTGGAAACTACAGAACAATATCATTGATTTCACATGCAAGCAAGATTGTACTGAAGATTATAAAAAAAATGACTGGAACAGCACATCAGCAGAGAACTACCAGAAGTCCAGGGTGGGTTTAGAAGGGGTCGTGGTACTAGGGATATTGTAACTAATGTTAGGTGGATCTTAGCTGAAAGCAGAGAATACCAGAGGAATGTCTATCTGTATTTCATTGACTATGCAAAGACATTTGACTGTGTGGATCATAACAAACTGTGGCTCACTCTGAGAAGAATGGGAATCCCAGAACACTTGATCATTCTAATGTGAAACCTATACTTGGACAGGGAGGCAGTCGTCAGAACAGAGCAAGGGAACACTGCATGGTTCAAAATTGGGAAGGGTGTACGCCTGGGATGCATCCTATCTCCATTCCTTTTCAACCTGTATGCAGAACAGATTATC
>NW_006399779.1:6898756-6905448 GCF_000299155.1 Elephantulus edwardii | reverse complement strand
TGATTCAGTGGGTCATTTTGCAGTTAAAAAAAGTTTTTAGTTTCTTCTCAATGCTATAAGTGCACGGACATTCACCTAATAAGAATGATACAGGTAATATTTACTCTTTTATGATTAATTTATCATAACATATTTAAGTTTCATACATGTTATATGATGTTTATTAATTCATCCTTCTTCTTTGGTGCTGCATAGTGACCTAGTAATAAGAAGTTACACTGCCAACCCAAAAGTAGATGGGTTTCACGTGCATCCTTTGGGGGTGTGTGCAGATGGTTTGCTGTGCATCTGTTCCAAGGGAGAAAGAGTCACAATATCCTCCTGTGCAACTTACAGCCTCTGAAAACTTGCTTGAAAGTCAGCTATAAGTTGGTGTAAATTTATGGCTGTGGTGTTAGAAAGAGTGCTTCCCACATTGAGCAACAAGACTTAGGGTGGCAAAACTTGAGGGAGACTGGAGCAAGACCCTGGTGAGAGCAAGACACTGGTGGTGGAGAGACAGTGGCACTTTTATGGAGCAACTATGGAAAGCTGTAAGCAGAGGAATCTTGAGATAAAGGCCATTTAAGAGTGTTTGCTCTTTTGCCAGGTGTTCTGAGCTATACTTTGGATTTGGATTTGACAGTTGATCTGAAACCAGAGCCTGAATTAACTGAGAAACGGTGCCTTTAACTTGGGCTAAAACTTGGATTTGCATTGAGTGGTATTCTTTACCTCTCCCACTCTTCAACTTAGTTCCCTAATAAACTCCATTCTTGGTACCCCAATTGTGAGTCTGTGAGTCAGAAATGAGTAAACAAAGCTCTCACCGATGGTGTGTGGCTGTAGAGGTACCACAGGCTGGGCCCCTGTCCTATTTTGGCTCCCTCAGCATTTTCGGAGAAATGCTCATTGCCCTGTGCCCTCATGTATCATTTTTCTGCTCTTTACATAATGGCATTAAAAATTAGAGAGACCTTTTATACAAATTTAAACAAAGGTTTACACAGAAAAAGAATATTTTTATATGGTTATTTTGTTGTTGTTATTGTTGTTATGTGCCGTCGAGTCGCCTGCGACTCATAGCGACCCTATGTACAACAGCCCTAAACTCCGCTCTGTCCTGTGCCAATCGCACCGTCTCTGACACTCCCATCCCAATTATCCCAGTCACTGAATCAATCCACCTCATAGAGGGCCTTCCTCTCCTGCACCGTCCCTCCACCCTCCCAAGCTTGATGTCCCTCTCTAAGGACCGGTCTCTCCTCACAACATGTCCAAAGTAAGTTAGACGGAGCCTCAGAATCCTTGCCTCCAAGGAGCCACCTGGTTTAACCCTTTCCAGGACAAATCTGTTTGTTTTCCTAGCCATCCATGGTATTCTCAATATTCTTCTCCAGCATCACAGCTCAAAGGCATCAATTCTTCTTCTATCCTCCTTGGTCATTGTCCAACTCTCTGATGCATAACAGGTGATTGCGAAGACCATGGCCTGTATCAGACGCACCTTAGTCTTCAAAGAGACACCATTGCTCTTCAGCACTTTGGAGAGGTCCCTAACAGCAGACTTTCCCATTGCAATGCGCCTTTTAATTTCCTGGCTGCTGGTGCCAAGATGGTTATAGGGATGGAAATTATGTAAGAAGGAAGTAAAAAAATTAATGTTGTTGTTATGTGCCGTCGAGTCGCCTGCGACTCATAGCGACCCTATGTACAACAGCCCTAAACTCCGCTCTGTCCTGTGCCAGTCGCACTGTCTCTGATACTCCCATCCCAATTATCCCAGTCACTGAATCAATCCACCTCATAGAGGGCCTTCCTCTCCTGCGCTGTCCCTCCACCCTCCCAAGCATGATGTCCCTCTCTAAGGACCGGTTTCTCCTCACAACATGTAAAAATGCTCAAACTCATTGCTGTCAAGTCTGAACTGGCTCATAGCTAACACTCCAGCAAGTTCTCAGAGGCTATAAACCACATAGAAGTAATTCCTCATTTTTCTTTTGAGAATGATGTGGTGGGTTATCCTTTTAGGTTGAAAGTACCACTTTTAACTCACTAGGGAGTGGACATACATTAAAAGGAGTGAAGGGATTACATACTTTCTAAATCTACATGTTGCTGATTGCTGTCGTGCACAACTCATAGCGACCCTATGAAAAAGGTCTGAAGCCTTTCAGAAATCTAATCACTAGGGTTTACTTATGTTGTGCATTTCCCCCATCCCTCTTCATTTTTTAAAAAGTCATTTGCGTATACCACCTTCATACACTGTGCTTTATCTGTGCATATTGTGCCCCACACAATCCATCATACACACTGTAGTTTATACAATTAACTGCCACCTGTCCATGTCCTTTCCCTTTTTTGCATCTCCCTACCTATTTATTTTATTTTTATGTGATAGTTTGAGTACCTTGAATTTCATTCATGCACATTTTACTTTATATAAGCTTTCACTTACTTTATTTCATACAATCATTCCTATACAATTATACATTGTATTTTGTGTAACTGATGAGCATTGATCTACAAGGCATGGAATCCTGCCTTTGGCCAGTTATTATTTGAAGTACTAAAAGGATAGATCTGCCTTGGAGATAAGCTTGGTAAAAGTAGAATCTAGTAATGGATGATGTTGAGGCTTCCTGGAACAGAAAGAATGAGTCCTACCCAGTTCTCTAAGGAGATTCGCATTTGAATGGATTTATGGACCCAAATTAGACTTCTGACTGAAGAGATTCAAGTTTGAAAGAAGGACAAGCAGGAAAGAAAGAAGGAAAAAGAAAAAAAGGAAAGAAAGAGATTAATTTTTAAAGAGAACAGGAACAAGCTGTCTGGCTTCTGAGGCAGGATAAAGTTGGTGCCCAGCAAAGCTCACTTCCAAGACTTAAGGAAAGAGTATGCTCATTCATAGCAATCACCTAGATCCACAGGGCTGAAAGTGAGAGGAATACAACAATGGAGAAACAGGCTGAGTTTCTTCAGAACTGCCCATATAGCATGCACAAATGTGCGGATGAGCAGGGAAGCTTGGTTGGCTTGAGGAGCAAAGAGTTGTGAGGATCCCTGGTTTGTTTACTTGGCCCCAGGGGAGGGGTAGAACTGAGTGAAGGGACCAATAGGCTTGGAAGGCACAGAGGTCCTGAGCTTGCATTGGATGTCCATTTGAACCTAGTCACTGATGGCTGAGGATGGGTTGACCAGAACCCCAGCAGGTGAAAAGAAGAGGATCCGTGCTCTGAGCTATGGTAGATTACAGCCACCTAATGGCTTGCTTTGGATTGGACTTGCTGTGGATGCAAATGATCAAAGTTTTCAAGATGAACAGAGGCTCCTCCAGCAAAAAAGACATACTTGTCCCATAAGAGTACTGGTTTATCAGGGATGGTCAAATCAGAAATTGTCTGAAAAGACAATAGTAGGGCATGAGGCATGAAGTAGAGGCTTACACTTTCCACAAAAATAATTATCAGTAAGATGAGCATAATGGGAAAGAACCCTCGCAATATAAATGAACAAAACATAGCTGCCCTTCCAAATGGACCCAGCCACCCACTAGGACAAACCCTCTGGGAGCAGCCCACCTGGACCAGCCCACCTGCAGTCTGGGCCAGCCTGCATTGACCTACTCAGAGCACCAACATCACTGCAGAAAAAGAGACATAATGAGTGAACAGAAATGGACAGAGGCCTGAACTATCTTATCAGGGATTAGTTGACGATGGAGGGGGAGGGAAGTGCTGGTGGGTCAAGGGGAAGGAATGGATGGAGACGCCGTCGGTGAAGTGGGGGGATAGGGACAACACATGTATCCAGGCAGGGAGACCAACATCAAATCTGTTATCTGTGTAATGGGGAAGGATCTTTCATCTGCTCTTTTGTCTAAGATGCTTGTCTGTCAGATATTATTCTAAAGCTGAACATACAAATTTAGACAGGCTAGGAAAAAGGATTGGCCATCCATTTCAGAAATAATAGGCCTTCAAAAACCCTATAAACAATAGAACACAGTTAGATTAGAGTACCAGATATGGCACTGGAGGCTGAGCCCTCTTATTGGGAAACAGAAATTAGTAGTAAGAGTTGCAAGCAGGCACTAGGGATTGTATTATGGAGTGTGAGAATATAGGAAAACTGGACATTGCTAAGGAAGAAATGGAATGCTTTAAATACTGACAAACTAAGTAAGTGTTGGCAAGCTGAGATGTATTGATATGAACATTTTAAATCATACAATGTCAGTGAAAGACTATATAAAACAGTGTATATGCATGAAACACAATGTATATGAATGATAAAAATATTAATTAAAAAATTCCAACCCACCACTGCTGAATTTAACTGGCTTTAAAACTAAAAAAATTTACTAAAAAAATGAGCAACAGGAAGGCAATATACAATAACAGAATGATCACGACAGTACTACTAAAGAAAGGAAAGACACCTTGAGGTACACAAGGAATACGGTCAACAATTAATAAGCACAATTATATATACAATACCAATAATAATAAACTATAATCTACATGAAAATATATACAGAGACAGGCAAGTTTAACAGATTTGGACAGATGAAAGGACTATTCCCTTGAGCCTGTGGTACTAGAGACATTATTGCCTATGTCAAATGAATCTTGATTGAAATCAAAGAGTGCCAGGAGAATATCTATCTATATTTCATTCTCTATGCAAAGATGGTGTGGATCACAAAAAATTGTGACTAACCTTGAGGCAGCTGGGAATCCCAAAACACATGATTGTGCTAATGTGAAACCTATACTCAGACTAGGAAGCAGTGGACAGAAAAGGGCAAGGAAACACTGCATGGTTTAAAATCTGGAAAGGAGTGCTTCAGGGATGTGTCCAGTCTTCATTCCTTTTCAATCCATATGCAGAACAGATTATTCAGAAAGCTGGGCTTTATGAAGAGGAATGTGGCATCACAATTGGAGGAAGACTCATCAACAATCTGTGATATGCAAATGACACAACCTTGCTTGCTAAAACTGAGGAGGACCTGAAGAAAGTCAAGTGTAATATTCAATATGGATTGAAGCTCAACTCACGAAGACAGATTCTCAGCACTGGATCAACTGATAGATGAAAAAGAGAGATTGACACTGTTAACAATTTCAGTTTACTTGGCTCCACAATCAACACTCTGCACCAGCAGTCAGGAAGTCAAAAGAAGAATTGCACTGGGAAAATCTGCTGTCAGGGATCTCTCCAAGAGTGCTGAGCAGCAACACTGAGAGACTAAGGTGTACCTGATCCACGCCATAGTCCTCATAATTACTTGCTATACATTAGAGAGCTGGACAATGGCTAAGAATGACAGAAGAACTAATGCCTTTGTGTTGTGGTGCTAGAGAAGAATATTGAACATATTAAGGACTGCTAAGAGAACAAATAGGTCTATCTTAGAGGGAGTGAAACCAAGTTTCTCCTTGGAGGCAAGAATTTTGAAGCTGCATTGCACATACTTTGGACACATGGCCAAGAGGAACCAGTTCTTTGAGAATGACATCATGCTCGGAAGGGTGGAGGGACAGCTCAGAAGAGGAAGACCCCAGATTAGATGGATTGACGCAGTAACTGGGATAAGTGGGTGTAGTTGTGTCGGTGTCTGTGAGACTGGTTCAGGATAGGACAGATTTCACAGTTGTTGTCCATAGAGTCACTATGGGTCACGGTGGCACATAACAACAACAACAACAACACAACATAGGTAGAATTGACATATGATGCTTCTGCATTCATATTAATATATAATGTAATTATGACCATTTATATAGCCAAGCCAACAGGGGATAAAACTATATAAGCTTCTTAATCATAGCCAAACAATTAGAAATCTGAATAAAATTTATTAGACTAAAAGTGGCATGGATTTCAAATTAAATAACCACTCTAATATTTAAATTATGATATTTATGAAGGCAACAAAACACAAAAACCCATTTTTCTAAAAATAATAACTGAAGCACGAATAAAACAATGATGAGAGGATCCTAGTTTTCCAGTTAGAACCTATTAAATAAAAAATCGTGGGCTGAAACCAATTCTTCAAGTGTCCTGTTGTACTCTGATTCTAATTTCACTGAGATACAGAGGTATATTCTAGATATAATTTTAGGGAAAGAAAAGAAAACATTTGTAAATTATGTATAGCAACTTATAGTGTAAAATTGCAGTGCACTTTAATCTACAAATAAATTTTGAACTCCAAGTGCAGGGTCAGTGTAAGAGAGTGAAACTTTTTGTCACATTCTTTAACATGTTGTCAGGATCCAGTCCCTGGAAAAATACATTGTGCTTAGAAAAGTAGAGGATAAAAAAAGACAATGTAGTTGGAATAGTAAGAGAAGGAGAAGACTTTTAGCAAGATAGATTTACACAGTGACTGCAGCAATGGTCTCAAGTTTGGCAGAGATTACAAGGATGATGTCAGATAAAGCTAAGTTCCAGTCTGCTGTTCATGGAGTCACTCGCACCCAACAGCATACCAGGGACTCCAGACAGTGTATTGAATGTTCAGATGCAACAAGTACAATACAGAGTACTTGTTACTTTTTTCCTCCCTTTATTAAAATAATCTGATTTTAAAGGACTCTAAATTTATTGTTGATCAGTTCAATTACTACCAGGGCTTTCTCTTCTCTTTCCTTCATGCCTTCTTACAGTTATATCATTTCATTAATCTTGTTGTTGTT
>NW_006399779.1:6894666-6896166 GCF_000299155.1 Elephantulus edwardii | reverse complement strand
TTCATTCATGGCTCTCACATTCCATGCTTAGCGTGGTGAAACCCTAGCTGAAAAGTGCTCTTTACAGATAGTACTTTCTGTCTCCTTATCTCATCACTTCTTCTTCTTTCTGCTTCAAATGCCAATGTGATGCCTTTACTTTTAATAGCTGTCTGGGATAAGGAAATGGCTATGACAATAAGAGCTAAGCCCTGTAGAGCACTTTGCTTACATTACATGCCATCAGGAAAGCCAATGACTAGAGAGGGGTACTATGTTTGGTAGAGGGTTAGCAAAGTCAAGGAAAATGCTTTACTAGATTAATTGACACAGTACTATCAAATATGAGTTCAAACATACTGAAGACGGTGTCACAGGCTTCATTTTGTTCTGTTGTACATGTTGTTTGTTGTTATGTACAGTCGAGTCACTTCTGACTCATAGCAACCCTGTGCAGCACAGCTCTGAACCCTGCTCTTGAGCCAACTTCATTGTCTCTGACACACATACCCCACCACCCCAGTCAATGAGTCAATCCATCTCATCTAGGCTCTTCTTCTCTTGTGCTATCCCTCCACCTTTCCAAGCACAATGTCTTTCTCCAAAGACTAGCCTCTCCTGGCAACACATACAAAAGTGTGTCAGACAGAACTTCAACTCAGCCATAATTAACAACAAGAAAAGCATTACAAAGGAAGAAAAACAAGAAGAGTTTGGACCCTTGATATCATGGAGCCACTGTATTGGCTTATGATTGCTGACTCTTGAGTTTTTTCCTCTGGATCATTGTTTTCCACAACTGTAATTAGTACATCTAATTAACATGAGTTCATTTACTCTGTGCAAACAAGATGGTACTATGATTGGAATTCCCATTGTACAACTGAGAGAAAAGTGTTAAAGAGAAACAAATTCATTTGCATAAGGACATATATCTTATTAATGATTGAACCAGAAGTTGAATTCTAATAGTCCTTCTTAAAGCCTTTTTACTCTTATCCTATAGGAGAAAGAAGCAGGGAAATCAGGCTTAATCTATCTGTAAAAAAGGGAGTAGTGCCCATCTACCATAGTAATAAATATAAAGTGACAGATAATATTTCATAATTTTAATGGAACTTTCCAAAACCTCATTTAGTTGCCCCATCTTCTGGAAATCAAAGTGGGAAATTGAGCTTTGGTGGTACTGAAGAATTTAATGTTGTGTAAAATGTTAGGGTCAGTCTTCAAAATAAAGAAAAATTCTCATCAAAGTCATTCAAAAGTGAAGAGTGGTGGAGAAATGAAAAATTATTATTCATAGATGTTCTTGGTACTTTTATTCTTGAAAATTATTAATAGGATAGCCTGGTTTTTAGAGCATAAAAATCAGTAATGAGATGATTGATAGCTGAACGAAGGCACTTAGTCAGAATGCTAAGCCATTTGATAAAGAGTTCAAAGAGGTGAGACAATAAAGCTCTTGGATAACAAATATTCACTCCTTTCTCAAGTCATTTATTATTATTATTATTATTATTA
>NW_006399779.1:6869873-6894518 GCF_000299155.1 Elephantulus edwardii | reverse complement strand
AACTCATGCCTGATCCTCCAGTAGGTTTTTCTAAGCTGTAAATCACACGGAAGGAGATTGCTTATCTTTCTCCCTCAGGTATGATGCTGAATTTAGACTTCCCTACAAGGGCCAACTGCAAGTTAACAGTGCAATTCCATATGGACTATACCCACCAAAGTTTCATTTTCTATATCCAGTTGCTTTCTCCCCAGATCATTCAATGCTCGATTTCAATGTTGTTTTAACCATAATGGCTTCCCTGAATATTCTAGGACAGCAGTATCTCTGTTTCTTCTGAAAGATAATATTGCTGTATTTATTAACTTCACCTTTTGCAAGCATTGTTGTCATTGTTAGGTGTCATTGTGTTGACTACAACTCATAGTGACCCCATGGACAACAGATCTGAACCTTGCCCTATCCTGCATCATCCTCATGGACTCTGCTATGCTCAGATCAACATAGTAGTCACTGCATCAGCCCACCTTGTTGATGGTCTTTCTCAGCGCCATATTTTTCTCCAAGAGCTGGTTCACCCTGAAGATACACCCCAAATGAGATGGAGTTTTATCTCTGGTTGCACTCTCTTTAAGACATAGAAAAAGTTTTATCTCTGGTTGCACTCTCTTTAAGACATACCAGTCTGGTGGCTGACTGGTAAGAAGTTGCACTGCCATCCAAAAGGCAAGCTGTTCAAATCTACCAGCTGCTCCACTGGAGAAATATGGGAAATCTCCTTCCATGTGATTTACTGCTCCTGGAAACCCACTGGAGGATCAGCTGTAAGTTAGTGCCAACTTGATAACACATGACAACTGTCAAATAATATTAATGTTGTTGTTGTAACATCGAGACAGAACTGACCCATAGCTGGCCTGATGGCAGGTTTTCAGAGGCAGTGAATCACACAGAAGGAGATTACCCATCCTTCTCCTGAGGAGAACCTGGTGGCCTCGAGCCACATGCCTTCAGGATTACAGTACAGATTATTGCCACATATTACATGGAAGTAAAACCTTGTTAAGATTCTTTAAGAACAACTGATGTGGTACATTGAGAAGGAATTGCCAGAAATTCAGCTAGATTCAAAAAGGCTGTGGAATAAAGGATATTATTATTGATGTCAGATGGATCTCAACTGAAATCAGAGAATACTAGAAAGATGTTTGCTTCTGTTTTATGGAATATGTAAAGGTATTTGGCTGTGTGAATCATAATACACTATGGTTAACACTGAAACCAAAACAACAACAACAAAAAAATCAAGAGTATGCTTTGTTCCAATGCATCCTGGCATAGAGTCTAATTACTATTACTGTTTCCAATTCTTTTCTCCTAAAGGGTCATGTCTGAGAAAGTTTCAAGTGACATTTACTGTGATACTTGACACCAGTTAGCCGTAATTATTATTCTGGAAATATATTTCCATTTTTCTTTAAATAACTCTATTTTGTGTAGAAATAGATAAATTGAAAGCTATCCCTGATTTAAAAAAATAAACATGCTTGGGAAACTAAAACAAAAACAAATCAAAAACCTATTGAATTGTTCTTTTGGCAGCCCATGGGAAAATTCAGTAGGTGTCACCAACACCACAATTCAAACATATTGAGTCTTCATTCATTGCCAATTTTCAGATGCCTTGGAAGCAACTGAAAACACCAAGACATGAATGAGGTGCACCTTGGCAGGCCTTGTATTTCACCTACTATATTGTTTAACTCATTATCTTTTCCAGTGCCATCTTTTTGGTGTGTCTTTTCAAAGGAATGCTAGAACTAATCTCTCTCTCTCTCTCTATATATATATATATAATTTTTTTTTCCTTGAGAGAAAGATGATCGATCTTCTCCTGTGCACGTTTATAGTCTCAGGACCTACTGGATGCTCGGCTATGAGTGAATTCCTCCTGACTGGTGATGAGTGATACCAACACACACACCAAGAACCTACTGGTGGCCTAATCCACAGAGGTGTGCTGTTAAGCCAAAGGTCAGCCTTCTCTAGTGGACCAAAGGTGGGAGGGGTGTGGGTGAGGGCTCTTTTGCTTCTCAGAAATCTATGTATGCTTTATCTCACTTCCAGTAATGTCCATTAATGAGAAATATACATTTCTGAGAGAAATTGCTGCTTGTCTCTACAAATTTTAGCTCTAAAACTTTTACTTTATGACTTCTATCTATTATGTGCTTTCTTATTCTACAGTTTCTTTAAGTAATATTCTTAACCCAATAATTATGTGTATTAGCAGAGGATCTGTTCTGGGTCAGTTCTGACTCAAAGACACATAACAACAAAAACGAGTAATGCTAAATAAATACACATGGAGGGATGGGTCTTCCTCGTATAATACCCAGTTGTCTCCCAATTTGTAGAATCATTTGTATTTTTTATTCCTTATTCTACTTTTTCTCTTTCCTGTATTACATTCTCCAGTTCTAACTTTTCTGCTTTCATAGGAATTCATGTCTCCTCAGCTCTTTAAAACTTGTAACCCAAAGCCAATCAAAATACTTTGAAGAACTAGGAATTTGTTAGTCATAGATTCTCATGATACTATCAAACTCAAATTACTGAAATTCACATTCCTTAGAATATATTTGACATAAAAAAGGTTTCTCCTCTTTTGTATTTGTACCCTTAGCTACAGGAATAAAATTTGGACTATCTAATAAAATTTAACTGAAAATTTAGTTAGAGATGTCTTAGATAAATACCATTGTCATTAAAAAGCCTTTGAATATGACATTCCTGAGAAATCAAAGTGCATATTCTGTTCCGAATAAACACTGTTGAGATCATATGATGCGTTAGACACTTGGGGACATATCATACACACATTAATAAGATCCTTGACCTCAAAGAATATGTATCTTGGCAAAAGAGTCTGACACATGACCAGATCAGATCACATCAGTATAGTTGATAACAAATGTACTAAATTAAATCAAGCCATAAGGGTCTATGGGTTGGTTCTGACTCAACAGTACTTTGTTTGCTATTTTCTTACTTTTTCCCTTTGTTTATTATTTGATAGTTTCTTGCTGCAACATTTAACTGTGTTCTTTATCTTAAAAGGAAACTTACCTTAACCATACTAGGCTCAGAACCCTGTTAGATCTCTGAGCCTTGGTACACCAAGAGGTTTTCAGAGTCAGTAAATTGCACAGGAGAAGATTACACATCCTTCTCCCATGGAGCAGCTGGTGGATTCGAACCATGTACCTTTTAGTTGGTTGCACAGCTCATCAAAACTAAGCCACAAGAGACCTCTCTTCTTTTTTTGTATTTCCTTTCAAGTATGGAGGTCTGTTCTTTTTGGGGTGTAACTTTTAATAAATATATCTTTACTAGTTTACTCTTTAAGAAAAAAACCCAGCAACACAAAATAACCCAACAAAACTAAACCCCCAAAGTCCTTAATTAGAGTTAAGAATGGAAAATATTGACCATATAAAGACATTTGGCTGTGTGGATCACAACAGGTAATGACTAACTTTGATAAGTATGGAAATCCCAGAACACTTAATTGTGCTTATATGAATTCTATATCTAGACCAAGAAGCTGTTATGAAAACAGAACAGGGTAACACTGTATGGTTTAAAATCAAGAAAGATGTGCCTCAGGGTTGTATCATCTCTCCATACCTATTCAGTCTGTATGCTGAGCAAATAATTTGTGCAGTTGGAATTTATGTAGAAGGCAAAAGGCATAGAATCAAAAGAAGACTCATCAATAACCTGTGTTATGTAAATGACACAACATTGCTCACTGAAAGTGAGGAGGACTTGAAGTACTTTCTGCAAAAAATCAAAGACTACAGCCTCCAATATGTATTACATCTCAACATCAAGGAAACAAAGGTTCTTACCATGCGGTCAATAGACAACACTATGATAAATGGAAATGGGACTGAAACTGTCAATGATTTCATCTACTTGGATCCACATTCAACACCCTCAGTACTAGCAGTCAGGAGAGAAGGGGACATATTGTTTGCAAGGCTGCTAACAGGAACCTCTCCAAAATACTGAAAAGAAACACGTCAATTTGAAAACTTAGATGCACCTGATTCAGATCATGATATTATCAATCACTTGTTATGTGTCTGAGAGGTGGATGATGAATAAAGATGACAGAAGAATTGATGCCTTTGAATTATGGTGGTGGAGAAGAGTACTAAATGTCCCATGGACTGCCAAAAGAATGAACAACTTGGAAAAGTTGTAGCCAGAGTGCCCCTTGGAGGCAAGTGGCAAAGTTTGGTTTTTCATATTTCAGACATGTTGCTGGGAGAAGATGTTTCTTGGAGAGGGATATCATGCTTGGAAAAGATGAGGGTCAATGAGAGAGAGAAATACCTCCGATTAGATGGACTAATACACCGACTGTAGCAATGGGCTTGAGTGTACTGAAGATGCTGAGAAAGGCACGTGATAAGATGGATTTAGATTTGTTGTTCATAGAGGTGCTATCCATTCAATGGCAGCTGACAACAACAAACAATAGCAAGTAATTTGACACCACTTATTACCAGTAACAACAAAGGCAGCTAGAAATTAGTGTGAAAAACTGTGGCGTTCTCACTAAAGATATTATGAATTTGTAAAGATGACAGGAAGTGTAGCATTTTCAGGAACGTAAAGATAAAGAAAAACAAGTTGTACTGGGAAAATCTGCATTTAGGGACCCTTCCCAATTTTTGAGGAGTAATGATGTCAATTTGAGAACTAAGGTGTGTCTAATTCAGGCAACAGTCTTTCCGATTACTAGCTATGCATTCAAGACCTGGACAATGAATAGGGATGACAGAAAAAGAATTGACACCTTTGGTCTTTGGTGTTAGAGAAGAGGTCATCCCATGGATGACCAAGAGAAACAATAGATAAGTCTTGGAGATGGTGCAACCAGAGTGCTCTTTGGAGGCAAGAATGATTAAGCTTTGATTCACATTTGGACATGTTGCAAGGAGGTGCTATTTCTTGGAGAGGAACATGATACTGGGAAGGGTGGAGGGTGAGTGAAGGAGAGGAAGACCCTCAACCAGGTAGATTGACATGGTGACTGCTGCAATGGGCTCTTGTGTGTTAGGAAGTGTGAGAACGGTGCAGGACAGAATGGGCTTCAGATCTTCTGTGTATAGGGTTGCTATGAATCATGTTGTACTCAACAGCACCTAACAACAACAGCAACAACAGTAACAAAAATAAAGGTAGGGAGGCTGGTGAATGAGTCTCTAGGGAGTTGTGCTGCTAACCCAAAGACCACTTCACTCTGGTGGTTTGAATACAGCAGTGGGTCCACATGAGGAAGTTGGGTAGTCTCCTCCTGTTCAATTTATAGCCTTGGATACCAAATGGAGGGTCAGCGATGAGCTGCTTGCAACTTGAAGGCTATGAGTTGAAGCAAATTGGAGTATAAGGAAAATACCAGGAGATGAAATGAAATTGACAGAATGAAATATGTGTTATAACATGCAATAAGCTTAGACTTTAATTTGAAGGACATTGACATGATAATCTTTACATATGGGAGATGTGGACCATGATAAAAATACCTTTCAGATATAAAGTCAATCTTCAGTAATTGTTGATTTTGTATCCAAATTTAACCTATTTCCTAAAATGTGTTTGTGACCCCGAAATCAATATCTCTAGCACTTGTATAGTCTGTCTGAGACATGTGCACTATAATTAAATTTTGAGTCTCTACATGGTCACATTCTTAGATGAGGTCAAATAAAGAGACATGGTGTCTGTGGTGGGGGAGAAGAGTATTGAGGGTACCATGGACTGCTAGGAAAACAAACTGATCCTGGAGAGGGTTTAACCAGGCAACTCCTTGGAGGCAAGGCTTCTGAGGCTTCGTCTAACATACTTTGGACATGTTGTAAAGACGGACCAGTCCTTGGAGAGGGACATCATGCTTGGTAGGGTGGAGGGACAGCACAGGAGGGGAGGCCCTCTATGAGGTGATTTGATTCAGTGACTGGGGTAATAGGGATGGGAGTGTCAGAGACAGTATGATTGTCAGAGACAGCAGAGTTTAGGGCTGTTGTACATAGGGTCGCTATGAGTCCCAAGCAATTGGACAGCACATAACAACAACAATAACAATGTAACAAGCATCTTTCCCCACCACCTCTCAATCTGTTTAGTGCCAGATTCTTTTTTTACATTTTTGTGTTTTCATTGTTTAAAATGGGCCCACCAAACACAACAAAATGTTGTCCCGCCCCCATAAGTAAAGCAAAGTTGTGATAATCTTGTGCTAAATAAACTTTATTGAGACATGAGCTAGAGAGCTGTTGACTATGAGTGCTATGTCAGTGATTTTATACTTATACTATGCTTTGGGCATGTGGCCAGAAGAGACCCATCCTTGGAGAAGGTCATCATGCTTGGAAGGGTGGCCAGACAGCGCAGGAGAGAAAGATCCTGGTTGAAATGGATTGATAAAGTGACTGGGGCAATGGGGGTTGCTGTGTCAGAATTAGTGACACTGGCTCTGGACAGGGCAGGGTTCAGAGCTGCTGTACACAGGGTCGTTATGTGTCACAGGTGACTTGATGGTGCATAACAACAAGAAAAACATAAAATATATAATACGTTCTTATTGTTGTTAAGCATCATCGAGTCATAGACGACTCATAGCAACACTATAAATGAAATATTTGAACACTTGTATAGCTTTCATTGTTTCTCCAAGTTTTTAGAGTTTCCAGAAGCAAGCTATTTCAGAAGTGGATGCCACTCCTGTTTTCAAGCTTGTTTTAATCAGGGAGTTCCACCAAACACAGTCCAACATGGGTAACCATAATCTCATTTGACACATCAGTGTCACTGTGTTTAGCATCATAGCAACCATGAGTTACCTCTGTGCAGCAAATGAACAGATCAGTGCTATACCACTTAGAAGAATGTTTGACTAAAACCAATTAAAACCATGCCTGAGGGCTGTAGATTATAATCACTCACCTTTGGCTTGATAGCATCACTTTCAATCCACTAGGCCAACAGAGCTCTCTCGTTGATATTGTTGTTAAGTAACATCTAATCGTAGTATGTTGTTGTTGTTATGTGCCGTTGAGTCGCTTGTGACTCATAGCAACCCTAGGTACAACAGCCCTAAACTCTGCTCTGTCCTGTGCCAATCGCACTGTCTCTGACACTCCCATCCCTATTATCCCATTCACTGAATCAATCCACCTCGTAGAGGGCCTTCCCCTCCTGCGCTGTCCCTCCACCCTCCCAAGCATGATGTCCTTCTCCAAGGACCGGTCTCTCCTCACAACATGTCCAAAGTATGTCAGACAGAGCCTCAGAATCCTTGCCTCCAAGGAGCCACCCGGTTTAACCCTTTCCAGGACAAATCTGTTTGTTTTCCTAGCCATCCATGGTATTCTCAATATTCTTCTCCAGCACCACAGCTCAAAGGCATCAATTCTCCTTCTATCCTCCTTGGTCATTGTCCAACTCTCTGATGAATAACAAGTGATTGCAAAGACCATGACCTGTATCAGATGCACCTTAGTCTCCAGAGAGACACCATTGCTCTTCAGTACTTTGGAGAGGTCCCTAACAGCCGACTTTCCCATGTCAATGTGCCTTTTAATTTCCTGGCTGCTGGTGCCAGGACTGTTGACTATGGAGCCAAGGAAAGTAAAGCTGTGTACAATCTCAATCTCTTCACCATCCATCCTGATGCTGCCAATTGGTCCAGTGGTGAGAATCTTTGTCTTCTTGACATTGAACCTCAAGCCATATTGTAGATAATATATAGTCTAATATATAATATATACTATGACAGGTTTGGAAGCAGGAATGGCATCTACTTCCTAAATAACATGCTTCTGGAAATGTCAATAGCTGTAGAGAGGCTTCAGGCTTTTGTTCATAGGGTCCCTATGAGTTGTGCTTGACTCAAAGGATATCAACAACAACAATAGATAATAGATAACATAAAGTGTATTTAAGCAGAAACATACATTGAACAAGGTTACATGTTGATCAATTGATCAAAGTGTAGTGGCTGATGGCTGATAGGAATATATGCTGAACTTTTTGTTTTGTTTTATTTTTAAATTCCCCCCCCTGGGAGCAATAAGTTTGTATTTGCTAATTTAATGTTTATGGCAACTTTATAGAACTTAACTACAAAGAATAACATGAATTGACTGTAAAAGTTTGAGGAAGATGGGTACCAAGGAAATAAAATGAAAAGCAGAAGTAACTGCAATTATTGAGGTACAGTTGATAAGTAGCAGAATTAGGGAGGTAGCAACAGACAAGCGACTGGCTACCATTTCAGACTATGAGTCATAAAATTCAAAGGCACCCAGTTCACTGCTATGCAATCCAGTGTGCAATGTGGTACTGCTTTTGGAAAATGGAGTGCAGGAGAGATTCAGTTCTTATTTAGGTATGACCATGAAAAGAAATAAGTCGTTGGTGAACACTTAGTGTTTGGGTTGAGACCACAAAGAAAAATTTTGGTAGACTATGATGTTTCTGCATTCAATAAATTTCAGTCAGAAATTTACATGGCAAGTGTTTAGTGAGTGCACTCATGCGTAGAAATGCCAGCCCCTGCGTTCTTTCCCTCCCTAAACTCATCTTGTTAGATGCTGTCCAGTCAATTCCAACTCTTAATGACCCTGTGTACAACAGAGTTACAGTGTCTGACCCTGCACCATCCTCGGTTTGTGCTTTGAGCCTGTTGTTGGAGGCCCTGTGTCAATTCATTTTATTGTGGATCTCACTAGCTTTCTACTTTACCAAGTGTGCGTGATGTTCTTCTCCAGGGACTGGTCCCTAATGATAATATTCAAAGTGCATGAAGTAGAGTCTCACCATCTTTCTTTCTAAGGAACATTTTGGCTATTCATTCAAAAGAGATTAATTTCTTTTCTTCTGGCAGTACATGATGTATTCAATATTCTCTGCCAAAACCATAATTCAAATACATGAATTATTCTTCAGTCTTTTTCTTTTCTAGCTTTTGCATGTATGGAAGTGGTTGAAGATGTCATGGTTTGGTTCAAGTGTACCTTAATATTCAAAGTGGCAGTTTTACTTTTTGATATTTTAAAACAGTCTTTTAAAGGCTCTTTCCCTCCCATGTAGTTTATAGTATGATTTCTTTATTATTCCTAAGGGCACTCATTTTCAAGAAAAGTTTGATTGCTTGGGTATTTCCCCCCCTCTCTGTTGAAGGAAAATGTATTATTAAATTGATCACATATAAAATGATAAAAAGTGACTTTGGTTCTAAATTCATTGTCATTAGGAGTCAATAAAAGTGAGTAAATGGGATGTTACTGGATCATATTTCCCCCCCTTCTATATGAGTAATGCATTAATTTAGTGTCTCTAAACAGAAGAAGAATTGGTATCTTTGAATTATGGTGTTTGAGAAGAGTACTGCATCTTCCATTGGATGCCAAAAGAACAGAACTGGCTTGAAGAAGTTGTAGCAGGAGCGCTCCTTGGAGGATGAAGCTTAATTTCACATACATTGGGCATGTTGCTAGGAGAGGCTATTCCTTGGAAAAGTACACCATGCTTGGAAGCATAGGAAGTACAGTGAAGGATAGGAAGACCCTTTATCAGGTGGATTGACACAGTGACTGCATCAAAAGACTTGAATGTGTCAGAGATTGTGAGGATAATGGACAATATTACATGGTTGATATCTATTGTTCCCGGGGCTGTTGAATCAGATTCAACTCAATGATACCTAATAACAACAACCCATTCAGGTAAAACATTTTTTTAGCCTCACCTAATAGTTTCTTATAGATTTATTTACTGTTGTTGCTATGTGCTGTTGGGTTGCTTGCAACTCATAGTATCCCTATGTACAAAAGCTCTTAACCCTGCTCTATTCTAAGCCAACTTGATTGTCTCTGACACTCCTACCGTCATTACCTTAGTCACTGAGTCGATTTATCTCACTCAGGGTCTTCCTCTCTTGCACGGTTCCTCCACTCTCCCAAGCATGATTTCCCTCCTCAAAGACTGGTTCCTCCTTGCAACAGTTCCAAAATACGTCAGTTGGAGCTTCAGAAGCCTTGCTTTCAAGGGGCAGCTTTGTTTCACCCTCTCCAAGATGAATCTGTTCTCCTAGCAGTCCATGGTATATTTAATAATCTTAATGGATGATCTTTGCTTTCTAAACTAATATTTCACTTTAATAAGTCCATTCTAGTAGTTGACTTAACACTCATTCTAGAATTATGAATTATCTAACATCTACTGAAACTTCAACTGTCTCATTCTCTCTATGTGTGTGTGCATATAAAATTTCATTAGAATAGAAAGTGCATAGTACAGAAATTACAGTCAACATACAGTGGCCAGTGACCATTTTATATGTTGTTCTTCTAGTAATATGAAAACTCTAATCTAATTTATATCTTTGTTGATCTATCTGTAATTTTTTGCACTCTAAAACTCTGTGGCACTATACTACCAGAATTCTGGTTCTGAGTAATATTTTTCAGCTATGCTCAGTTAGCTGGCTGACTGATGTCTCAGTGGCAGTCAGGCAAGGGAAGTTTTTGGGGTCCTTTTGTTTTGTGTTACTGTTCTAAGGGCAAAGGCTGACCCTGCTCAGGGTGTGTCTTCAGAATTGTAGATGAGGTGATGGGTTTGTGGGCTGACCTGGGGCCTGGGGCCTTTGGAGCAAGGACTTACAGTGTCAACCCAAAGGCATGCAGTTTGAGCCCACCAGTCTCTCCTGTGTAATTTCTAGTCTCAAAACCTTGTGAAGGGTCATCTATGAGTAACTTCTGACCAGATGGCACATAACAACAACTAGTCGGCACACATCCTATTTAACGGAGTGTTTGGAAATGCCGTTTTTCTTTGATAAAACCTTAAAATGAAGAAGAGAATGCACATCAACTGAAGCACAAAGAACAGGGAAGATAATAATAGTAAAGGGGCCTAATTCTTTAGCAATTAGGCAGACTTTAGGAAAATAGCCAAAACCATTGAAGGAGATTTGTTGGTTTTTTTGTTTTGTTTTGTTTTGTTTTTTTACAGAACACAAGGCAGAAAGTGATTATAATCACAGTGCCATTAACAGAAGTAAGAGATAGTGGAAGAAGAGCACATTGAGGAGGGTTAGAAAAGCAGAATGGAACATAGAGGTGCAGAGAGGATACAGCTGTTGAGTTCAAATCAAGGATAATCTGTCATCTGTTTATAGTCACAGTGAAAGTCATAGATTGAATGGAATATGAGTGACTTGGGTCATTGCTTCCAGCTTGAGCCACTCACATAACCCTCTCCCTGCAATGAATCTCCATTTACTTTGAAAGCAATCTGCTTGTTTGGGGACTGTTCTTGAAGAGATTTGGCAGAGGGAAGGCTACTAGCAATTAACTTCTTATTACAGTTAAAATAATTGGAATTGTCTCTGGAGAAAGGCATGTCTGTTTCAGAAAGCTGTTAAATTTCATTTCCCCCTTCTGTCCATGTAGTCTATGCAACAGTTTTATTCCTCAGAAAGGATGATAGATCATAAATAGGGAATGACTTAGCAGTATATGTCTTTTGAAGTTGGAATACTAGCATTTGTTATTAGACTGGCTTCATCTTCCCAGGCAAAATGAATCAAAGATATTATCTAGAAACATTTTAAAATTTGCCGTGAAATGACAAAAGCCAGGGACTTCAAAACAAAGATTGGTTATTTTTCCTAAGTTTGTGATTCTGTGGTGGAAGTAAAAGCTATTTAAAAACAGAAGTTGCATAACATCTTGAATTTTCTGGTGCTAGTTAAGCTCATAAATCGTCTTCTTTTTTTTTTTAATCACAACTTCTGTTTTAAATAAATGAATAAAGATGATCATAGAATTTGAATTTCTGAGTGATATTAAGTATGTCACAGGCCAGTAATTAAGGGATTTCATTTCTAGATTTGGTAGCAGGCATGAGAGTCAAGATTAGGTGAGAGTTATGGGTTCTGTTGGTCTGAGTTCAAGACTAGAAATAAAGATATTCAGTTCAGTTCTGGCTTTGAAGTTGTGCCTGGGAAATGATAGTCAAGTTATCCTACCCACTGAAGATTCCGTTTTCTCTGTTGTGTAATGAAAGTGTTAAATATTTCTTCCTGGGTCACTGAAGTAGCAGCAAAAACAGTCAAAATAATTATAACAAAAATGGTGGCTTAGAAGGTTAAGAGTTGCCCTGCTAGCCAAAAAGGTTGGCAGTGTGAATCCATCAGCCCCTTTACAAGAGAAAGATGATGGAGTCTTCTCCCACTAAGATTTACAGCTTCAGAACCTGTTGACTAGTTGAAACAACAAAGCAGATTCATATAGTACATGGAGACACTTGATTGGGAGCTTTTTGAAGGAGCCTCAATTTTAATTTGTTGGCAATGAGAGAGTATGTAGACTCTTTTGAGAAGTTATATGATGTCAACATAGTAAATGTTTAGGAATTTGGGTATTCAGATTAATTATATACAGGATGAGTTTAGAAGGAAATAGAAAAATTGAGGATAAATACATAGAAAAAAAATGAGCCTGAAAGAAACTCCAGCTAGGCAACAGGAGTGATTAAATCCTACTGACTTTTTGTTTATTGCTTTTACAGACCACATTTTCTTTCTTGTTCCTAAAGTAGTTTAATAGTTGGCTGTATTTCCTTTACCAAACTATGCATATGTTTACCATATGAATAATTTCAAGTCTTTGGAGTTCTTCTTTATATGATTCTAGAATGGAAGAAGGCAAATATGATTAGTAAATTTAGAATACAATTTTAATGTGAGAAAATCAGTGAGCTTTCAGTAACAGATCCTCTGTCCAGCAGCTCTGAAGTCTTCCCTAACCTGAGCCAGTATCACTAATTTTGACATACTAACACCCATCGCCTCAGTTACTGTATCAGTTTAGCCTTAATTTAGTTAAACGACTTTACTTGAATATGTGTGTGTGTGTGTGTGTGTGTGTGTATACACATATATATAATATCTAAACATAGGGAGATACAGATAAAACTACCATCTATCGGTTTATCATACTATGAAGGTTTAAGTGTTGTAGTGTACTTCAAATCTGACAAGGTCCATGGTAGACAAGTATCAGTTGAACTTCTAGACCAAGATGAACTAGGAATGAAGATCTTACAATCTACTTATGTAAACGAGTCAAAAGAATCCTTATTGATCCCAACAGCCTATGTTTGATTTACATGCTTTGGGCATATCATCAGAAGGGATTAATCTCTGGGAGAAGATATTATCCTAGGTGAAATAGAGGACCAATGAGGACAAGTGAGGCATTGGTAAATTGGTTTAGCATGCTAGTTGCAATGATGGACTGAAACACCCTGACAATGAATCTGAGGCATGACTAGGCAAAGGTATATTTTGTTGTACATAATGTCACCATGACTTGGTGTAGATTTGATGACAGGTCTATCTATCTATCTATCTATCTATCTATCTATCTATCTATCTATCTATCTATTTCTCTCTCTATCATCTCTTTCTCTTATATTCTCTCTCTCTCTCATTTGAAGGTTTTAACAATCAAAACACATGACAGCAAAGAATTAGCCTTGTTATTTTCGTATAGTTGATTGCCATCAGGTTAAGCACGACTCATAATGACCCTATGAAAAATAGGCCTGAATCCTGTTCTATAACTATCATTGTTTCTCTCAGTTCTCCAGAGGCATCTTATTTAGGAAGTGAATGTCACTCTTGCTTCTAAACCTGTCTTAATCTGGGAGCTCTACCAAACACTGTCCACCATGGGTAACCGTTTTGGCATTTGACACACAAGTGGTACAGAGTTCAGCATTACAGCAACCCCTGGTTACCTCTGTACAGCAAATTAACAGACCAGTGCTATACCACTTAGAACAACATTCCTCCAAAATATAATAATACTAGGCATCATGAGAGCCACAGGCCCTTGAATCCAATTGACTTTTAAATACAAAGGCCCTCCACCAGGTTCTGTTGACTCTAAACAAGAGGCTTAAAAAAATCAAGCAAACATTATATAACTTATGATTTTGCCGTTGTTGTTTTGTGTGACCCATAGCAACCCCCTGTCCAGTAGCTCTGAAGCCTTCCCTAACGTGATCCAGTATCACTAATTCTGACATACCAACCCCCATCGTCTCAGTTACTGTATCAATCCATCTCATCCAGGGTATTCTCTCCTGTGCTGTCCCTCCACCCTTCTGAGCATGATGTTAACGCTAGTATTTGGAAAGTTTGATATCAGAGATATCTCCAAACTCCTGAAGTGCAATGAGGTCAGACTAAAGGCTAAGGCATGACTAATTCAGCCCACAGTCTTTCTAATCTCCCACCATGCATTTGAGAGATGGACAATGAGTAAGGATGATAAAAGAAGAATCAATGCATTTGTTTTAGGTTGTGATGGTTTAGAAGACTGCTGAATATCTCATGAGCTACCAAAATAACAGATAATAGGTGTTGGAGAAATTGCACCCAGAATGTTCCTTGGAGGTAAAGGTGATGATGTTGCATCTCACATATTTTGAACATCTTAGGAAAGGCTATTCCTTGGAAAAGGATATCATTCCTAGAAAGATAGATGGTCAACAAAAGAGGGGAAGACCCCAAGTGAGATAGATTGATGCAGTTTCTGCAGCAATGGACTCAAGTGTGTTGGGGATGATAAGGGTGATGAAGTAGAGAACGGCATTCCGATCTGTAGTTCGTGGGCTCACTATGAGTCATACTAGATTTGATGACACTTAACAACAACAACTAACCAAAGACAAGCTGAAGTGCTGTTGACTCTCTTGCTCTATGAATCTTTGCTACTCTTAGTTTATTTTGATTCCTCCCTGGTATATAGCGGGGGGATTCTGGTGACATAGTCTATAGCAAGTTGCACTGCTAACCCAAAAACGGCATGGTTCCAGTAAGGCAAATCCATCAGTGGCTTTGTGGGAGCAAAAGAGGCCATGTCCTGTTGGTGATCTTGTAACTCAGTAACCTACACATAGCTGACTCTGCACGGGGCCTCCAGGGTTATACATCACCTGGGAAGAGATTGTCCATCTGTGTCCATGGAACACCTGGTGGATTCAAACCAGCAGAAACACAGAGCCTTTGGGTTAACACAACAGAGAAGCAGACTACATCCACAGAACTCCTTGATGAAATTTAGTCTTGGAAATTCAATGGAGGGAGAATTGCTATTGTGTGAGAACTGACTGTATGGAAGTAAGGGTGACTTTATTGTTGTTGCTGGTTTTGTTTCAAATAACTATTTGTGGGAATAGACTTTCTGGCCATAGATTTGGTTTAGTTTATGTAGGTTTATTTGGCTATGCAGGAGAAAGAGCCTCTGTGGATTTCAAAGCTTATTATCTTCATAAAGACTATCACCAGAAAAGAGCTGACTTGATCCCGATTTCAGCTTAAAAAAACATAAATAAGGACCCTAAATGGACTCAGCCTGGGTCAAGCAATTGCTTCTTTTCAATATACCAAGAAAAACATTCTTAATGCCTTACTAAGAGTTTGCATTATATTCATCCTATATAGAGCAAGATTTCTCAACTTGTTGTGCCATGAACCTCTTCTTTTTTAACATATTAAGTGCAAGATTTAATGGCTTGACTAACAACACAATTATAAAAATGATGACAATAAATGACAGTCTGAGATTAAATAACGTTTTGAGAATAAATAATATTTTTGCTACTGAAAAGAGATGTAAAATGCCTATAATTTCTATTAGACAAAATTAGGGGTACTACTAATACTGCTATCTTCTTTTGCCTGTATTCATTATTGAAGGCCTGCAAAGGTGGATTTGAGGTCAGTGCAATAAAAGTGTAATATTCTTCTCATTCTAGTTCATAGTCATCTTGGATTCTACTCATAGATGACTGATAGTCCTGAAGAACCTTGTTATCAACAATTGTAATCAAAGTAATGATATGATCAGAAACTGTATCAGCTAGCTTGCTGCTGTTGTTTTTAGGTGCCATCGGTCAGTTAGGACTCCATGGACAGAGCACACAGAAAAATAACCCGCATTGCTTGGTTTTCCACTATCCTCACAATCATCGCTTCATTTGAGCTCATTGCTACCATCACTATATCACTCAGTCTCCTTAAATGTGTTCCTCCTTTTCAGTAACCTTTCAAATTCATTGTTGTTAGGTACTTTCAATTCAGGTATGACTCATAGCAACCCTATGAACAACAGGCCTGAACTCTTTCCTGTCCTGTGCCATCCTCATCATCTCTGACAGACTTGAGTCTCTTTCTGCTGTTACCATGTCAATCCATCTCAGTGAGGATCTTCCTCTCTTTTGCTCACCCTCCACCTTTCTGAGAATGATTTCCCTTTCCAAGGAATAGGCTCTCCTGGCGACATGACCAAAGTGAGATAAATGAATATTCAGTATTCTTGCCTCTACGGAACACTCTGGCAGCACTGTTTCTAGGATATATATCTCTTTGTTCTTTTGGCAGTCAATGGGGTATTTAATGCTCTTCTCCAACACCACAATTCAATGACATCAATTCTTCTTCGATCATCCTTATTCACTGTTCAGCTTTCAGACACATAAGTAATTGAAAAGTCCATGTTCAATATCAGGCACACCTTAGTCTTCAGACTCATGTTATTGCTCTCAGTTATTTGGAGAGGTTCCTGACAGTGGATTTTCCCACTGCAATACATCTCCTTATTTCCTGACTGCTTGACTGTGGATCAAAGTAAGATGAAATTATTGACAGTTTCCATTTTCTCCATCTTATTGGTCCAGTGCTGAGGATTTTTGTGTTCTTGATGTTAGGATGCAGTCCTATGGAGTCTTCTGCAGCAAGCAATTCAAGTCTTCCTCACTTTCTACAGAGGCATCTGCATAACACAGGTTGCTCATGAGTCTTCCTCCTATCCTGGTGCCACATTTTTCTTCACAGAGTCGAACATCTCCAATGATTTGTTCAACATACAAATTGAGTAAATATGGAAAAACTATCCCTGCAGACACCCTTACTGATTTTAAACCATACGGTATTCCCTTGCATTATTTGGATGACAGTTCTTTCTTGATCTAGATATAGATTTTCTATGAGCAAAATTAAGTCTTCTGGAATTACTATTCTTCTCAGTGTTTGTCATAGTTTGTTATGATCTATTGTTGTTGAGTACTGTAGATTCGGAACCGACCCATAGTTGACCCTCCAGTGGGTTAGTTGGCCCTCCAGTGAACTTTCAGAGGCAGCTAATCACAGGGGAGGAGATTTCCCATCCTTCTCCTGTGGGGCAGCTGGTGGCCTCGAACCATGTGCTTTTGGGATTGCAGTGCAGCTGCTTGGCACCCTGCCACCAGAGCTCCCTGTTATGATTTACCTAGCCAATGCTCCTCCATTTTTCATGATGCTGGCAGTTTGTCCATTGATGAGAATCTTGGTTTTATTGATGTTGTTTTTGTTGTTAAGTGCCGTCAAGTTGCAGGTGACTCATAGCGACCCTATGAAGGAGAGTCCTAGATGCTTAGGTGCCTTTCATCTTCTCTCCAAGTTCATAGGGTTTCCAGAGACAAGCTATTATGGAAGTGGATGCCACTCCTCCTTCCACGCTTGTTTTAATTGGGGAGCACCACCCTACTCTCTGTCCGCATTGGGTAACCAGCCATTAATTCATTTGACACATCAGTGTCACAGTGTTCAGCCTCACAGCAACCAAAAGTGACCACAGCATGGCAACTTGTATACCATGGCTATACGACCTAGATGAATGTCTGAACAAAAACAATGAAAGACTGGCCTGAGGGCCGCAAGCCCAAGGGCCCTTTTGGGCTTGAAGACCCTGCTGCCTTAAACCCTAGGCCAAACCTGGCTTGCCTGGCTTGCCTGGCTCCTGGAGGCAGAGTAGTCCTTCACGTCTGAAAACTGCCACAACACCCACACACACAGCACCATGCTCTCTCTGGTAACCGGGCCATAGCAACCCTGGGTGGAGCAAACCTGGGAGAACATGGCCACCTTCTCTCTCTTCCCCTACAGGGCTTGAAGTCCTCTGCTGCCTTAAATCCTAGGCCAAGCCTGGCTTGCCTGGCTACTGGAGGCAGTGTAGTCCTTTGCATCTGAAAACTGCCACAACACATGCACACACAGCACCGTGCTCTCTCTGGCAACCAGGCCATAGCAACCCTGGGCAGAGCAAACCTGGGAGAACATGGCCACCACCTCTCCCCACTTCCCTTTCAGGGCTTGAAGCCCTCTGCTGCCTTAATTTTATTGATAGTGAGGTTAAATACATATTGCAAGCTATACACAGTCCTTAACCCTCTACAGCAAATACTTCAGGCCTTCCTCAGTTTCAGCCAGCAAGGTTGTGTCATCTGCACAATGAGGGTTGCTGAGGAATCTTTCTCCAATTCTGATGCCTCATTCCTCCTCACACAGACCAGCTTCCCAAATTATCTGTTGCCCAGATAGATTGAAAAGATGTGGAGAGAGGACACATCCTTGAAACACTCTCATCCTGAATTTGAACAATACAATGTTTCTTTGCTCTGTTCTGACAACTGCCTTCTGGTGCAATTATAGTTTTCACAAGAGCATAATCAGGTGTCCAGGAATTTCAATTCTTCTTAAGGTTGGCCACAATTTGTTGGGATCCACACCGTCAAATGTCTTTGCATAGTCAATGAGACACAAACATTCCTCTAGTACTGTTTTTAGCCAATATCTGACATTTGTGATGATATCGCTAGTGTCATGGCCTCGTCTAAACCCAGTTTGCATTTCTTGTGGTTCTTTTCAACATACTGTTCCGGTCAGTTTTGGATGATCCTCATTAGCAAGCACAAATCCTCTTGGAATTGGAATTCCTGAACATGTACAAGGGATGCAAGATATAAATCTTACTATCTTCGCTTCTCAGAAGCACTCTGGTTCGACCTCTTCCAAAACAGATTAATAATCTGACAGCCTATGGTATAGTTAATATTCTTCCTCAAAACGAATTCAAAAGGCACAGATTCTTCTTTGGTCATCCTTATTTATTGTCCTACTTTTACATACACAGGAGGTGATTGAAAATGTCATAATTTTGGAATTTATCATTGGGAAAATTAGAGGGTTGGATTCCTTTCGGTGGCTTCCCTATATTTGTGAGTTAAGTAAAAAAGGCCACCAGAACTCCCTGTTATGATCTACATAGTCAAATACACCTCCATTTTTCATGATGCTGCCAGTTTGTCCATTGATGAGAATCTTTGTTTTATTAATGAGCTTAAATCCATACTCCAAACTATACACAGCCCTTAACCCTCTGCAGCAAACACTTCAGCAAGCCAGGCTGTATCATCTGCATAATCAGGGTTGCTTATGAATCTTCCTCCAATCCTGATGGAACATCCCTAAAGAAAAAGTTGCATTGAAATCCCAATGGCATGCAGTTTGAAGCCACCAGCTGCTCTATGGGAGAAGATGGGCAATCGCCTTGCTTGCCATTAAGTGCCTCCAAAAACCCTCCAGAGTTATCTGTGGGTTGGTTGGTTCTCACAATACAGTACTCAACAACAACAAACAAACAACTTTTAACCTATTAAATGATTGCAGTTGTAATTAAACTCAGTGATATTGAAAGGATAAAATAAGACAATACATGCAACATGATTAGTGAGGTTATGGCAGGGCAGTTATAAATCAAAGCGAAGCATGTGAGGTAATGATACTCTTTGCTACCTCTTATGCTGTGTGGCTATTGATACGTATTTGTAGGGAAAATCTTTAGTTATCTTCTTGGAAAGAGTGCTAGACTATTTCATATTAAACCTTTCTTGGAAGGAGATGGGGGAGAATGATATTTCCTTTTCCTGTTAGTTTAGGGTTACAGGCATAAATTCAGTGACATCTTGGAAAGAGTGACTTATCATATGGATGGCAGATGGGACTGTCATATTTCTTAAAATACCAACAGCATAACCAGGAAGGGTTCTGTTCTAAGTTTGGGATGTAAGCTCAGAGTCTTGGGCATGGCAAGCTGTGCATTCCAACCTCCTGAAATAATTCTTGCTAGCTAAAATAACACTGAAGTTGCTAGAATTTTAGTGGATCTTGCATCCAACACCTGGCTCTTCGTTCAATTGTTTATACTCAGGATTTTAATTTTAGATTTAAGCTTCATATTTTTCCTACTACTCCAGATATTTTTTATTTTCAAACTGAATTGAAATTGTTTGTGATTTACCAGCAGATTTTATAATTCCAGCTTTTACTTTAAGTATACAAAATGCTATAGGAATCCATTAGTATACACTGATGTGCTCTGTCTCTTCTGCCAGGACAAATGTTCATGTGCTTTGCCAGTTCCTTTCCTATTCAATTTCAAATTTCATTGACAAATTTATTTAATAGGGGGTAAGTAATGAAGGGTAGTGCTTTGATTAGTTGACCTTTCTTCTTTTTTAAAAATCTTCATTGTTTTACTTATATCAATGACACTTAAAATATTAAAATATATTTTAACAAGACTGGTTAGTCAGACTAGAAATCTCCATGAGGTGCTGTGTGAAGTCCCTTTAAATTTTCAGCAAAGCCAGCTACTTCTTAGGAATCTCACATCCTTTTCTTAGTTTATTTGTATCTGTATGATTGCTGACACATACTGGAATAGCATTTTATACACCTTATCCAAAATCCTTTTATGTTCAGAGTATTTTTCCCCCTCCTCTGCTTGTCCTTGTAGATTAGTGGCTTTCTTGCAATCTGTTCCACTGGAGGTGAATTTCTTTCTTCAACTGTTCCAAACTGTATCTAAGTCATTTTTCATAATGAAACTCTGGAATTCAGAAGATCAATTTCTACTTTTTTTTTCAGCCTGCAGTCTGCATTCATCTCACTACCACGACATGTACCACAAATATTGTAAATGCGTCCATCAGACTATGGACTGCTAGCAGTAAGGTACTTCCAATTCATTTTTTCATTTATTCGATCAAACATTCATTTATTTCTTGAACTATATCTGACCAGTATATATTCTCCTCTCTCTGGGACTTTTAATTCACTCTTTCATTTTTTTCCAATCAAAAATTAACTTACTTATTGCAATTGGTTTCACTGGAGGTGGATTTTTTTCTTCAGCTCTTCCAAATGGCACCCAAGTCTTTCATAATGAAACTCTGGGATTGAAAAAAAGTCAATTAATGATCTTATTTTTTCCAGCATTCTAGTCTGCATTTATATCACTTTCACAACACTTACACAAATATTGTAATTGCATCCACAAGACTATGAACTTCTAGGAACCAGGGGCTTTTAATTCATCCTTTCATTTGTTGTTGTTATGTGCCCTTGAGTCACTTGCGACTCATAGTGACCCTAGGTGCAACAGCTCTGAATCCTGCTCTATCAGGTGCCAACCTTGTTGTCTCGAACACACCTACTCTCATTACCCCAGTCACTGAGTCAATCCATCTTATTGAAGGTCTTCCTCTCTCTCCTTCATTTATTCAATCAAAAATTAACTTATTCATTATCCTGTATCTGACAAGTACATATTTTGGTGACAAATTTGATAACGTTTCTATTTGCACACAATTTAGTGTCTAATAAAGTATGCCCATCATTTCAAATCCCCAAATACTTCACAACAAGTTTGCCACATGAGTCTGCTAATTAATGTTATCAGATTAAATAATGAAAACCTGATATTATAATTAGCAAACCTGCTTAAGTAAATGGCTGAATTTGCCCTTATCTAGGTAATAATAAATACAGGCTATCCTGAGAACTGTGGTTAAGGGGAAAGTAGGAGAAATGTGAAATGTTTTGTAAAACCTATCTTTTTCTTCTTAGGCAAGGCATGATTTAATTTTTGAGAAGGCCACTGTATTAGCAATGAGTTTTCAGGGAGCAATGCGTCATTTTTAAAACATTCCAGTGCTGACCTAAGAAAAGACTGCCCTGAAGGTATTTCAGGCCTCAAAATGTTCATTTCTGATGATTATATTCAGATGGGTGTTCATCAACATGCAGTGACATCTTGCTATAATGGAGTGTGTTTCCTCTGCCTGAATAGATTCCAGTGCTCCATTCATTTGATAGTTTTATTCATGAAAAATCTAATCTGCATCAACTATCCTCTGTTTCATTAACTTTGCAATAACAACCTGTAACCAAAGATAACGCAGAATGGATTTTACTAATAGAGCATGTTATAAGAAATATACCAAATGTTTCATGTAAATAGGAATGTGTTTGTTTTGCTATTAAGGCTGAAATGAGGTGAGGTAAGTAACTCTCACCACATAGTTAGATTAAATAAGAGAAATTTAATTCATACTTGCAGAGCATAGGAACAGGCGTATTTGGAAATAATGTTAAGTGAAAGGTTAGGATTAGGACCCTTGATAGGAAAGTTGGAGTTGTGTTCTTGTGTACCATCCTGTCAGAACCAACTCAGAGCTGCCTCTCCAGCAGATTTTCAGAGGCAGATAATCTCTTGGCCATCTTTCTCCTCTGGATAAAAAAAACACAGAAGCTGTTTAAAACATACAACAGAACCACAGAGACAGATGCGTTACATTATATTGTAGTCTGCTACAGAACAGTTTAAAAAAGCTTATTATTTTTGTGGGGTTTTTTTATCAAGTTAAAACCAACTCATAGCTGACTCCTTAGTGGATTTTCAGAGGCAGTAAATCACACAAGAGAAATTTACCCATTTTTCTCACACAAAGCATCTGATAGGGTTGACCTTCCTACCTTTGGGGTGGTAGCTCAACTCCTTACTAAGCCACCAGAACTCCTTTACAAAAGTACATGTACCATAAAGGTAAATCGCTGACTCTGAGAGATGTTAGACAAATCACTTGATATAGCATCAGTCCTCTCATCATTTTCTTCTTCCTAAAGACAGAGAGAAGGTAGTTCCTGGAGCCTCTTTTTTTTTCCCCCAGAGTATGCAGGGACATAAAATTCTTGTTTACCACTAGGCCACCAGAGGTCCCTATCAGTAGTAGTAGTAGTAATAATAATAATAATAAAGTCCTTATTTTTTTTTTATGTTACTATTTTCTTAAAAGGGAGATTTGGTGTAGACCATAGAGAGGAGCAGTGCTAACATAAAGATGGTGGCTCTCTATTAAAATTTCCCAATACCTTTGAGAGAGAATGATAGACAATCTCTTTTCAGGGAATTTGTATTCTCTGCAAACTCCCTGAAACATCACTTTTGAGTCAGTTCTGACTAGATGGCAATGAATTCAAGTTAAAGTTTTTATTTTCTTAAATAAACAACGTTGATATTAGTTACATATTTACTTTTGGATAAATATTAACTCTGTCCAGAGCCTTGCACAGGTGTAAAAATTACAGTATCTTCTCCTCAAAGAAACAGAATCACTGTAAGTTTTGTGGCAATTTTTGTTTTATTATGGAAATGAGAATGTGGAAAAATGGAGGAAGAATGAGGAAATAGAAATTAGAAGTGAAAGTTAGAGGACTGTAGTAGGAACTGCTAACTAGTCTACCTAATATACTGGGGTAAGTGAACAGGCTAGCAGCAATGTGAACAGAAAAAAGGGAGATTTTGAGGGGAATGGTCTAAAGAAGCTGCTGCCTTGGAGATAACTCTTACCACTACTGTGGAAAAGGTAACTTTTTGTGGATGTCCAGAAAAGTGTTTCTGGTTTGATCTGAGGTTATTTTTAACCTAAATAATTTTCCTGTATCAGTAGCTAGACGTGGAGTGGAAAGCATGGTTGAGCCTGGATCTTCATACTTTCTTATTGTATTGAACTGCAAGAGAGTATTGCTCAATTACAAATCTACTTTCCAAAAGTTCCTTTTTTGGTCAACTCTGATCTGAAACAATATAATCGTCTTTGGCTGTAGGGGCAGGCAAAGGCATTTGACTGTGTTGATCATAACAAACTAGAGCTAACATTGAGAAAAATGGGAATTCCTGAACACATATTTATCTTTATACAAAATCTATACCTAGACCAATAACTAGTTGTCTACATAGAACAAGGGGACATTTCATAATTTAAAATTAAGAAAGGCATTTCTCCACACCTATTCAATCATATGGCAAGCAAATCATTGAAGAATCTGGCTTTTATGAAGAACAATGTGACATCAAGCCTGAAGGAAGAGTCATCAACAACCTGCATTATGCAGATCACACAACCTTGTTTGCTTAAAGTCAGAAGGACTTGAGACATTTGCTGAAGAATCAAGGACTGTAATCCTTGTAGGCCTTCAATATAGATCTCAACATGAAGAAAATAAAAACCCTCTGAAATAAATAAAGCAACTAAAAACAGGATGTGTGTAACTGTTCAACAGAGGAAAAGGAAAAGGACAAGTGGGTAGGAGTGGGGAAGAAGAGGAAAGCTAGGCATCAGAGATTAGTGGACAGAGTGTGGAGGAGTGAAAGAAGAGAGAAAGCACAATGAGGGTCTGATGAGAAAAGCATTGATCAACAGTAATTAATTATATAAAGCAAAATGTATGTGAGTGCATAAAACAAAATGTACATGAACGATGATACACAATGTGTTTGAAAGATTGTATGAAAACCAATTTAAAAATGAAAGAAAGAAAGAAAGAAGGGAGGGAGGGAGGGAGGGAGGGAGAGAGAGAGAGAGAGAGAGAGAGAGAGAGAGAGAGAGAGA
>NW_006399779.1:6859715-6869773 GCF_000299155.1 Elephantulus edwardii | reverse complement strand
AAAGAAAGAAAGAAAGAAAGAAAGAAAGAAAGAAAGAAAGAAAGAAAGAAAGAAAGAAAGAAAGAAAGAAAGAAAAAGAAAACAAAAAACTTCACCACTGGGCAAACAGACAACATCATAATAGACAGAAGTTTGAAATTGCCAACGATTTCATCTTACTTGTATCCACAGTCAAAAGCCTTGGTATGAGCAATAAGGAGATCAAGAAATGTATGTTGTTGTTATGTGTCTACAACTCATTGAGAGAGACCTTACGAACAATGGCTCTGAACCTTGCTCTATCCTGAGCCAACCTCACAATTTAAGACAAACCTGACCCCATTGCCACAGTCACTATGTCAATCAATCTTGTTTGGGGTCTTCCTCTTCTTCACTAACCCTCTAATCCTCCAAGAATTATGTCTTTCTCCAAGGACTTGTCCCTCCTAGAAACATGCCCAAAGTAATCCTTGCCTCCAAGAAGCAAACTGGTTTCACTCTTTCTAGGACAGACTTATTTGTTCTCTTAACAGACCATGTCTAATACTCTTCTCCAACACAACTCAAAGCCATCAGTTTTCCACTGTCAGTCATCCTGTCACTGTCCAGTTCCCAGATGTATGGCAAGAAATTGAAAAGACCATGGCCTGGTTCATTCACACCTTAGTCTCTAAACTGACATCATTGCTCTTTAGCACTCTGAGCGATCTTTGACAGTAGACTTTCCCAACTCAACTTGTCTATTGATTCCCTGACTGCTGATGCCAAGAATACAGTTGTGGATCAAAACAAGATGAAATCATTAGCAATCTCAGTCCTTTCTCCATCTATCATGATACTTCCTATTGGCTCAATGGTAAGAATCTTTGTTTTCTTGATGTTGAATTTCAATCTATATTGAAGCCTGCAATCTTTGACCTTCCACAGCAAGCACTTCAAGTTTCCCTCAGATTCAGTGAGCAAGGTTGTGTCATCTGCATAATGCATGTCGTTGATGTGCCTTCTTCCACTCTTGATGTCACATTCTTCTTCATAAAGTGCAGCCTCCCAAATGGTGAATTCCACATATAAATTGAAAAAGTATGGAGGAAGGATATGCCCTTAGCAATCTTTTCTTGATTTTGAATCATGTAGCATTCCCTTGCTCTGTTATTTCAACAGCTTCCTGGTCCAGATATAGTTTTTGCATGAGCACAATCAATGTTCTGGGATTCCCATTTTTCTCAATATTAGCCACAATTTGTTGCAATCTACACAAATACCTTTGCATAGTCAATAAAACACAAATAGATATTTTTCTAGTACTACTCAGTTTCAGCCATGATCCATCTGGCATCAGCAATGATAAGAGGGCATGGCCTCTTCTAAATCCAGCTTGTATTTCTGTCAATTCTCTGTCAGTGTACTATTCTAGTCATTCTTTATACTCTTCAGCAAGATTTCTCTTGCATGCAATATTGTTCAATAATTTCCACATTCTACAGAATCCCATTTTTGGGAATAAGAATAAAGATGGACCCCCTCCAATCAGTTGGCCAGGGTAACTGTCCTCCAGATTTCTTGGCACAAACTGGTGAGCACATCCAGGACAGCATGTGTTTGTTGAAATATCTCAATTTGTGTTCCATCAACTCCTGAGCTTTTATTTTTTGCCAATTCCTTAAGAGTAGTTCAAACATTCTCCTTTATTATCTTGCTTCTTGATCATACTTGATCTTGCTACTTGCTGAAAATAATTCTGTGCCAGCCAATTCTTTTTGGTACAGTGACTCTGTGTATTCTTCCATCTTCTTTTGATTCTTCCTGAAACGTCCAGTTTATTGCCCATAGCATTCTTAAGTATTGCAAATTTTGGTTTTAATTTATTTTTTAATTTCATCAGCTTAAGAAATGCTGAGCAAGTTTTTCTCTTATTTTCTTACTGCAGCTCTTTGTACATTTTTTCATAATACATTGCTTTTTCTTCATGAGCTGCACTTTGAACTCTGTTCAACTCTTTAACTCTCTCATTCCTTCCCTTTATTTTAGTTTTGAAGCATTCTAGTGTAATATTCAGTCTCCTAGGGCATCCATCTTGGTATTTTGTTCCATCTCTCTTTTTGTAATGACCTTTTACTTTCTTCATTTATGATATTCTTGGTATCATTCTGCAGCTCATCTGGTGTTCTTTAGTGTTGGATGCCTCAAACCTGTTCTTGAGAAGGTTTTTAAACTCAGATGGAACAGACTTGGGTCATATTTTGGGTTTTGTTTTCCTTTTCTATAGCTTCAATTTGGATTTTCACATGAGTCGTCAATGGCCTGTTCCATAGTAAGCACATTATCTGGTTTTTACAACTGATATTGAGCTTCTCTAATGATTATTTTTCACATATATAATCAATCTGATTCCTGTGTAGTCCATCAGGTGAGGTCATTTTGTATTGTTCCCATTGTGTTTTTTATAAAAGATAATTGCGATGAATAAATAATTTACTATACAAAATTCTATCCTTGAATCTCCTGTCTCATTTCTGTCACCAAGTTCGACTACTGGTCCTTCTTTCTTCTTCCCAACTTTTACATTCAGTCACTAACTATTATTAATGAATGTTGGGTGCATGTCCAATAGATTTCAGACCACAAAAGTTGGCAGAAATCTTCTATTTCCCCCTTTTTGGATTTAATTCTTTAGTACTGGGAACTTGTCAGAGACCTTTCCAAAGTCCTAAAAAGTAATGGTGCCAATTTAAAGACCAAAGTGCTTCTGATTCAAGCCATGTTTTCCCCCATCACTTGCTTTGTATCTGAGAGCTGAACAGTGAATAAAGATGACTGAAGAATTATTGATGCTTTGAAATGTGATGGTAGAGAAGAACACTGAGTATTCCACAGACTCCTGAAGAACAAACAGATATGTCTCAGAGAAGAAGCAATCAGAGTGCTCCTTGGATGAGAAGCTTTGTCTCTTATACTTTGGGAATATTGTTAGAAGCTGCCATTCCTTGGAGAGAGACACAATGTTTGGAAAGATTCAAGGTTAGCAACGATAAGAAGAACCTTAGTGAGCTGCATCAATATAGTTACTACGACAATGGGCTCTTGTGTGTGGGAGATGATAAGGATGGTGCGGTACAGAACAGAATTCAGACCTGTTGTTCATAAGGTCACTATGAGATATCCAACTTGATGGCACCTAGTAGTAACAACAGCAAACACATGAGCGTGGGGGGTGTGGGGGGCGGATGACAGGGAAGAAGCTAGATGTGTTTGATCTAAGTCTTCTTGAGACAAAATTCAACTATACATGACACTAGATACTATCTTTAAGTCTTTTTAACTTGACAGTTAAACCAAGACCGAAGATTAAAGGCACTAACTAAAACAAAAGGGAATTCTCATGGTCTAGCTTAAGGAGCTGTACTATCAGTCCTTGGAGAGGGACATCATGCTTGGGAGGGTGGAGGGTAGGCGCAAGAGGGGAAGACCCTCTATGAGATGGATTGATTCAGTGACTGGGGAAATCGGGATGGGTGTGTCAGAAGCAGTGCGATTGGCACAGGATAGAGCACGGTTTAGGGCTGTTGTACATAGGGTCGCTATGAGTTGTAAACGACTCGACAGCACATAACAACAACAACAACAAACAGCTTATAATATCATTTATTCATTCATTCAGAATATAGACCATTCATTCTGTTGTAAATCTCTTACACTTCTAATTCCTTCATGGTATCTGCATCCCAAGGACCTACTTTCATTTCTTCCCCTCTTGTAGACATTTTGTTGAGACTGTTTCAGTTTTAAATTAAGAAATCTTATTGAAAAACAAAAGAGCAACAGAAAACAAAACAAGAAAAAAACCCAGCACCATTGGCTCAGCGTGTTTTAGTGAGGCCTATTTCATAATTTAATCTTTTCAATTTGACAGTCCCTCCTTGACATGGAATGACACATTTTTCATATGTTTCTTATGTTTCTTCTTCTGTTGTGTTTATAATAATTGTCACCTCTCCAAGAATCTTGCAAAATTATAATTATCATACTTACCTTTCTTCTAGAGTCTAGTATGGTCACAAGGAGGCACACAAAGACTTCATTGGTCCAGGAATAGCCTTTAACTGGTGATTAGTTAAGCATGGCCTTTCTTTACAGCACTCATGATTATAAAGGCAAGTAACTTTTCTGTATTTTTGTAGTAAGTAATAAATAAAGGTAAGTAATATTTTTGTATTTTTAGTTTCTTTATTCTTTTTAAATAAGGATGTTCTGGTTGCGTAGTCTGTGGGGAGTTGTAGTGCAAATCCCAAGGTCATGCCTCTGCTGAAGAAAGATAGACAATCTCATCCTGTGTAATTTATAGACCCCAAATCTGCTGGAGGGTCAGTTGTGAGTTGATTCTATCTGGAAAGCCATGAGTGAGTGAGTTATCCTTTTCAGACAAACTTTGAATCTTATCAGCAGAGAAACAAACTTCTAAACAGAACAGAGCTATATAGCATCCTTTTGCGGTTACCCTTTTATTAACCAAGAAAAACTACTGTGCTTGACTAAGATTTGAAAAGACCTAAAAGCTTGATCTTTCTAAAATTCTTTTCTCTAATATTTACATGTAGAATTCTGTTGTTGTTGTTTTTATGTGTCATCAAGTCACTTGAGACTCATAGAGACCCTATGTCCAAGAGCCCTAAACCCTGCTCTATCCTATACCAACCTCACTGTCTCCGATACACTATTCCCATTACCTCAATCACTGAATCGATCCATATTATCGAGGGTCTTCCTCTCCTGTGCCATCCCTCCACTCTCCCAAACATGATGTCCCTTTCCAAGGACTGGTCCCTCATTGCAACATGCCCAAACTATGTCAGAATCCTTGCCTACAAGGAGTAGCCTGGCTTCACCCTTTCCAGGACAAACCTGTTTGTTCTCCTAGTGTTGGTATATTCAACACTCTTCTCCAATTCTCTTTCTATCATCCTTAGTCACTGTCCAGCTCTCCAATGCATAGCACACAATTGCAAAGATGATAGCTCACATCAGGCACACCTTAGTCTCCATCCTGACATTGCTGCACTTCAGTAATTTGGAGAGGTCCCTGACAGCTGACTTCCCAATGCAATCTCTCTCTTGATTTTCTGACTGCTAGTACCAAATGTTTTGCCTGTGGAGCTGAGCAAACAAAAACAAAAATATTTATATGTAGTATCCTAATCTTTATAATAATAAATTAATAGATGCTTACCTAAATAATTCACTTAATTAAAACTCTTGGTCTCAAAAATACCAAAAACAAACCAAAAAATCCCCACACAACCAAAAAAAATAATTCTTATTCTCTTCAATATTTTAGGTCTAATAACTTTTGAGGTTAAAATGCCTAAAGACAGTTAAAGACATTATGGATGTCTTTTTGGCTATTAGCATAGTGTTTTCTATGAACATAAGAAGTAAGACTTTCCATTAATTCACTGACTAACTATGTATAAGATTGAAAAAGGTCAACACGGGTTTTATCAAAACACAGTGCCTGTCACTGTGTCCTGAACTCCACCATGTTTCAAGCTGGTGGTGTCCAGATGGCCATGGAATCTGTGGAAGTTTATTGATAGAAACAAATACCAAGATGAGAATATTCATTAAGGCAATAATTTATGTAAATGTAATTATAATTCATCACTTTCTGCTACTTCGTGTAATGCAGAGGCAGTCTATTTTATTCCTTATTTTCTTGAAATTGATTGCAAAGCTAAAAGTTCCATCTTTCAACTGTGTTGTTTAAATTATTCATGTCAAACAACTAATCGATTATTAGTTTTTCTTTCATATTAACATTTCCACTAATAAATTTCATCTTCGTGTAGACTTGGTGATGGATATAGTTTGCTTTTGCTAGTGACGATGGTTTTTCACACTGATTCTTTCTTCGTGTTTGTGTGATATCTGTCTACAGATTCATGTGAAGGAGCCACTCCAGTCAATTTATTTATTTATTTATTTATTTATTGGTGGCTTTTTTGTTGTTGTTTTTTTTTTTTCATGACATGGATGTGTAACTTGAAGCTTGCCTTCAAATATGGAGGGGCGCAAGTGACTGAGGAAAGATCCTGGCAACTTTAGGATTATGGTAAATACTTTCATTAAGAGGTAATTGCACATATGTCAAGTCCTATGCAGTGATGGGACCATTTTGATTCTCTCTTCTTTATAATAGAAGCAGGAAATTTTATTATGCCTGCCATTAACATGCCAGGACTTTGGACTTCAAAGCCACCCAATCAGAAGTTACATAAGAATGATTTAGCAAACAAAATAAATTAAGAGAAAGCAGTAGTTGACCATGTTCAGCTGTACAAAGCCTGTTTCCCTTTCAGTCAGCTACTTGAGGCTGGTCCTTACAATCTGGCATGTACCTTGTCTTATGCAAAGTCCATACGGGATCCTAGAAGAAAGTGTGACAAATATGTATGTAGGATCAGACAATGTTGCTGTAGTTGAAGGCATGGACCACAGCAGCAATATAGATGAACACACAGCAGTGATATAAACTAAGACAGCAGGACAAACTTTGTGCTCAGAGAAAAAAGAAAACAAAACCCAAGATCCAGCGTAAGAATTTCATCAGTCAGAGTGTAAGAAGATGAGATGACCACAGCAAACTGTATCAGGTTTGTCCAGAGCTTTATCTATTTCTTCATGTTGTTGCTGTTATGTGCTGTTCACTCAAAACTGTGTCATAGCTGCCCTTCTAGCAGGTTTTCAGAGGCTACAAATTGACAAGGAGGAAATTGCCCGTCTTTCTCCCACAGAGCAACAGGTGAATTCTAACCATGTGCCTTTGGCTATGTGGTGCAGTTCCTTACCACTAGGCCAACTGAGCTCCTATATTTCTTCATAGGTCTAATGAATTAATAATGTACTTGTAAAGAGATGCAGCATAGTCTTTGCTTCTGTTGCTGTTATGTGCCATCGAGTCGCTTGCAACTCATAACGACTCTATGTACAACAGCCCTATACCCTGCTCTATACTGTGCCAATCTTATTATCTCTGATACACCTACCCTCATTATCCTAGTCACTGAATCAATCCATCTTATAGAAGGTCTTCTTCCCTTGTGCTATGCCTCCACCCTTCCAAGAATGACGTCTCTCTCCAACGACTGATCCCATCCTGCAATCTGTTGAAAGTATGTCAGACGAAGCTTCAGAATCTTTGCCTCCAAGGAGCAGCCTGTTTTCACCCTCTCTAGGAGGAACTTGTTTGTTCTTCTAGCAGTCCATGGTATATTCAATACTCTTCTCTAATTCTTCCAGTCATTATCCAGCTTTCCGATGCATAGCAAGTAATTGCAAAGACTATGGCCTCGATCAGGAGCACCCTAGTCTCCAGACTGACATCGTTGTTCTTCAGTACTTTGGAGAGGTCTCTGACAGCAGACTTTCTTTACTTGTCTTTTATGGCTGTTAGGATATCTAGATCCATTTGATTTTTAAAAACTATTACCCTCATCTGAGTAGTATTGTCAGTTAATTACTTCAGATATTTTTCTCCCTTATTGTCTAGGCCCTGCTTAGAAAAATATTGTTTAGTGTTTTAATTCTTCCCTCTACTACTAAGGTTCCAAGCAGATGCACAAAAGTGAAATTTTAAAATTATTTTTAAAAGTTAAAGTAAGAGATAAACTTACAGTGGAAAACATTAAACTTGATCCACTTGATAGCATAATTTGGAGATTTCAGCTTGGATTCCATAAGAGTCCATGCAGGGTGGGCTAACTCTAATTTCAGTGCTGTATGAAGTATTATGGTAACACATGACACAAAAATGGTGTCTGTTCAACGTTCAAGTTATTTTATGAAAGAGGTGTGTTCCTACATTTCTGCAACCATTCAGTGTCATCACCTGTGAGAGGAGGGACATAGGAGTTCAATCCACTCTTCAGAAAGAGGACTTTAACTAAGACAAGGGAACATACTGGGTATTACTCAGCTCAAATAAGACAGAAATAGTTTTTCAAGATCATCCTGTACATGCACCAACTGACCTCAACCATTGTAGTGGTTGTAAACCTCTCAGGAACAAAACTGGGAGGTGATATGGTCACTTATCAAGATGTGGATTCCTTTAACAATGGAAATCCAGGGAAAGGTGATTTTGTGACCTCTCTCTCCTGTTATATTATACTTTATCACAGAGGTATAAATATGCCCCCACATATTTCCCAGAGCAACTCAATTGATTCTGACCAGTGACCTTATGACATTATCTTCCAAGGCATGCCTTCAGTGCTTGCAAAGGAAAGTTGTCTATAGATATAGCAGCTGTTTTTGTGTTAGACCTTAGTAAGGCTATGAACTCAGGAAGACAATGGAAAACATAAACAGAAGAAAGTAGATATGAACACATCTATACGTATAAATACAGGCAATTCCTATCAAGCTCTTAGTTTCTCCTTGGAAGATGAAAACAACTATTTCTTAGATGTTTTATCTGGCTGCCCGTGAGAAGCTGAGTATTGTGAGCAGTCTTTCCTTTTGTTCCATAACCAGAAAAATATATTCACTTTTTTTGTTCCAGTCCTTGTGATGGGTACATTTTAGTTTTCTATGCAGTAAAATGCTGGAGTCATAAGGGATGCCAGTCCATTATCCTAACTACAGAGGGATGGATAACCAATCTGCACTGTTGGAGCAATCCACGGAAAGCAACAGTAGATGATTGAGAGCATTGTCTGATCCTGGGGCAATGGGGGTAGGTATATCAGAGTTAGTGAGAGTGGCTCAGAACAGGGCAGGGTTCAGAGCTACTGTACCTAGGGTCACTATGGGTCACAGATGACTTAACTGCACATAACCACAACAGCAAGAAGACCTTAAACTGTGGGTGACCTTAGTTTCCATCCCTAGTCCCTCGGCATTTCTGGAATCCATCAAAAAACTAGGGACACTTTCCTCCTAGGGGGTAGTAAGACTCAGAGGGAATTTTGCTATAGTTTAGATTCTTCTAAAGTTTACTTTCCTTTTCATCTTTCCTGAGCAAGAGAAGGGGCTAGGGGTGGCTCAGCCAGCCTCCTGCTTACAGAAGAGAGGCAAGAGCTGAGTTTTCCCATTCAAGTTGCAGAATTTGGGTGTACTGCTTGCTTCTTAGTGGCCTCCTTCTTTCTTCTATTTTGTAAATTTGTAGGCTAACAGGTTTATTTGCCTTCGCTGCTCATGAAAATGGTTATTTGTAACATCAATCATATAGCCAGATGAACACCTGTTCACATCCCTTCCTACTTATACTTCCTTTTGCAAGGCTCTTGCAATAAAGCTTTTGTAGTTACTTAGATGTTGGTGGCCAGAAATAGCCACTACCTGATCTTTAGTCTCATTTCCACACTTGTGAAGGTGCATACTTTTCTACAACATTACTAAGTTGCTTGGCATTTTTTAGGTGTCTCAAAACTCACATGTAAGTTCACATCCAGAAAACATATAGATCAAACCTCCCCATACAGAAGGACAACTGACATTTCTTGTATCTCAATCCCATTTTCAATTTCCTCAGTCTCTGACATGTGGAACCCTTAAAATGGACTAGTCAATAAGCATATAAGCCTGGACTCTAAAGTTTGCTAACACAACTTGAACTCACATGTGTTACCTTAGAAAGTTATGTTCACATAAAAAGGATAGCTTTAAATAATTTTCTTTACATCTATTTTATAAACCTTAAAGCTTCCCAATTAAAGGATCTATTGGCCTAGTTCTTAAGGACTTGTGCTTCCAACCCAAAGGCAAGCAGTTTGGATCCTCCAGCTACTCTGAAGGAAGAATATGAACAATCTATTGTACATTCCACATGATTAATAGCTTCTAAAAATGTACTGCAGTGTCAGCTATGCATTGATTCCAATTTGAAAGCACCTACCGGTATTAGAGATTGCACTTCACTGAGTATATGATATTCCAGATGTAATCTTGAGACTTTTGTTGGTTTAAATGTGTCATGATATGGAAGTCTTCTATTTATTTAGCAGATTAGATCTTTTAAGATAGTTTAAAATTAAATTGTTGTTGTTGTTGTTATGTGCCGTTGAGTCGTTTCCGACTCATAG
>NW_006399779.1:6842244-6856085 GCF_000299155.1 Elephantulus edwardii | reverse complement strand
ACTCCCTCATTGGTACACAATCCCCTCCACACCTCTCCAAACCCCACCCCCTACCCCCAAATATAATCCACTCTGCAGAAATGATTTTTAAAGGGTTAAATTTTAGAATATCATGGTGTGGTTGCCAAGAAGCTGGCAATTCTGCTGAGAGTAGCAACATGGTTAATAGTGGAGCTGATAAAGATGAATGAATGTTCTAGGTTTCCTACCTCACAGCTGAGCCTGAGCTGCCATTGTCATTTCTCAACCACAAAGTGTGATTGATGCTATGATGAGAAAGTAAAACAGGATGATTACCAGATGTCAGGCGGTGTATATTGAGGTGCAAGGACACATAGCTAAGATGTTTGAGCAAATAATATCATTTCTGGAAAGTGACAGGATGAATGATGCTCTGGCATGCATCTATTGAGGAAGCCATTTATGTAATATTTCATAGGTGGCTTACTCCTAAAAGATTTGTTTTCACCTTTTTTTTGGCCATATTTCCCCTAATATTTCTGTTTGTCAATGAGAGAGAGAAAGAAATTACATCTTAATTGAAATATTATTTATTAATTAGATAAGACTTTTGGTTACAAATAGCTTAAAAACATTTTTGGTAGGAACTTCTCTTATTCACAGTAAATCTTGTTTCTCCTATATTGGGTTGGGCACAAAGAAAAACCTTCATTTTTCTTCACCCTTACAGTAGTATAAAACCATGTGAATAATTTTAGTCAATGAAACTACAGAAAAAGTTAAATTGTGTCACTTTCTGGTGAAGTAATTTAAGAATAGTATGTCACTTCCTGCTGTCTCTAACCTTTCGGTATTAATCAATCAAGGCATGTGTTGAATCAAACAGGATTCTTGAGTCTCTCCGCACAGGAGAGATTCCCTAGAATATCACCTGATATGAATCATATTTGGTGAAAAAGAAATCATTGTTCCATTAACCCACTGAAGCTTTAGGGTTTATTTGCTGTTACACTGTTGCTTACAAATCCAGCTTGATATCTTAAGTTGATGTAGTTTTTCTTATGTCCCTTTAAGTCAGAATCAATTCACAGCTCTCCTCCATTGAGTTTTTAAAAATTGTAAATAATACATGAAAAGATGACCTAGCTGTCTTCTATGGAGTAGCTGGTGGACCCAAACCACGTGTCTTTGGGTTGGCAGCGTAACTCCTTACTACTAGGCCACCTGAGCTCCCTTACTTTGGTGTAAGTTGTGCAAAATAAACAAACAAAGGTGGGGGGGGGGCGAGACAACAAAATCCAGAATTCAAACAGAAAAAAAACCCAACAAAACATAACACAAAGAAATGTATAACCTGAACCTCTAATAGGAGTTAACATCGAAAACAGTTGAACTTTATAAAGGTCTTTGTGTCTCTAGTTTATTCCCAAGTATCCCACTACCACAAGAAAAAAGATATAAATGAAAAAAATGTTCCATGCTCGCGGATAGGAAGAATCAGCATAGTGAAAATAAATAAAAATCCTACCAAAAGCATCTACATTTTTAATGCAATCTCAAATACAGATACCCAATTCATTTTTCAAAGAGACAGAAAAGCCAATTGGCAAGTTTATTTGGAAAGGAAGGAGATCCTGATTAAGCAAAGCATTTGTGAAAAACAAAAATGAAGTGGGAGTCATAGCACTCCTTGATCTCAAAACCTGCTATACAACTATAATAACAAAAACAGCATGTTACTGGTACAAAGACAGATACACAGACAAGTGGAACAGAATCGAGAAATCAGAAATTAATCCATATACCTACAGTCAACTGATATTTAGCAAGGAAACGAAATCCTTCACATGGGAAATTACAACTTTTTCAACAAAATGATTCACACACACACACACACACACACACACACACACGATCACAAGAGATAAGATGAGGCAAAATTAGAAAAGCTGTTATTGTTAGGTGCCATTGAGTATGACTCATAGCAACTCTATGAACAGCAGAACTGAACCCTGTTCTATCCTGTGCCATCTTCACACTTCCTGACACATTATAGCCCATTGCAACAGTAACTGTGTCAATCCACCCTCTACCTTTCCAAGCAACGTGTCCCTCTCCAAGGAATAGTCCCTCCTAGCAACATGCCCAAAGTATGTGAGATGAAGCCTCATCATCCTTGCCTCATAGGAGCACTCTGCCTGGACCCTCTCCAAGACATATTTATTTATTCTTTTGGCCATCCGTGGGATATTCAATGTTCTTCTGCAACACCACAGCTCAAAGGTATCAATTCTTTTTCTGTCATCCCTAGTCATTGTCCAGCTCTCAGATGCATAGCAAGTCATTAGAAAGACCATGGCCTTAACTGGGCACATCTTAGTCCTCAAGCTAACATCACTACTCCTAAATAATTTGGATAGGTCCCTAACTGCACACTTTCACAATTCAATATGTCTCCTTATAAGCAAGAAAATATAGCCAAAAATGCACGACCAGGAGAGGATAACATTAATCAATTAGGCATTCTAAAGACTAAGTCCTCGTGTGCATCCAATAGGGTGCAAATAAAATGTACTGATTGGGGGGAAAAAAAACCCAAAAAACAGAAAAAAACATCTGGCAATGCCAACTCAGACAAGGGTCTCATAAAGACTGTTTATACAATCCTACATTACCTTCACAAGAAAAAGACTCAATTACCAAATGGGCAAAAGATATGAAAATACCTGATATTTGAATGACCAACAGACACATGAGAAAATGCTCAAAATTAAAAGAAATCAGAGAGATACAAATCAACATCACAAAGAGATAACATCTCCTCCAGCATCAGTGGCAAATAAGCAAGCAATAAATGTTGAAGAGGATGTGGAGAAATTGAAACTCTCGCACACTGTTAGTGGGATTGGTACAACCACTCCGTAAGACAGTTTGTCAGCTTTTCAAGAAAGCTAAACATAGAAATTCTTTATGAGCCAGCTATTTCACTACTAGAAATACATCACAAGGACATTAGAACTGAGACACAAATAGATTTATACACCTGTGTTTCCAGCAGCATTATTCATAATTGAAAGAACATGGAAACAGTCCAAATGTCCATCAACAAATGAATGGAAGAAGAAATTGTGGTAGGTTCACATGATGGAATACTATACAGCACTTTGGAACAACTATTAAAAAACAACAACCCAAAGCCAACCGTTGGAAAGACTGGAGAGCATTATCCTAAGTGAACTAACATAGTCTCATAAATACAAATACTACATAAGACCTTTATTATATAATTAGAAGACTAATCACTGATATGTGTATAACAGTCCAAGGAGAGAAGGGGAGAAAACTGGATGACTAGAGAAGATTGCAGTCATTTAAACAAAGAAATTCAGTGTATTCAAGAAATTTATTATCTTGAGCAGAGCTCAGCTGCTGACCTGTTTGTGTAAATAAAGTTCTATTGGAACACATCCGTGCTCCTTTATTTACATGTTGCCTGTGGCTATATTGAAGTAGCAAGCAGAGTTGTGGTGTTGCACCAGTCAGTATGACCTATACAGTTTGATATTCAGAGACAATCTGATCCATAAAGCCCAAAATATTTAATATGTAGTCTTTTACAAGGGGGCTTTGATAAGTTAGTGGTGAGAACCTATACTACAATCCTGAAGACATCAGCTGCTCTGTGGGAAAAGGATGGAGAATTTCTCCTGTGCAATTATTTGCCTATGAAAATATACTGGAGGGTGAACTATGGGACGGTTCTGACTTGACAGTATACAGGCACAATGATAGTCTCTTATTGAAAATAAAATTTTGATGATCCCTGGAATTGAGCATGAATGGAAGCCCATTCCATGGTTTGGGGCCAAATAATCAGTGTTGGAATCCTTACACTGGATCCTCTAACTATGGGACATTGATATTGTTATGTGCCATTGAGTGACCCTATGCACAAATAGCTCTGAAACCTGCCCTATCCTGGGTCAATCTCACTGTCTCTGACACATCTACTCTCAATATCCCAGTTATTGTGTCAATTCATCTTATCCAGGGTCTTTCTCTCCTGTGCTGTCTCTCTACCCTTCCAAGCATGATGTACTTCTCCAAGGACTGGTTACTTTTGGCCACAAGCCCAAAATTTGTGAGAAGGAACCTCAAAAGTTTTGCCTCTAATGAGCAGCTTGGTTACACCATTTCCCAGGACAGACCTCTTGGCTGTCCATGGTATGTCCAATACTCTTCTCCTGCACCACAACTCAAAGTCATCAATACTTCTTCTGTCACCTTTGGTCATTCCTCAACTCTCTGATGTATAGTAAGTAATTGTGAGAACTATGGCCTGCAATAGGCACATCTTTGTCCCTAGACTGACATTGTTGTTTTTCAGCACTCTGAAGAGATCTCTGACAGAAGATTTTCCTAGTGTAATTCATCTTTTGATTTCCTGACTTCTGGTGCCAAGAGTGTTGATTGTGGATTTGGGTAAGCTGAAATTGTTAACAACTTCAATCTCTTCTCCATTTACTATGGTGCTGCCAGTTGGCCCAGTGGTGAGAATCTTTGTTTTCTTGATGTTGAGCTCCAGCCCATGTTACAGAATACAGTCCTTGACTTTCCTTCTGCAACAAATGCTTCAAGACCTCAATTTCAGCAAGCAAGGTTGTGTCATCTCCATAATACAGGCTGTTGCTGAGTCTTTCTCCAATCCTAAGGCTACGTTTCTCCTCATAAAGTCCATGAGACTTTAGAACTGTACTTATCTATCCATGTCATAGTTTCTCCCTTTATAAAGTAGCATGGCAATAACATTTATCTCTTAAGGTTAGCTTTGAGCTAATTAATGTTAATCTCCTAGTAAGAAAGATAATATATAGTGAACACTCAGAAGATGTTAGTCATAATTATTCCTATCATTACTTTTACCTTGCATTGAATTTCTTAGATTAGCCACATTAGAGTAAAAAATATTAAGGTAATTTTAAAATTGAACTTTGTATCATGATGAAGTATTAATATTTCTCCACTGTTTTAATATTACTAACTCATGATGTCTTGAACTCTCACCTGTCTATTTTCCCAAAAGTAAAATCAGAACATGAAGTTTCCAGTCAGAATAAATAGCTCTTTAGGTTGTTTGTAAATGCCTTGTAATTAGTTACTTGCTTGCAATGAATGAAGTGATTTATCAGTATGGTCATGATAATTCCTATGAATCCTCCTATCAAGAGAATACTGGTGCTTATTTATTAACGAAGAAGGACGTAATGGATGAATAGAGATAGAAGAAACATGTGGTCTGATGTATGAGTAAATGCAATGGAATTTAGCTCCTGTGACCCTTCATGGGGTCAAAGAGTAAGCAGCAAATACAGTGGTTCTGCTGAGCTGTCTGCGGCTTTCAGTGAAGCTGCTAATGGAATAATGATAGTTCCTGACATAAAGCAGAAGGTGTTCTATTTTTAGACAAGAGGAGCTATGTGCCAGGGACAATCCAGATGCATTTCTATCTTAGAGGAAACTGAAAAATGCCCACATGGTTTCCTAACTCCCTTTTGCCATATGTAAGAAGACGATCTCTTGGAGGAAAGCCATACAGGAAAGTGAATCCTAATTTATCAACATTTATCAAGCATTTACTACGTACCTTGCACTGATAAACGCATAATCTTAGTGAATGCCAACTATTGCCCAACAAGGAAACACTAACATTCCCATTTTACAGATGAAAGTGTGAATTAGAAATGTAGCTAATACTTTGAGAACATCAGAGCCAGAAGTCATGTCTAGTTCTGGTTGACTGAATTCCAAGTATAATTGGAAAAGGAGCCAAAAAAGATACACTCTAGAAGTGGAAATAAAATTTCAGAAATGACCCTAACATTTCACATTTTCAAGTAACCTTGATCTAGTCCATGAATTTATGATGAGTAAGAGTCAATTCAGAATGATATTCTATTGGCTAATTAGGGACCAGGATCTGAAGTTGGACACGTGAGTTGTAGAGGGAGTTAGAGCAAAGCATTCAGATGAAATAGGAATAGACATGAGATCAGGCAAGATATTATCATTAAGAGGGTAAGTGGATACAGATGGGCTATGCAAGAACTGGTCCTATTCAGGTTCTAGTGTGGCAACTAGCATGAAATCCATGAGAGAAGAACTCAACGAGATGCCCTTATATTCTCAGTCTTGTAAGTTTTCTAACTTTGACATAATTTATGTTTAGTGAAAAGTATTTGAATTTTCCTTTTGAACAGGTTTCCATCTTAAACAGATTTTATTTTCATTTATGTTAACTGTATAAAGGGATCACACAGCAGTTACCAGAAACTCAGGAGCTAGGCTGAATGTTTTTAGAATCAAATGTCTGGTCTGAGGATTTTGATAAGGGACCACCAAGATGCTAAACAGGGAAGCGGTTCCTATGGGTAATTTTTCTGGACAAAAGATTAGCTAAAATATCAGTCATTAATCACAACCTTTACTACTAATATTTTAACTTAAAGGGGAAATATAACAACACAAATTTGCATAAAAACATATGAATGAAACACAGTGTACATTAATGATTGTATGTGAAACAATCAAAACTTTAAAAGCAAAATCTTTCAGTAGTTATTTACTGACCACCTACCAAGTACTAGGAACTATATTTTAAAAGTTTCCCTACCTACAGTCAGGCAGAGCAAGTTCTAGAATCCAGGAAGGAGAAATATAAAAAAGCTTAGTGAGAGAGGGAATAAATTAATAAAGCTCCAGGTCTGTTTGCACCTACTAATTTAAGATAGCACTAAGGTTTGATTCCACTTAAAGTGGATATCTAAATAAAAGCAGAACTAGAAATTCCAATTATCTACCATTTATGCATTAATTCACTATTTTTTTTTTTTTTTTAGGAATTATGGATGGTGAAGAGATTGAGATAGTCAACAGTTTTAGTTTGCTTGGCTCCACAGTCAACGCTCTTGGTAATAGCAACCAGGAAATCAAGAGACAAATTGCATTGGGAATTCAGCTGTCAAGGGCCTCTCAAGAGTACTGAAGAACATCAGGCTGGAAACTAAGGTGTGTCCGATCTGGGTTATAGTCTTAGCAATTGTGTGTTATGCATCAGAGAGTTGGACAGTAACTAAGGATGATAGAAAGAGAATTGATGCCTTGGAGCTGTGGTGCTGGAGAAGAGTGTTGAATATACCATGGACTGCTAGGAGAACAAACAGGTTTGTCCTGGAGAAGGTGAAGCCAGAATGCTCCTTGGAGTCAAGGATTCTGAAGCTTCTTCATCTGACATACTTTTGGCATGTTGCAAGGAAGGACTGCTCCTTGGAGAGGGACACCATGTTTGGGAGAGTGGGGGGACGGCACAGGAGAGGAAGACCTTTGATGAGATGGACTGATTCTGTGATTGGGGTGATGGGAGTGAGCGTGTTGGCACAGGACAGAGTAGGGTTTAGGGCTCTTATACATAGGGTCGCTGTGAGTCACAAGTGACACGACGGCACATAACAACAACAACAACAGTATATAGAAGGCCAAATAATATGGATAAGAAGATGAAATATTTTTTTTCCTCAAGGAGCATAGAGTCTAATTAGGAACACATCATACCCATAGTAGATACTGCCTTTGTTACAGTAAAAGTTCAACATTTTGTGCTTTCTTTTCATCAGTTCCTTAGGTCAGTAACTTCATTGACTTGTTAGCTTCTTTATCAATAAAGTGGAGGTGGTAATTTCTAAATATATATAGAGGAGGGTGGATTTACTGAAAGATTGTTTCAGATATTCCTGCTGTTTTGACCAAGAAATTATTCATTTATTCTGAAATAATCAAGTACAAAAATCAATTGGCAAAAAACTAGGGCTCCAGGAACCGATGAAATACCAACAAGTGATGCTTCAACAAGTGAATGTCAAAAATTTTGGAAGACAACTACTCAGCTAAAGGACTGAAATAGATCCAAATTCAAGTCCATTTCAAAGAAAAGTGATCCAATGAAATACAGAAATTATTTTAAAAATTAAAATTAACTTAGGTAAAATTTTATTGAAGAGCATTTTTCTTAAAAAAATTGTTGCAGTAGCACTTCAATGAGAAGCTGCTAGAGATTCAAAGTAGATGCAGAAGAGGATGTGAAACAGAGACTATTGCTGATATCAGACACACCTTGACTGAAGGCAAAGAATTATTAGGAAGATATTTGTGTTTTATTGACTATGAGAAATTATTCAGCTGTATGGATAATAGCACATGTTGGATAGCATTGCAAATACTGGAATTCATCTCTCTCTCTTCCTCTTTCATTGCCGTGGCTGATCTTTTGAGAGACTGTAAATCATGTGGGAGAAGGTTGTCCATGTTTTCTTCTGTGGATCTGAGAGTGGATTCATCAGAAAGTTACAAGTTTTGGTTTTAGTGGCAAACTCCCTATAGATTACTAGAGCTCTTTTCTGAGGACTCCAAACCACTAATTTATTCACATGCTGAGCCACTCCATATATCAAAGGATTGTGGTTGTGGTTGATTGCCTTCTAGTCTAGCACAACTCATAACCCTATGAACAAAGGGCCTGAAGCCCCTCTACAACTTTTTTTTTAATATTTAGCAGTCTTTGTTTTTATTATTTTTGTGTGAGTGTACCGTCAAATCAGATCTGACTGATACAGGAGGAGATTGTCCCTCCTTCCCCGGCAGAGCATCTGGTGGATTCGAACCATGCGACTCTGGGATTGTAGTTGCAGGTCCTTGCCACTAGGCCACCAGAAGCTCCCATGCAACTTTTGACATTTATCAAAGTTCATAGCGTTTCTGGGGGCATGTTATTTAGGAAGTGAATGCCACTCCTGCATCCAAAGAGTTGTTATTTGAATATATTGGGTGAATATTTTATTTTTAAATCTAATGGGGAAAAAGTGTTTCCAAGGATGTGTAATTTCACTATATTTATTCAATATATATGCTGAGTAAATAATCTGATAACCTAGATAATATTAAGAAGAAGAAAATATTAGGACAGAAAGAAGACTCATTAAGTGAAATGAAGATGATCCAACCTCCCTCACTGAAAGTGAAGATTATTTGAATCACTTTTTTTATTTAAGATAAAAGCACATAGTATACGATAAGAGCTACATTTTAACATAGAGAGTTAAAATTATTACAGGTGGACCAATAAGTAACACCAGGATAAATGGAGAAAATACTAAAATTGTCAATGATTTAATTTTACTTATATCCACAATCAGCATCTAGGAAAGCAGAAGTCAAGAAATGAAAGGGCATATTTCATTGGACCTTTTGGGACAAACTTTTTTTTATCCAGAGAAGTATGTCACTTAAAGGAAATAGGCCGTTTAAAATATCTCTTTAATGTGTCAAAAGCAGAGATATCACTGAATATTTTTCCATACCTCTTAAACCTTCCCTATTACCAGAAAACATTGGGATCTGTGTGTTTTACATAATATTTATAAAAATAAATTATGCTTGATAAAATTTACCATGATTAAGTTATCAGTAAATCAGTAAAAATTAATACTACAAAGACTTGAAAAATGATTTGGTAATGAAAGGGCTAAAAGTCTTAGGGAAGAATATAGAGAGATTGCTGGAACAATGAACACATCTGTTTTGGAAGAAAAACAGTCAGTATACTCTTTCCAAGCAAGGATAGTCTTGTTTACTTTGGATATGCTATCAGGAGGAAACATATTTTTTCCTTTTTTAAAAAAAATAATTTTAATGAAAGTTTACAGAGACTTTGGATTTCCATTCATTCATTGTTGCACTTTTCTCCCTGCCTCCCCCACCCCAAACCCCCACCAAGTTCACTCTTCTCTTTGAAAAGTAAAAGAAAATGACTTCATTATAAAATTGCTCTCCCCCAGGCTACTCCACTATGCAGCTTTCATTCTGGACTCGTGTCATCACAATAATACCTAATCATATATCCCTTTTAAAAGTTTTCTCCCTCATCTGTTTCAATGCAGTTTACATTATTTATCCCCTCTTTTCTCAGTCTCCCCCCAACCCTGATGTCAGTCCTGCTTTACAACAGTGGAATTATGCAACATTTGTCCCTCTGTGACCAAGATATTTCACTAAGCATAATGTCCTGCAGGGTTACTCATTTCATGAGTTCCTTATTTTTCAATGCAGCATAGTATTCCATTGTGTAACTACACCAGAGCTTCTCTATCCATTCACTTGCTCATCAGCACTTGTTTCCAACTCTTTGCTATTGTGAACAAAGCTGCAATAAACATGAGTGTGTGTATATCTACTTGGGTGGCAATTATGGTTTCCTTAGGGTATATTCTGAGTAGTGAAATTGCTGGGTCAAATGATATTTCTATTTTCAACTTTTTGAGAAAGCTCCATACTGCCTTCCATAGTGATTGTACCATTTTGCATTCCCACCAAAAGTGAATAAGGGTTCCAGTTTCTTCACAACCTCACCAGCATATTTTGTTTGATGTTCTGTTAAAGGAAACAATTTTTTTATTGGAGAAGGATACAATGCTTGTGGAGGACTAGCAACAAAGAGAAAGATCCTCAAGGAGATTAACAGAGTGGCTACTAAAATAGGCTCAAACATGCCTACTATTTTGAGAAAACCAAGTGATGTTTGTTCTTTAATACATAGTATCATTCCGAATCTGAAGTGAACCTCTGAAGTGACTCTTTGATGTGTAACAGCAATACAATGGGTATAAATTCAACATTTAATTTGTTCATTGTAGGTGTTGTTTGGCAATAGGAAAACAAGAAGCTGTTTGGGGTGTTTTTTTAATGCTTAATTTGATCTCAATATTCTATTTTAATGCCATAAATTATAAATTTAAACAGTATACAATCCTGTTTATTAGCTCATCTTGTAAAGAATCTAGACATTGAGTCCTGAATATGAAGTAAAATGTCTCTGATAAAACTCAGTGAACCTAACTCATCTTCCCTGCTTCTTGCTATTGTCCTGTGGTCAAGCTCTGCCTACTTTTATCAGAAATAATAGGTGAATTTCATTCTCTAGTGATAAGCAATCTTCTTTAAAAAGCATTCCATTTCTTTGGGGCGAGCTTTTGTAAATAAATTCCGAAAAGTTTTTCCTATCAGTCTGTAATAGGAATTCAGCTCAGAGTAATGTGAAACACATCTTCTTCTCTTGAATATGATCAGAATTCAAATGTCATTGCCTGGAAAAAGGCCAATAGAAGTTCTCTTTTTTTCAGTGCATTTTAGAGGAAGTAATTTTAAATAATTAAATTTAAGCGGTTGGATTTTTATTTTTTTCTTTAATTTCATATGTTGCCTGACACATTTCAAGGAGCTGGTTATATATCATGTCTCATAGAAAATTGCCTCTCTGAAAAATTTTGGGGCAGTCTTAAATTCTAGTAACAGAATTTTCATCTTATAAAGGCAGTTATTTAACTTCTGTGATTGAAAAACACTATTCATTTATTCCTTAAGTACAGCTCTCATTAATTCTGAAAGTAAAAAGAAAAAAAAATTGCTAGCCCCTCATATGACATGTTGAGACGATGAGATCTTATGTGTGTATTGAGTAAAGTCAGATCTTAGCCTGTAACAATAATAACTATAGAGACAACTCACACAAGAATACCTAAAGTTTTTGAGTTAGGATAACTTTTAAAATAAGCCTATGGAATAGTTAAAAAACAAATCCAAAACACCAAAAAACACAACAACAACAAACTACCATCTCTCTGACATATAAAAAAAAATGAAAAGAAAAAATTTTAATTCTACACTTTGCAAAGATTGTATTGTAATGCATCAAAATATACTTTTAATTCTTATCTTGGTTTTGTAAATATTTGTTCATGACATTGGCTCTCTTGAATTGCTCAAGATCCTTCTATATTTCTTTGCATCTGAACTTAGTATAGATGGCATGTAATTGTTGCCAAAATGAAAAATATCTAGAATACCTTATCGTAGATAGCCAGGAAATTAAAAGAAGTAGTGATGGCAAAGTCTGCTGTTAGGGACCTCTCAAAAGTGTTGAAGAGCAATGGTTTCACTCTGGAAACTAAGGTGCACCTGATACAGGCCATAGTTTGTGCAATCACTTGTTATGTTTCAGAGAGGTAGACAATGACTATGGAGAAGAGAAGGAGAATTGATGCCTTTGAGCTATGGTGTTGGAAAAGAGTATTGAATTGAACTGCTAAAAACACAAACAGGTTTGTCCTGGAGAGGGTTAAACCAGGCTGCTCCTTGGAGGCAAGGATTCTGAAGCTTCATCTGACATATTTTGGACATGTTGCAAGGAGAGACCAGTCCTTGGAGAAGTATGTCATGCTTTGGAGGGTGGAGGGACAGTACAGGAGAGGAAGACCCTCTATGAGGCAGATTGATTCAGTGAGTGGGGTAATGAGAGTGGGTGTGTTGGAGACAGTGAGACTGGCACAAGACAGAGCAGAGTTTACGGCTTTTGCACATAGGGTCATTATGAGTCATGGGCAACTCAACAGCACATAACAATAACAACAATCTTATCGTAATGCGTGAAAAGTCTGACATGATTAAATTTTACTTGATGTGAGTTAAATGAGGGTTATTATACAAATAAAAGTTGTTTAAAAAATATGAATGTGTTTGAGATAACATGGCTGTGACATCTATAACTTTGTTCTAGTCATTCATTTGTCCTCTGAGTTAAGAATTTGTGTTTTTCAGCCATTTGTTCATTCATTATTCTGTCTAAAATGCTCTTATTTGGTACCTATTATTTAGAACATATTTTATTAGAACCAGCTCATTATTTTTCCTGTTTTGCTCAGACTTTCCCATTAATATCCAAGACTATTATGCTGTAGTCTTCGCTCCTACCTGAACTTTTACAGATAAGTAAATTTCAGAACTTCGCATGCCTTCTTGTTGCTGTAAAATAGACGTTATGATTCACACACTTGTTCTGTAAGGTGAGAGATGACTAAGGAACAATTATTTTGAGATAAATGTTTTTATGACAGTCAAGTGGAAAGCAGAATGAGTTCGTAAGACATAACCTCATTTCTAAGAGCAAGGAATGCACTGTGAAACTGAGTGATCTTTAGGGGATAACTGCCTTTGTCCAAGACCAAAACAGCCTTCAACAATTGTTTGATAAACTCTCTCAGAACCCTCTGTCTCTTCATTAGAAAATAGCTTTTCTATTTCTTCATCATAATAGACAGTGATGTTTCTCTCATTTCTTACTTTCAAAAAAGTATTGTCTGTCCTCTCTCTCTAATAGCTAACCAATAAATGAATTATTTAATGATTTACCTTTGAAAACCCTATCAATAATAGAGCACACTTAGATTAGACTAGCAAGTATGGTACTGAAGGCTGAGCCTTCATAATAGGAAACAGAAAAGGAAGAACAAGTGCAAGCAAACACTAGTGATTGAAACATGCCATGGAAGGAAAATGTCAGAAACTGGACATCGTTAAGGAAATAATGGAATGAATACATAATTACGTGCTAGGCTTCAGTGAGCTGAGATGGATGGGGACATTTTTAATCAGACAACCATATGATCTACTACTACCCTGGAAATGGAAAAAGAGAAGGAATATAGGGTTGCATTGATGGTAAAAGTGATCATTTCTAGATCCATCCTGAAACAGTGTTGTGAGTTGTTGTTGATTGGCATCGAGTCGAGCACGACTCATAGTGACTCTATGAACAAAAGGCCTAATGGCTTTCTATAACTATCAGAGTTTCTCCAAGTTCATAGAGTTTCCATAGGCCCGTTGTTTAGGAAATGGATGCCATTCCTGCTTCCAAACCTCTCCTACAACTGGGAGCTTCACCAAACACTGTCCACATTGGTAAACCATTATGGTATTTGATATCCCAGTGACACAAG
>NW_006399779.1:6823610-6834734 GCF_000299155.1 Elephantulus edwardii | reverse complement strand
GGTGGTTGCTCCCCTAGAGTTCCATGGTGGCTGGCAGACTGTTGCTTCTCCCAGGTCTCTTAGAAGCTGGGGGCAGTCTGTTGCTCCTCTGGAGTCACAGGGTGCCAGGCGGTTGCTTCCTACTTGCTCCTGGTGGGTGGGTTTCACAGCGGCTTGGCTGAACCTTAATATCCATTTCCAATGAAATCATTCACTTATTATCCCAAATTCTGCATTGACAAGGATCTGGCTCTGTTGCTTTGTGTGTACTTATATTCCACCTACACTTGATTTTTTTACACTAAATTATACTTCTTATTGAAGATCTAATTGATAATTTAAATTCTTTATAAAATTACTCTTGATCTTTCAAACCAGAACTATTTTTTTTCTCCTTGAATTCTGAACTCCACCAACTAATGGGATGTAATATTTATAAATTTTAATAAAATATTCTGCTAAATATATATGATGACTTTCACATAAGTTGTATTACATTTCTTTTATAATTCATTGAATGTTTAGCACCTTCCATTTGTAGTATATGTTCACAATATTTGTTGAAGTACAAATAAAATACTAGATTCATTAATGAAGTACATAGATATCTGGTAACACTCTTTACATTCTTTTTTTTTAAATTTTTTATCTTTATTTTATTATTTTTGTGTGAGTGTACCGTCAAATCAGATCTGGCTGGTACAGGAGGAGATTGTCCCTCCTTCCTCGGCAGAGCATCTGGTAGATTCGAACCGTGTGCCTCTGGCATTGTAGTTGCAGCTCCTTGCCATTAGGCCACCAGAGCTCCCCTTCTCTTTACATTCTTATCTTCTTCAGCATTACTTTTTCTGAAGTCATCTGAATCCTATACAATTATCTCAGTACAATAAAAATCTTACAGTAAAATTTTGAAAAATATTTCTAAAATAGCAAAGAACAAAACTATCACAAAGTTTATTTACAATAATGCATAGCCTCAAGCTATCTGGAGCTTTTCTGTTAGTATTAGATGTTAACTTCTGTTACTGACTTAATAAGCTTAGTTATTTAGTTGCCATAGAAACTAATAGCAGTAGGAAGAGACAAGTTTACCATGAGGGAGAAGAAAGAGTGAAAGCAAATAGGTGACATATTAGCCCAGATATCATTGCTGCTGTTATGTTATAGTGTTATAGCTTTGACAAATATTTCATTTCTTAAAATGAAATACATTCTATTGAGGTTTTCTTTTTAAAAATATTTTCATCAAAAATAGTCTAAAAGTATCAGGTTTATTATTTAATAGGGCTGGCTTTATCTCTCCAATCTAATTATTGTGTGCATAACATAAATGCTTATTGGCATTTTCTAAATGATTTAATATATAAACCATGGCATAGTCTGTAGAAAGGTGAACTGCTAACCCCAAAGCATTTGAAATCCAGCAGTGTTTTCTTGAGTGAAAGAGGTACGATCTGCCTCCATGTAATTTACAGCTAGAGGGTCATCTATGAATAGGTTCATATTCAATGTTAATGACTTATTGCTCTGGTGGCCTAATGGTAAGGATCTGTGCTGCCATACTAAAAGCCCATAGTTCAAATTTACCTTCTGCTCTGTGGGAGAAAGACGGGCAATCTCCTCTTGTGCAATGAAGTGCCTTTGAAAACTCACAGGAGCATCAGTGATGAATCAGTTGTGACGCCTTGATACACAATAAAAACTTAATTATTATTAACTTTTTAATAAGGTACAACATGTACTCTAGATATTAGCACAATTTAAAAAACCATAAACTATAAAGTGGCATAGCTAAGACTCATGTACATGCATTCTGGGTCCTTTCTAGTTCTATTATTTCTATTTCCACTAAGGTGTAATGGTGCATGCATCCAGGATGAACCTTATTGTTTTAGAAAAAAATTCTACTTTGTTCCAATAAAACCTACACTGTGTCATTTCTAGTGAAGCAAACCTGCCATGACCACTTCAAATACCATCTAAATCTTAGCATTACAAAGAAATCAGCTTCCATGGCCCAGAGCTGAAGTCATGGAAGCTGTTTGTTGTCTTTGAGTTCATGTGCTTTTATAATTTCAAATATTCATTTCAATGATCTGGATATCCTCCAGAATCATGCTAGTGTACAATTCTTTGCCTATGAGCTTTTTTTTTTTCTTAGTACAATACTTTTCTTCCCATGGACAGTAGGCTAGAAATTTGGGGTCTTAATACTTTCAATCAATTACTGGAACACATGAGTGAGTGTATGAGTACCCCAATCCCCTTCTTCTTCAAATGATGTACCACAATAAGAATTTCCTGCACAATTAAGCTCCGGTCGCCCAGGATGATGACTGCTGTGTTGGCTGCTTTCCCTTCCTCAGACCACATTCTGTTTCCCTCATGATTTATTCTGCACTTTCCAAATAAACCTCCAGCTCTCAAAACGTCTTCTTTTGAGGAAACCCAGATGAATATATACAGGAAAGGAAGTAGTGTGCTTCAAACAGTTAATTTCATTTATTAAAGTAGAAATAATAAAATGACTGACACCTCTGAGACATATTATGGGAGTTATGTTTCTAAAAACCTCCATGTATTATTTCTCAAAACAATCCTGTCTAGTAGAAGCTATTCTTTCCATTTTTTAAAAACTTTTGTTTTATATTGTTTGCATACAGTTTGCCTGCATTGTGTTTCATACTATCCTTGTCTCACATTGTGTTTCAATACTATCATTCCCATTCATTGTGTTTTATAAAAGTTAATCATTGAACTATGCTCACCATTACCCCATTTCCAGAACCCTGACAAATCTTTCCATTTCCTTAGCCTCTCTTCTACCCATAAAATTGTGCAACCCTGTGATTCCACACCCTCCCCTCCCACCCATCCTCATCCCTCTGCCCCCATTCCTTCCTTCTTGGGTCCCCAAAAGGATAAAAAACGTGAACAAGGCCACTCCATGGACTGCCAAGAAAACAAACAGATTCATCCTAGAGAGGGTTAAACCAAGCTGCTCCTTGGAGGAAAGGATTCTGGGGCTCCTTCTGACATACTTTGGACATGTTGTAAGGAGAGCCAAGTCCTTGGAGAGGGACATCAGGCTTGGGAGGGTGGAGGGATGGCGCAAGAGGAGAAGACCTTCTATGAGGTGGATTGATTCAGTGACTGGGGTAATCGGGATGGTTGTGTCAGAGGCAGTGCGATTGGCACAGAATAGAGCAAGGTTTAGGGCTGTTTTAGATAGGGTCGCTATGAGTGGCAAGAGACTTGACGGCACATAACAATAATAACAAGGCCACTCAGCTCATAATGATGGAGACAAGAGTTGAACCTGGGCTTTTTGTTGCTAGTGTCTACTTTTTAATACTCCAGAAAATTAATTCATGTTCTTTTTTTATTTACTCCTTTTTGTGGTACACATATGAACATATATGTGCACGCATGGGCACACACGCACATATATGCACATAGAATAGATTGGAGATGTAAGCAGAAGAATTCTTAGCAGAAGTAATCAGGAAACAGGTTTCTTCTTTAAGGGATCTATTCATGGCTACTTGAATTCCCTCTTACCTGGCCCCACAGGTCCAACATGCTGCCGGTATTTTCAGCATCAGTTTGAATAGGTAAACATTTAATTGGGATGATGAAGCCTGGGAAAGCATGATTCCTCTGCACCTCTCTTCACTTTAAAGGACTTGGTGATTAGAATAAACAAGCACCCTGCAAAGAGTTCTATCTCATTTGTTTGGATAATTAAGGCCATTGGTGAAGTTAATTCACATAAAGAATGACACACATCTTGACAAAATGTTCTGTCTAATCCTAGAAAAAGTGATATTTTCTAATTTGTTCCCTTTTACCTTCCTTTCTGCCTCCATTGTTGTTCATACTGTCACTTCTCAATGTCTTTTGCAAGCTGATATTTCCTCTAGGAATTTTTTTCTATATTCAAATTCATACAGAGACATGTTTTACCAAATATCCTATCAGCCCACGTTTACTATCTCTTCTCTTCTAATTTGTTGATCGTTTGACTTATTAAATTTTGATGTTTACCTGCTAGTCATTTTTCAAAAATGGCAGTTGTATTTCTCTCCCGTTGGTATTGATCTGGCATAATCAGAGGCAGGAGAATACAATAAAAGCTCATGATTTTGGCACATGCAAAGCAAGGAGTATATTGCATACTTTACAAGTTGATTGTACTTTAAAATGATTGGGCAGGTTAAGGTAAAAATCCTTTTAAGATGAAAATTGCTCTTTTACTTAGTAAAAAAAAAAAAAATCCCCTCTGAACTTCATTGGCTATCAAAAAGAAAGTCCTCCATCTCCCTTGATATATAAAAGAAAGACTTAGATAAAAGGAAGAGAAACTTTTGAGATTGCCTCTGATTGTGGAGAAGCAGGACCTGACTCGAAGAGGATGGGCTCTAAAGAGGACAGTATATAGAAAAATGCTAAAGTAAGAGGGTAGTGAGGTGGAGCTATATGTAGAAAGATGCCAGTGGGGAAATCTTAACAGAAATTATCCAAGGAACACCAAGAATGATCATTTTCTTGTTTGATATTCAGATTTTGTCTCTTCTGATCTTTGTTAAAACTGTCCTCAATAATCTTTAAGCATTAGTAGAAAGCATACTTTCTGTACAAGATCTTATGTTAGCCATTTTTAAAGAACTGAAAAAAAAAAGGTTTTGTTCAGTGCAATGATCAAAGTATTAAAGAGGGAATTGTAACCACAGGCTGTGTGTTAATGAGTGGGCAATTAGGAATTCAGTGAGAACAAAGATGTTAGAGACCAAGCTGACCAAGAAAACATATTTATACATGTACTGACACAGTTCTCCAGCACTAGTGATCAAGTCTTCCTATTTATGCAAAACTGAAGTTTTCAAAACACAAACTGGATTATTCTGTCTCTTCTTTAAAACCCTTCTGACACATTCATGGTGATTTTGCTTATGATGATCTGCATGTCCCTTTGTGGTCCTACTCATCTCTCCAATCTCATCTTGCAAGAAAACGAGTATGAGTATATCGTCCAAGTTCTCAGTCATTTACTCCAGTTTCCCATCTTGCATAAGATGCCCTATTGGTCTTAGTTGTTCCTTTCTCATTACGCAGTTAGTTATCTGCTGCTAAATATGAGATCTCAGCTCAAGTGCCCTTCCTTTAGGAAGCAGTTCTGTGACTAGCCCTTCCCTTGAAATGTCAACCACAACTGTAATCACAAGGTGGCTTGTGTGATCACCTTTTTAAATGCCTAATTCCCTCACCTCAAATATTAACAAAGATGGTTTCAGCGAATAACATGTAGCTTTGATGATAATTTCATACCCAGGGCCTCAACACATGAGAGGCTTTTGATAAATATTTGTTGAAGAGAGGAAGAAAAGGAGTGAATAATTACAAGAGGTCAGGAGGAAGGGATGAACACATATACACATATGATAGACCTTGGGAGTTTTCACTGATAAATGCTGGTGAACTTGAATTTGCTGAATGCTATTGCAAAGACAAACATTTGACAATTTCTATTTTTCTTTTGGTTCCTTAAATAACCGGAGTCCTGTTTCAGAGGCACTATAAGCATAACATTATAGATGATCACAAGAGGAAGAGGAAGATGAGGAAATTAAATGGTACCTTTTAAAAAGTCTTCAAAATGTGCATATCTGTGTATGTATCTGTTGTTGTAGTTGTGTTGCTGTTAAGTGCCGTTGAGTCCCAGGTGACTCATAGCAACCCTATGAAGGAGAGTCCTTGATGCTTGGGTGCCTTTCATCCTCTCTCCAGGTTCATAGGGTTTCCGGAGGCAAGCTATTATAGAAGTGGATGCTGCTCCTGCTTCCAAGTTTGTTTTAATTGGGGAGCTCCACCCCACTCTTTGTCCACATTGGGTAACCAGCCATTAATGCATTTGACACATCAGTGTCACAGTGTTCAGCCTCACAGCAACCACAAGTGACCAAGGTATGGCAACTTGCACCTCAGGGCTATATGACCTAGAGGAATGTCTGAAGAAAAACAATGTAAGACAGGCCAGGAGGGCCTGTGACTCATTGGCACTTAACAAAAATAATATCAACACAGAGAGAGAGAACAAAAATTAAAATGTACCTGTTAGTATATATGAAAAAGAAGAATTTTCTTCTCAGTTGCACCCATTTACTATCAGTCTAAGGATCTTGTGAACAACAAGAGATAACTATCTTGGTCAATCTGATATTCACTTCTGCATCAGAAAGAGAACAATCGAATAGGAGCACAGATCATGAGTGGATAATACATTTTCTAAGTTTCCTTTTTGCAAAACAAATTTCTCCTCCAGATTTCTAGCTAACTGTTAAGCTATTTTATGCCCAATTGCCTGTGTGGAGTCTAAATTAAGATCCAGGTTACAAATCCTAACCTGCCCTCAGCAGTTAAAGCTCTGTAACTGTGGGCAAACTCCTTAGCCTGCTTAAGTCCCAGTTCCTCTACATTTAAATTGGACAGAATATGCCCCATGTCACGTCATGTTCATTGCGTTGCATTCTAAATGTAGTGGTATGTGAAAAGTGTAGAGAAAAACTTTGTGCTTGGCAAGACAGAGGGCCAGTGATAGATAAATAAGCTTCAATCAGAAGGAATTGAACCACCGCTGCAGTAAGGGCTCAAGTAGCAAGTTCAGGGGTGTTTCTTTCATTCTCTTGGACATAAGGTCACTATGACTTAAGATTGACTGGTTAGAACCTAGCAAAAAGAACAACATGGACAACGAGGAGCAGAGCAGACACTTCTGTGTTGTTTTCTCATATGTAATGTCAGAATTGTATTTTTCTGACAATGTTTCTATCCTTCCGAAGTGCATGCTATCAGAGGTGAATTTTTTTATCACTTATTATTCCACAGGGAGCTGAGCTGCTTTCTGAATTGTCAGAGAGAAATATAGAAAAAGAACATTTACAGTCTTCAGTTAATTGACTCTGAGAGGGTCTCACCTGACAAAAAGTTTCAAATAAAAGGCTGTAAGTGAAATATTGAATTCTTCTGTGTACAGAAAAGTTATTTCCTGCAATATAAGGCGTCTTTAGATTAATTGCCTAATATAGCATCTAAGAGAGCAATAATATTTAATCTGGTTTGTGTATTAAATCACGGAAAGAGTGCTTGTGGCTTCTCCCTTCAGCCACTTCTTCTCTTTCTAGAAGTTGACCAAAGAAGGGGCGGGGGACACCATTGCCAATCAAACTCTAAAGATAAACACTTTCTGCTTTTTCTCTTCCTCCTCTTCCCCTCCCCCCCAAAAGAAACCTCTGAGTAGAACTGTCTTCTATTCATAATTCCTTGTTCAATTCATGGGTAATAAGAAAAAAAATGCCAATTTATGGCTCATTTTATCCATGCCTTTCCTCTCATTCAGAAGCACCAGAAGTTTCCAAATTGAATATTGAATGAGACATAGTTCACTGACCAGAGGGACAATGAATGTATGCATAAAGGGAATCAAGCCGCTTTTCTCAAGCAATTTATCTTCACTCTAGCCTGAAATTGTCTTTTAAAACCTGGTAGCAATCTTAATTCAGGCTATAACTCTATAGTTAGTGTCTAGGGATTCGATAACTTAATGGCTGTCCTGAGGAAAAGTCAGTTTTGCAAAAACGAAACTAGGAAAGGAAGGTGAAATCATCAGCTCGTTGTCTACAGGTGGTCAGGAGAGGGCCTACTTTAGTCTGTTCCATAGTCAATGGACATCTTTGAGGTTACACTGCAGATCTTTCTGCAAGAATTTATCACATCTGCTTCTCTTCTGCAAGAACTCGTTACCCTTTTTCAGGTTTGTAGAGGTCAGACATCACTGCCCTATATCTACCCTGATTTTACAGCAGGTTATATTTACTTCAAATTCTTTTTATGATTCATAATGACCCTTTGAACAACATCAAAATTCTGCCCTCTCCTGCACCATCCTCACAATTTCACCGTCATTGTCAAGCCCATTATTGCAGCCACTGTGTCAACATTGCTTCAAAAGATGTACAGAAATACCCAGCAGAAACAAATCTCAGAATCTTGCAACAAGAGACGTGCTGAGAAGCTAAGTGTTTAGTTATAGAAGGCTGGGACGTGGGCAGCATCTTTCTTTCCTTGGTCAGGACTGGGAGGACCATTGATATTCTGCAAGAACACGTAATGCTTTGAGAAAGCTCAGTTACCACTGTGCTTTTAGACCTTTCTTCTCTAGTTCATATGTAGTGAGATTCTCCTCTTCTTTTCATGATGGTTACTTTTTTTCAATTTTTCAAGTTTTATTTAGTGAAAATGTTCCATTCAAAAAGCCTGCTGTAGTCTTAGTTTCCCGGGGTGGAAGTAACACAATATTTGGTCTGAAAGAATAGAAACTTATTGTCTCACTTTGGAGGCTGAAAGTCAAAATCAAGGTGTTGGCATTACTGATTTCAAATGAAGACTCAGACGGGGGCTCTTCCCTTTCTCTTTTTAAACCATTTTTTATTGTGATTGTAATGAGAGTTTACAGAACAGGTGGATTTTCATTTATTCATTGTTGCATATTTTCCTCCCTACACCACCCAGTTAATTAAAGTTTTTCACTGATTGTTGCACAATTGTGGGGTAGTTCAGAAAAATGAGGTACTGATAAGTTTATAGTTATTAAATGATAGAAGTAAAATTCAAATGAACATTGTCTGACTCAAGACCCCAATCTTCCAGCTAACTTCCTAGTAGTATATTATGCCTCAAGGTGGTTGTTGTTAGATACTGCTGAGTCTAATATAACTCATGGCAGCCTATGAACAACAGATCTAAAACCTGTCCTATCCTGTGTCATTCTCATCATATCTGATATTTCTGAGCCCATTGAAATAGTCACTGTGCCAGTCCATTTTGTTGAGGGTCTATTCTTTCAGTGACCCTCCACCTTTTCAAGCATGATGCCCTCTTTAAGAAACAATCTCTTCTTCCAACATGTCCAAAGTATATGAGATTAAGCTCTGTCATCTTAGTTCAAAGGAGCATTCTGGTTTTACTTTCTCTGAGATCAATATGTTTGTTCTTTCGCCAGTCAGTGGGATATTCAGTACTTTTCTCCAAAACCACAACTTAAAGACATCAATTTTTTTTTAAAAAAAAGGACAATTATTCTTTTTATACTATAATATCTCAAGTTTGAATTCCTTAAGATGGTCATTTGTGGAAACATACATAAAAGGTAAGCTAATTCTTATTGTTGTTGCTGTTGTTGTTGTTTGATGCCGTCGAGTAGTGGGTGACTCATAGCAACCCTATGAACAAACAGCCTGAGCACTATGTTCGTACATAGAGTTTCCAGAGGCAAGCCATTTCGGAAGTAGATGCCGCTCATGCTTCCAGGCTTGATTTAGTCGGGAAGCTCCAGCCAACACTGTCCACCATGGGTGCCCATTACCACAAATGGTACATCACTGTCACAGGCTTCAGCATCACAGCAACCATGAGTTACCTCTGTACAGCAACACACAGATCAGTGCTATACCACCTAGAAGAATGTTTTACAGGAAGACAATTTGAACCCTGGCCCGAGGACCGCAGATGAAAATCACCCACCTTCTCCTTGGTAGCATAGCTTCCTTTCCACTGGGCCAATGTAGCTCTCTCTTGGTCATCATCATTAAGTTAATTCTTATTGGAAAATATTATATGAATTCAAATGGGACAATCCACAAGCCTTGAGGACAGCTCCAACAAAGATTCTGTTGATAATGGTAGTCAATGACCTAGGCAGAGAGCTTTATCTCCAGGTCACACATACAGCTAAAGTCTGACTCTTATTTCAATCTGCCGTTTCAGTGATGGAAAATAATCCAACAGATAAGGTTGACATTTTGAAAATAATAAAATATTGTACAAAGCCAATGAGCTTTATTGTATTAGCACATATTTTCTAGAATGAAGTTGGAGTGGCTTATATGATAGAAGTCTTTGGTTTTCAGTGAAGTTTTAAGATAACATATTTTGACTTACACAAAAAGACTTCAGTTATCTTTTCTATATTTTTAAGACATTAATTTACTCATTAATTTAGTGAAATTATAACTTCTATTTAAGAACCTGCTATATTTCAAGTAATATAAGCTGTGTCCCTCCTTTGATCTTCTTATTTTAGTGACCATCAATGGTGTCGTGGCTTTTGTAATTAAGTTGATTCCAACTCACAGCAACCCTGTGAACAACAGAACAAAATCTCACCTGATATCATCCTGCCCATGTTCCTGGTGTTCTATCCACTGCTTTAGTCACTGTATCAGTCTATCTCATTGAGGTTTTTCCTCTTTATTTTGATGATCTTCCATTTTTCTAGGCATAACATCCTTTTCTAGATATTGGTCCCTCCTGGTAACATGCCAAAAGTAGGTAATATGAAGTCTTAGAAAACTCATTTAGAAGGAACATTCTGGTTGTATTTATCCTCAGATATATTTGTTTGTTCTTTTGACATCAGGTAGTGTATTCAATATTTTTTGCCAATACCATAGCTCAAAGGCATCAATTCCTCTTTAATATTCCTTATAGTCCAACTTTCAGATTCATACAAAATAGGCACAAATGCATACAAAATAAGTCTTTAGGGGGAATTTTGGTGGCCTAGTGGCAAAAAAGTTGCACTGCAATACCAAAGATGTGTGGTTCAAATCCACTAGATGCTATGCAGGAGAAGGAGGGAGAATCTCCCTCCTTTGCCAGTTGGATCCCATTCGATGGTACACAACGATTAAAGAAAATAAATATTTAAAAAAATAGTCTTTAATCTGATATTTTTGCTTTTTAGTCCATTGAAGAAAACCTTGACAGCAGATTTCCCAGTCAACATGTCTTTTGATTTCCTGACTTTTGCTACCATGGGTGTTGATGGTAGAAATAAATAAAATGAAATCATTGACAATTTCAATATTTTTTCATCTATCATTATCTTGCTTATTAGTCCTTTCCTCAAACTCATTGCTATCAAAGCTGCTCATAGCTGACCCTCCAGCAGATTTTTCAGAGGGTTTTAATTCCATAGAAAGATATCATCCATCTTTCTTCTTGGTGCATCAGATAGATTTAAATTGCTTGTTTTGGGATTACCATTGCAATTCCTTACACACTTGGCCACAAGAGCATTCTCTTTTG
>NW_006399779.1:6820507-6822790 GCF_000299155.1 Elephantulus edwardii | reverse complement strand
GAGCTTCAGCAGTTTTTGTCTTAAATGCATTCAGAAATACATCACAGACTGTCAGAAAGGATGAACAAAGCTGCCTTGGTAGAGCTGTAGATGAAATAGTGCCTTAGAATTCTGAACGGTGGCTTTGCTTCCTTTGGACATATTATCAGAAGGGACCAATCTGTGGATAAAGAAATACCTGATAAAATAGAGATTCAGAAAAAAAGAAGAAAAAACCCAAAATTAAACATTAGCCTAACACAGGGACTGCATCAGTGGGTTCAAGCATACCTGGTATTATGAAGCCAGCCTAGGATTAAGCAATTTTGTTTTGTTTTGTTTTTACATGAGGTTGCTAAAACTTGGAGTCAATTCAATGACGCCTGACAGCAACAACACTCAGCAAAGTAATTCTGAGCATCTACTGGTGTTTTAGGGATTTAGGGTTTTTGTTTTTAAAGAGCTTGGATGCATTTATTTCTTGACCAGGCTTCTGTTCCACTTTGTTCCTTAGCATCTAAGTAGGAGAGAAGAGAGTCTGCTTCTCTCAAATACCCTATTCATTCCGAGGATATTGTGCTCGTGACCTCTTTAGGATGTAGTAACTTGTGAGGAAGATTAAAGTTTAAGAGTCTGGGATAACAATTAGCACATCTTTCTCTTGCTCCATGGAAGAAGTGATGGTGAAGGTAGAACATAAGGAGCATCAGATGCCACTCTACACTGCCTGAGTTTGAATCATAATTTTTTTCTTTTTTGTGTACCCTAAAGCAAGTTACTTACCTTGACTTTTTTCTATAAAACCAAACCAGTAATAACAGGAAAACATGACAGTTAGAAGTAAGAAAACTTGTAGGGCACTTAGAATAGTTACTGAATTATAAAGAACAGTCAATAAATATCCCCATTGCTGTCCCATTGATTCTGACCCCTCGTGATCCTACCAAACTCAGTAGAACTACTTCATAGTGTTTCAAAGGCTGTAAACTTTGTGGTAACTGTCACATCTTTCTCATATGGACTTGCTGATGGAGTTGAATCCAGTTAACAGCAGAGGGCCGAACCTCTGCACCACTAGGACTCCTCAGCCAAAACATAGCAGTTATTATCTGGTCAAGTAAGACCTACAGATTAATTAAATACTAAATGTTATCTCCAAACTAGGGATATCAGAACTTAAAAGAATATAGCAGGAACAATGCCAGAGACCCTGAGTCAGATAGTATTACAGGAAATAATGGGGATGCCTTATCTTTGCCTTCTGGTTTAAACCAGGTGTAAGAAAAAGGGTTTCCAGACCATGTTCACCATACAATGCTCATTTCTTATCCTTGTTTCTATATTTGTTCAACAAATGATTATTTATTTCTGTTCTCCTCTGTGTCCTCTAACTATTTATTTCTGCTTTCTAGACTTCTTTCTTTATTCATTTCTTCACCTTTACTTCTTCCTGTGTTAACTCTTTCCTAAGACTAGAGTTTGGTCATGGTAACAGTGATGAGAGTATATGAGAGAGAAATGTGAGGCAAAGGTAAGCCTCTTTTGGCTTCCATTCATTTTGTTTTCAAGTGCACTTTTCTAATGACTGTAATGAGACCAATAAAGTTTGTAACTCAATGACCAACAGGGAAGAAAAATTATGTTGGCAGGAGACTAGCTGTACTATGTTCAGAGGGGTCTGGATTTCATCATTGGAGGGCTAGAAGTGAAAAGTACACCAAATCTTTTCAAAGCAGGAAGGGGATAGTGCACTATATAGCTAGGTTCGTTCTAGTGGGAAGTGATGGGCATCTGACTGCTGATGAGAAGTCAGGGGCTTATTGTGACTCTGGAGTATTAACTTCTATACAGAACTCTCACCTTCCAGGAGATGTAAACTTTGTGCTGGTTGGAGTTTCCAATGAATAATATAAAGCAAAACTTCCCCACCTATTCTCAAAGTTTGTGTGGAATCAATACTGAAGTTCAGACTGCCATTGAAAGAAGCACGGGCATTGTGGTTTGGGAATGACTAGTTGATGGAATGCTTGATGAGAAAGAAAAAAACAAGGAGAGAAATACGATTGTACATAATAGACAGTGGCTCATGCTGTTTATTGATATTTGTTCCCATTCCAAAGAAAGGTGGTCAGAGTGTGGAAATTATCGAACAATATCATTAAGATCACATGTAAGCATGATTCTGCTGAAAATTATTCAAAAACAACTGGAGCAATACGTCAACAGAGAATTGCCAGATGTGCATACTGGGTTTAGAAGAGGTTGTGGTACTAGGGATAGTATAAAAAATGTTAGATAAATCTT
>NW_006399779.1:6809006-6819707 GCF_000299155.1 Elephantulus edwardii | reverse complement strand
AGAGGGTGAATCCAGGCTGCTCTTTGGAGGTAAGGATTCTGAAGCTTCATTTGACATACTTTGGACATGTTACAAAGAGGGACCAGCCCTTGGAAAGGGATATGATGTTTGGGAGGCTGGAGGAACAGCACAAGAGAGGAAGACCCTCAGTGAGATGAATCAATTCAGTAACTGGAGTAATGGGGAGGGTAGTTTGTCACAGGACAGAGCAGGGTTTAGGATTCTTGTACATACGGTCACTATGAGGTGCAAGTGACTCAATGGCACATAACAACAACAACATAGCAACAATCTACAAGTTATATTTTTTATTCTCAGACAAACATGGATTGACAATTGGCAAATTTTTATGTAAGGAAATAAACACACACACACACACACACACACACACACACAATCTGATGTTTCTAAACCTCTTAGAAAGAGTCATCACAGTTCCATCATTTTAGCTGTCCTGCACTCTTTCAGTCAAAGCAAAAAGTACTCAGAAGAAATTTTCATGTGTTTGAGCGACTCACCCAACCTTTTCTTGTCTCCATTACTGACAATCTTACTACTTGTGTTTGTGGTAACATTTAACTGTGTCTGTGGACTTCACATTTATGTATGTCCAAGACATAACAGTGATGAAAGAAATCAATCTTTTATTCCTGGCATTAGCATAGTTTAGATCTCGAGTCTTCCATTTCAGGAGCTATCCTCCAAAATACCTCCTTCTACCACATTCATCCCCTGCCCCAGAGTCCCTACCACCATTACTGATCACAGTTTTGTCAAGGTGGTATGGTGCTGCAAGGATGGCGGTTTCTTGATTTTTTTTTCTCCTGCTCCTAATGGTGTCTCTTTGGAGACTAAGGTGCGTCTGATACAGGCCATGGTCTTTGCAATCAATTGTTATGCGTCAGAGAGTTGGACATGATGCCTTTGAGCTGTGGTGCTGGAGAAGAGTATTGAGTGTACCATCGACTGCCAAGAAAACAAACAGATTCATCCTGAAGGGGGTTAAACTGGGCGGCTCCTTGGAGGCAAGTATCCTGAGGCTTCATCTGACATACTTTGGACCTGTTTTAAGGAGGGAACGGTCCTTGGAGAGGGGCATCATGCTTGGGAGGGTGGAGGGATGGCGCCAGAGGGGAAGGCCCTCTATGAGGTGGATTGATTCAATGACTGGGGTAATCAGGATGGGTGTGTCAGAGGCAGTGCAATTGGCACAGGACAGAGCTTAAGGCTGTTGTGCATAGGGTCGCTATGAGTTGCAAGCGACTCGATGGCACATAACAACAACAACAACAACATTACTCCACAGACCTATTTTTACTTCGAGAGTGACACACTTTTTCTGTTCTAAATAAAGGTTTGTCATTATGTGCCTTTGAGTCAGAACTAAGTCATAGCTAACCCTCCAGCAGGTGTCCAGAGGCAGTAAAATTGCAAGAGAAGATTGCTCATCCTTCTCCAGCAGAGTAGCTCGTGGCTTTGAACTGCACACCTTTAGGATTGCTGCACAGCTTCTTATCAGTAGGCTACAAGAGCTCTGGTTGAAGAGTATTTCCCTTCATAATCATTCTTTTATTCTTTCAAGACATCCTTATTCTTCTGCTTTAAACTCTTTGTGCATACCCATTCCATTTCTCCATGGGGAGACTGGATATCTTCTGGCAAAAGTAATGTCTCACTGGATGCTCGGTTTTACTGGGCACCAACAAGATATCGATGCTCTCCCAGTATCGTCATCCTGAATGAGCGAGCTGTGTTTTCTTAGGGACTTTTAACTCAGATTGCTGGACAAGTCCCCAAATTCTTTAGCATACCCTATTTCTCTGTCACAACATCTAATTAAAGAGCTGCCTGGCTAACGAGTCAATACATGGAGCTCAGCTTCTCCAGCTTGGGCTCTGCTCTCCAAGGGAGTCACCAGCTTGCATAAGACTTTATAATATTTTCACATAAAGTTTACAAAAATATGCATTGTATTATTGGAAACAAGAGCGGCATCTACTCCCTAAATAACTTGCCTCCGGAAACGATGAATTTTGATAAATGTCGATAGTTTTAGAGGGACTTCAGGCCTTTTGTTCATAACGTCGCTATGAGTTGTGCTCGACTCGAAGGTAATCACCACCACCACGACCAACATGTTGTATTAACTCAAAATTTGAGGCCTGATGGGCTCACACAAAACACAAGAATCTACTATAATGAAAATAGTATCTTTGTTGGTAATAGGCCTTAATAACAACGGTGACTTCACTTGAGTTATTGTGATTACGTTTTCTAGGGCTCCACAGTGTCCTTGCTGAATCAGCAAGAATGGCCCTAAAAAGTTCACTTTGCTGAAGAGCGGGGACAGGAGGGGCTGATATCTGGTCACCTGTGTTCTTTGGTATCGTGTGGAACTACTAAGTATCCATAAGTCCACATTGAGGAAGCTTTCTCTTCTAGTACTGGCCTCGCTATTTATCCTGCTTTATCTGTACAATGTTCAGTCTTAGGAGAAAAAAAAACCCTCCATATCTGTAATTTCTAGGTATACAGAACAGATGCCACTGAAAGTTATACGAATGCTACAATTTTATATGAGAATGGGAATGAAGAATTTAACGTGTCATGCTTGTAGCCAGACTTCAGGTCACCATTTCATTGCTCATAGAAATTGTTCTTGTGTGAGAGCCAGACAGCTACAGAGTTTTCTAGGCAGAGCTATCAGTATTATGCTAGACTTTTTTTCTTCTCTCTCCTCTCCTCAGTATGATTTACTAAGTTATCTTGCTGGTGGTATCATTAATGAACTTTGAGTTACTTCTCCAGGGAAGTCAAGAAAACAAGCCTTTAATTAATTCGTACCTACCACAGTCCACCAAATGCTCTCCTCACCTTTTTTTGCGTGAGCTCTCATTTCTAACCAGAGGCACACTCTAGAGAAAAAGCAGATTTTGTTGTCTCAGAACCTTTGCTTTAAAATCCAGCTCTGTCTTGGATCTGTGTGACCCAGAACTAATCTATCTGAACCTACTGGTATAACTCTCCGAGGAACTGATAATACCACTTTCACAAGGAGCTATTGGCAAGAGAAGATACTGTGTGAAATTGTCTGGAACTGCCCCTGACAGATGCTAGAGACTCAATACCAATTTCTCCAACAAAACAATGAAGACAATTTTGTCTTCCCATTTTACAGATGAGATGTTATTTAGTCATGTTAAATAACACACTCAAAACCACAGCTAAGTGGTGAATAGGTTGGTCTGATTCTAAGTTAAATGCTGTTACGGGGGAAGATTTTTGTGTATGAAAGAGATTACATAGCCCACCAAGCCTAAAGTGTTTTCTATCTACCACTTACAGGAAAATTTTACCAAGTCTTAAGTTTAAATGACCAATGTTGAGCCTTTTTCACTGAAGATTCATGACACAGAGAAAGTATTCATCAAAAGCTATGCATAGTGAGCTAGATGACAGGAAGATTGAGCTACAGAGAGAAAATATTTTCTTTTAAAATTTTATTTTCATATTAAGAAAGAAAAAAACATAAAGTAATTCAATAGATCATTCATTAATTCACTGCAATTATTAAACATATAGTGCAACTCAGTAGTATATCTGGCTACGCTGGAGAAAAAAAGGAAATGATTAGGACTGCTTATTTTCCATGGGAGGAAGTGTTACCCGACAGCCTGATGAGCTGTAGCAATCCAACTGTGATCCAGAGGGAATAGTATCCCATCAACCGTAGGAGGCCTGAAAGATTGCGTGTGCTTAATCATCAAAGACTGGAGCATCCTGAGAGGACACGTTCTGCTTTACACGATATTGAAGGAGGCAATAAATGCTGAGATTCTGTGAGTTCTTTCTGGGTAACCACAAACAATTTGATGTTTTGCTATAAAAAGCAGAACATTCTATCTTGATTAAATCAGAATGATTCTTCGTACCACAGCATCCTGGAGAGTCTTTTACTTTCTCTGTCTTTAATGTCTGTTTAATAAAATCACACATTCAATTATTTAAAAGAACCAGGGACCAATAGGGGATTTGTTGACCTAATGCTTAAAGCTTAGAAATCCAATTTACCTTCCCTTCATTGCTAGTAGATCAGACCCAGGTTGAAGATGATAAAAAACCCAAAACTATTGAGCATTTTAGAGGTGTTTTGAATTGCTGAGAGACCTGGCTCACCAAGTCTCATCTATACCTGAATAGAGTGAATTTCATTATTGATATTATCACACTTGACATTTCCCCAGGTTTGAATCTATTCTGTCCCTAGATTCATTACCTTTCTCAAATTGTTAATGTACTAATGTACTGAATTCTGGCAATTTCCACTGTGATTTTTGTCTTTGTAAGAACTCTCAGAGATACTGTGGGTTAACCCATCACCATCTGTGAAACTCGCCTGGAAGGACTGTCTGTGCGATTTGCTAAAGAATATTCTGGAACTTCTTCAAAGATGCCTAACTTTCCCAAAACAATTGCATGCACTTCCCTGGAAGAAAATAATTGCTTAAATATTGGAGACAACTAGAAAAACTTTTCTTAAGAAAGTCTTGAGAAGGCAGATATCATTGATTATATGGTGCCTTTTAACATGTGTTGTGCATCCTGACCCCTGCACCTGTGGATGTTATCTCTTTTGGGAATAAAATTGTCTTTTTTATGCTAATGAGGTTCTGTCAGTGTAGGGTTTGTCTTTAATCAATACTTTTTGAGATATGAAAGGTTTTTGTTGTTGTTGTCATGTGCTATCGAGTCTCTTGCGACTCATAGCGACCCTGTGTACAACAGCCCTAAAGTCTGCTCTGTCCTGTGCCAATCTCACTGTCTTCGACACACCCATCTCGATTACTCCAGTCACTGAAACAATCCACCTACTACAGGGCCTATCCCTCCTGCACCTGCCCTCCACCCTACCAAGCATGACCTCCTCTCCAAGGACCGGTCTCTTATTACAACCAAATTATAAATTATGACCAAATTGTAAATAAGAGGAAGGAAGTAGCAATGGGGATGAAAAGTAACATTCACCAGGGAACAGAGGAAGAGAAAATAAAAACAGACATGAACCTTCCCCCAGAACCAATGGAGTAAAACTTTTCCTAGGATCTCATGTCTTGAACTCAGACTTCCAGCATGTGGTGGTGGTGGTTATTATGTGCTGTCAAGTCATCTGTGACCCATAGCAACCCTATGTTCAGCAGCTCTAAACCCTGCCCTGTCCTGAGCCAGGTCTCACTGATTTTGACACACCCACCTCTTTGCTTCAATCTGTCTCATCCAGGGTCTTCCTTTCCTGAACTGTCCCTCCACCCTTCTGAGTATGATATCTTTCTCCAAGGACTAGTCATTCCTGGCCACACGTTCAAACTATGTGAGATTGAGCTTCAGAATCCTAGCCTCCCAGGAAAGACTTGCTTTCACCCTCTCTAAGACAGACCTATTTGCTTTCTTGACAATCCATGGTATGTTCAAGACTCTTGTCCAACACTACAATTTGAAAGCACCAATTTTTCTTCCGTTATCCTTAGTCATTGTCCTGCTCTCTGATGCATAGCAAGTAATTGCAAAGACCATGGCCTGGATCAGGTGCATCTTAATCTCTAGATTGATATCATTGCTTTTATGTTCCCAACAGTAGATTTTCCCAGTGCAATTCATCTTTTGATTTCCTGACTGCAGATGGTAAGAGTGTTGATTGTGGAGCCAAGCAAGCTGTGATTGTTAACAACCTCAATCTCTTCTCCGTCTATCACGGTGTTCCTAATTGGCCCAGTGGTAAGTATTTTTGTCTTCTTGAATTTGAAAACTACAGTCCTGACCTTCTGCAGCAAGTGCTTTAGGTCCTCCTCAGTTTCAGTATACCACACACTAGCAAAATCTTGCTGACGATTATCCAGAAATGACAGGAACAGTACATTGACAGAGATCAACCAGAAATACAAGCTGGGTTTAGAAGAGGTTGTGGCACTAGAGACATTATTGCCAATGTTAGATGAATTTTGGCAGAGAGCAAAGAGAACCAGGAGAATCTACTATGCAAAGACATTTGACTGTGTGGATCACAACATATTGTGGCTAACCTTGAGGAAAATGAGAATCCCAGAACACTTGATTGTGCTTATGTGAGACCTATATTTGGAAGAGGAAGAAATCCTCAGAACAAAGCAAGTAAATATGCATGGTTCAAAATCAGTAAAGACGTGTATCAGGGATGCATCCTGTCTCCATACCATTTCTGTCTATATTCAGAATATACCATTCAGGAAAAAGGGCTTTAGGAGGAGGAATGTGGCATCAGGATTGGAGGAAGACTCATCAACAACCTACATTATGCAGATGACACAACCTTACCAGGATGAACTACAAGCTATTTGAACATTCCTGTTTTATTCACAGGATTTTCAAAACGCTGTTTTTACAGAAGTGGATGACCAGTCCTATCTTAGCCTGGAAGTTCTGCTGAAAACTCCCCACTATTTTTGGCCTTGTTGGTATTTGAGATCTGGGTGTCATAGCTCCCAACATCAGAACAACACCCAAGACATCACAGTACAGCAAATGGCAAACTCTCTTATGAAAGCAAACTATTATAAGCACAAACTATAGAATAAACAAGCACATAAGTGTTACAGAACAAACTTGCATGTTACAGGAAATAGAAAACAAGCCTTCTGGCTTGGGATAGTGTCACCCAGAAGAAGATTGGAGTTGGAGTATCCAGTTAGGTCAGAATTTCAATTCAAATGTTTGGTGACCAAGGCCACAAGATGTGAACCAAGTTACAGGAAACATCCTCTCCAGTCTGAGATGTGTTGAGGAGTGGAACACTCAGCTTGGGGCAGAGATTTGCTGCACTCGGAGAACCTAGACTAATCTGCCTGACTAGATAGAAGCGGTACCTTTACCAGTCTAGAGGATGCGTTCAGGACATCCAGTCAGACATGGCCACTGCTGATTTGAGATGTCCAAGAATGAATGATATACTTTGCAAAGGGTTCTTAATGTGACTGTGGGGCATGTCAGGTAGGGCTGACCAGTCAGAGGGAAAAGTCCCACTCAGAGGAGGTGTTCTCATTAATTTGGGGACTGACTGTAGACCAACCTGAAGTCTCCTGGGAGGATACTTTGATGAGGAGGAGAGCTTCGATGGATATGGTCTGATGTAGAACAGGGCCTAGGGGTAGTGAACACATCCACTGACCTGCTGAGTGGTGGAGGGGTGGGAGCAGTCACTCCTCTGATCTGGAGGGGGGCATGGAGAACAAGGAAGGATAATTGCATTTCTTATTATTGTAGATACCACTGCCATCAACACTGCTGCTTTTCTGGGTTCTCATACCATAGAGAGTTGTTCAAATGGCCTAGCTGCAGTTTATAGTTCTGTTTCATAGATATACTTTTTCAATGTGTCCATTAATTTTCTTATTTCAGTCAATGTTTTCATTACTCTTCTTTGTAAAAGGACAAATTCATTGGTACTCAGATTTTTCACATTCTCTCTGTTACAGTGAAGTGCTGGTTCTCTCATTCACACTTCTGTGCCCAGGAGTGGGGACGAGACATTTTTTTTCTATTACAATATCCTTCATCTTTCCTGAGTGAAGGATCGCAGGGACTTGCAGACTGTTTAGAATTCCAGAATTTCTGTGCCCATTTCCCACACTCCCTGGACCCTGTTGACCACTCACTCAACCAATCCTTGGAAAACTGCATCATGCTGCAAAGGTAAAGAAAAAAAGAGAGGAAGACCGTCAACAAGATGCATTCACACAGTGACTGGAACAATTCACCTCAACCATCAGGAAGTGCAGGAAAGGCTAAGTTTCTTGAGTTGTTGACTCGATAGCACCTAAATAACAAGGACAAGAACAACAACAATGACAGAAGACTGAGAGAAGACAAATCTCTTTTCCTTAAGACCACCCAGATGTGCTGTTTGTGTTGTAGTAGTGTTATTTCTATGTACCTTTGAATCAGAACTGACTTATATCTGACCCTCCAGCAAGTTTTCAGAGATATTAAATCACATGGTAGGAAATTGCCTTTGTCCCAAGAAGCAGAGAATATATTCAAACTGCATGTCTTTGGGTTACTAACACAACTCTTTTCTGCTAAGGAGCCAAACATAATTGAGACAATTGTGTTGTTCTTATTGCGTGTTGAGTTGCTTATAATTTATAGTGACCATGTATACAACATCTCTGAAGACCTCCCTATCCTGAAGATTCAAATATTTTTCTCTATAATTATGCTTTTTCATTATTTAAAATAAACTTAATTTCCTTAATCCTTCTCCATTTATTGATGCACAGTGATGATGAATTATACATATCCCTTAGTTTTAATTATATCAGCTATGCTAGGCTATTTGTTATGGCTATCATAACAAATCACTAGGGTTTTGTCACTTAAAACATCAGATTCAGGAGAAAAAAAGCCCTGAATGAAGATACTAGCAAGGCTACTCTGTGTTCTAGGACTCTGGAAGAATTCTTCCATTTTCTTTTCAGTTCCTTCAGGCTCCAAACTGTCCATGGTGTTGCTTGGTTTGAAGCTGGTTCGTTCCAGTCTCTGTCTCAATTTTCACATGGATTTGATCTCTAGGACTCTGTATATTTTTATCTTTCTTTGAACAACGCCATCATTGGATTTAGGGTTCACAGTAAATCCAGATGTTTTCATCTGAAATTCCTAGCTCATTAATTCCTCAATCATTAATGACCCTAATTTAGCCCACTGCTGGCTCATAACCACCTTCTATCTGGTTTCTGAGGGTTTAAAACTAACAGGAGGAAATAACTAATCTTACTTCCTCAGAGTCGCCAGTGGATTTGAACCATAAGAGAAGAGTCTCTAGGTTAGCAGTGCAATTCACTATGGACTAAGTCACCAGAGTACTCTATTAAGGACCCTCTTTCTAAAAAAAAAAAAATAAAATAAAATTTACATTTTAAAGTTCCATTTGAACATGAATTTGCGATTCTAATAATTTATAGCAATATTTTATTTTAATTTCTAAGAAATAATTTGTTACATCTAAATATCAACTTGACTTTTTCTAAGTTGATATTTTTATTAAATGATTTCCCTTGATATTAAAAGGAATTCATTTCACCTCTATTCCTTCCCTTTGTAGAAGAGTGCTAAACTATATTCTACACCAAGAATATAATCAATGGTAAGTAATAATATGTAATTAAACTGAAATATTCGGTATTGGTTTTATTCCTTCCATTTTTTAATACATTTAATTTTCACAGAGTACTACTGATACTAAGGTACTCATATTCAATTTTAGTTGAAAATGGCTAGAAAATTGTACTAGTGACCAAATTATGGAGATAGTAGGATAGTTGCTCAGAGAAATGATTTGTAAGATCATTAAACTCTGTACTAGACATATGGCTATAATATTTCTCCATAAATTAGAATTTTCTTTCATCTCTTTCTGACAAAATTACTTATGATATCATATGTAAGAACATTTATTCTTACGCCTTGCTCTCCAGTCAAATGCAACACATTTCAGTTCTTGAAAACAAGTTTTTGTTATTATTACTCAATTTTGTCCATTACCTAGTATTTATCGGAATTTTGGTGACCTACTGGTAGGAAGCTGTTTTGCAATCCCAAAGGTATGTGGTTCCAGGCCACCAGCCGCTCCGTGGGGAGAAGAATGAGCAATCTCCTCCTGTGCAATTAACTGCCTCTGAAAAGCCACTGGATGACTCCATGGTACACAACCACCACCACCACCTATCATTTACACTTCAAAACAACTATCATTTTAGTGGTTGCTCTACAGAAAAAGCTATCAAATCCAACCCACTACCATCAAGTCAAATCTGACTCATAAAAACAATCCACTGGGGTTCTAAAGTTGTAAATCTTCATGAGATTACCCATCCTTCTCCTGTAGAGTCACTTCTTTTTATTAGGAGAGGTTGAGGCCAGTAGGACTCATTACAATCTTATGAATAACAGATATGAACTCTGTCCTAACCTGTAGCAACCTCACAATCTCTGACATACTTGAGCTCATTGCTGCAGTCACTGTGTCTAACCATCTGATAGAGAATCTTCCTCTCTTTTGCCCTCTCTTCACCTTTCCAAGCATGATGTCCCTCTCCAAGTAACACCATTTCTAAGCAACATGCTCAAAGTATGTGAGATGAAGTTTTATCATCTTGGCCTCTCATAAAGCACGCTGGCTGCACCTTCTCTAAGACACTGCTGAATGGCTCAAATCACAAGTCTTTGGGTTAGCAACCCAACAGGCAATGAGTGCACTAACTATACTAGCCTAGCCCGTGGTTCTCAAAGGGTGGTTCTCAGACCAGCAGTATCATTTTATCTAGGAATGTGTTAGAAATAGATTTTCTAAAACCCCAATACAGACTTACTATAACAAAAACTGTCAAAAAAACCCAAAAACTCAAGGATCTGTACTTCAGAAAGTACTCAAGGTGAAATTGATTTATGCTGAAGTTCAAGAACAATTGTCTTATAACTTAAATTTTACTTATAAAATTTCTTTCAGATGTCTCTTTTCTCTCTTCTTACTTGGCAAAACAAAAACAAACAGTTTTATGATTCATATAAAATACCTCCTTTGCATCTTTTTTCTCTAAATTGTATAATTTTAAAAATTCTAAAGATTTTTTTTAGCTTTTTATGTATTTTTTATTGGTTTGCTTACAAAGT
>NW_006399779.1:6804275-6805581 GCF_000299155.1 Elephantulus edwardii | reverse complement strand
GTTTTCACAATATTGAGTCTTCCTATCCATGAACAGGGCACATTTTCCCATTTATTTAGGTCTTTTATTGTGTCTTGCAGAAACGTTTTGTTGTTTTGTACAGGTGTTTTGTGTCACTAGTTAGGTTCATTCCCACATATCTCAATTTGTGGTTGGCTATTGTAAATGGTATCGCTTTCTTAGTTTCCTTCTCTGTGATTTCTTTATTACTGTAGAGGAATCCCACTGATCTATATATATTGATCTTGTATACTGCAACCCTACTAAATTAGTCCACTAGCTCTAACCGGGTTTTCTGTGGGTTTTGTTGTTGTTGTTGTTGAGTCCTTTGGGTTTTTTGTGTATATGATCATATCATCTGCATATTGTGACAGTTTAACCATCTCTTTGCCAATCTGGATGCCCTTTACTTTCTTCTCTTGTCATATTGTCCTAGCCAGTACTTCCAAGACAATATTGAATAGAAGTGGTGTTAGGGAGCATCCTTGTCTGGTCCCTGTTTACAAGGGAAATGTTTTTAGTCTTTCTTCATTGAGAATGATACTGGCTCTTGGTTTTGCAAGTATACTTTTAACTATGTTGAGGAAATGAACCTGGAGAGAGGATGAAAGACATCTAAGCGTTGAGGACTCTCCTTCATAGGGTCACTGTGAGTCACCTGCAACTAGACGGCACTTAGCAACAACAACAACAACATGCTGAGGAAATTCCCTTCAATTCCAATTCTAATTAGCATCTTAATTCAGAAAGGGTGATGAATTTTATCAAATGCCTTTTCTGCATCAATTGCTAAGATCATATGGTTCTTGCTATTTGCTTTGTTAATGCAGGAATTATGTTGTTTGTTTTTATTATGTTAACCCATCCTTGCATACTTGTTAAGAATTCCACTTTGTCATAATGAATTATTTTTTGACATGGTTTTAGATTCTATTGTATATATTTTGTTAAGTATTTCTACATCTATGTTCATGAGAGATATTGATGTGTAGTTTTATTTTTTGTATTAGGGTTATACTTGATTCATATAATGTCTCTGGGAATGTTCCTAATTTTTCTAATTTTTAAAATAATTTACATAAAGCTGGTGATAAAATTTCTTTGAATGTTTGGTAGAATTCACCTATGAAGTCATCTGGTCCAAAACTATTTTTGTAGGTAAGTCTTTCTGTGACCTGCTCAAATTTTTTAACTTTTTTCTTTTTTTTTTTAATGCATCTGTTCGAGTGTTCTACATCTGTCCATGCCAATCTGGGTAAATTAGGAGTTTCAAGGAATTTGTCAATTTCCTCTAGGTTTTTTAATT
>NW_006399779.1:6800461-6803920 GCF_000299155.1 Elephantulus edwardii | reverse complement strand
CTGCGTCCCAGAAGTTCTGGTACCTTTTATTTTCATTATCATCTGTTTTGAGGAACTTTTAAAATTTCATTCTTTATTTTTTCAATAACCCAATCATTTTCTAGCAGAATGTTATTTAGCTTCTACATTATTTGTTTTATAAGCCTTATCCTCTTCTGGTTAATTTCTAGTTTTATGGCATTGTGGTCTGAGAAGATATTTTGTGTAATTTCAATTTTTTTTAATTTGTTGAGGTTTGTTTTATGCCCTAATATGCTATCAAATCTGGAGAATGTACCATGTGTGCTTAAAAGAAAGTGAATTTTTATTTGGATGCAGTACTTGAAATACATCCATAAGGTTGAATTGGCTGGTTGTCTAATTTACATCTTCTGTGTCTTTGTTAAACTTCTTTTGAATTTACCTATCCTTTGGTGATAGTGGTGAATTAAAGCGTCCTAATCAATTTTGGTGTTGTCTACTTTTTCTTCAATTCTGTTGATTGCTGTTTTATGTATTTAGCAGATCTATCAATTGATGCATTGATGTTGATCAATGTTGTATCTTTTTCTATCTACTGAATCTTTAACCATTATTTAGTGTCCTTCTTTATCTTTTATGGTGGGTTTCTTTCTGAAATTTATTGTATCCGACATTAGTATTGTCAGTTCTGCTTTTTTGTGAAAGCTGTTTGCTTTGGTGCCATTCAGCCTTTGATTTTGAGTATACCTTTCTCTTAATTTCTTAGATCTGTCTCTTTTAGACAACATATTGATGAGCTTTATTTTTTTTTTATTCATTCTGCTACTTTTTTTACCTTAATTGGTGTGTTTGGTCCACTCACATTAAGTGTGATTATTGATAGGCCAGGTTTTATCATTGCCATTTTGCTGTTTTCATTTGTTTCTTTCTTTCTTTCTTGTTTCTATGGTCCATGCACTTTCCTTTAATGTTTCTATGTAAAGGACTTATCTTAAAAGTTCTTGTATATTTGTATTCACAGATTTTTAAGTTCTTTCTTTTCTGAAAAGGATGTGATTTCTCCTTCATACTTGATGGAAAATTTTGCTGAATACAAGATCCTTGGTTGGCAAATGTTTTCTTTCAACTTTCTGTATATGTCATCCTGTTGTCTTCTTGCAAGGAAGCTCAGCAAACACCAAATAGAGTAGACCTCAAAAGAAAAATATCAAGGCATAGCATAGTAAAATTCTCCAAAATAAAAGTTAAGGATAGGATTCTGAAAGCAACATTTATTAATTTCAATTATGGTGTTACCAAAGAATTCCAAATAGTCCAAGTACTCACACATTTCTTTGGGACATTAGTGGTAAGGAGCTATGCTCAGTACCCAGAGGTACACGTTTGAATCCATGAGCTCCTCTGAGGGAGAAAGGTGAGCATTCAACTCCCTTGTGATTTACTCACCCTGAAAATCTGCTGATGGGTCAGCTATAAGTAACTTCCAACTCCATAGAACAAAACAACTAGGAGAAATAGAAAAACAAATAACTATATCTTGAAAGAAGTATAGTCAAAATTCTCCTTAAAGGAAGGATAGCAAAATTTCACTTAATTTCAAGTAATTTGGACAAGTGGTTAAGTAGATCTAGTCCCTAGAGAAGGACATAATACTTTCTAAAGTAAAAGGTCATTAAAAATAGTAGATCCTCTACAAGATAAATATACCATGGTGGCTGTAACAATGGATGTAAGGACAGCAGTAATTAAAAGGTTGATGCAGGACTCGGTAGGGTTTTATCTGATATATGTTTCTGTGAGTCCAAACAGACTCCAAATCACCTAACATAAATAACAAAGACAAAATATCTATTTGAAATATGTTGTTGTTGTTGTTATGTGCCGTCGAGTCGCTTGCGACTCATAGCAACCCTATGTACAACAGCCCTAAACTCCGCTCTGTCCTGTGCCAATTGCACTGTCTCTGACACTCCCATCCCGATTATCCCAGTCACTGAATCAATCCACCTCATAGAGGGCCTTCCTCTCCTGCGCTGTCCCTCCACCCTCCCAAGTATATATAAGTATTATCATTCTCATTTTACAAGAGAGGCAGTTATGCTACATGTTGAGTATTTATAAAACTCACACAAGTATTAATTGACAGACTTGGACCTTGAATTCAGTGCTATTTATTACACAGACTTCAGATAAAAATAACATAATCATACTTCTCTATGGTTTTCATTATTTTACAGATTTTTTGTTAAGGTATTATTGTTGAGTGACACTTTTCTTGAAGAGAGGAAAGCTAAATATTTTTTTTAGTTTATTCATTATCATATCAGTCCATCAAAAACTATTAACCTGTAATTTCAGGTAAAAATAATTGTTGAAGCCTGTGCAAATTAATTATATTCTCACATTCGTGTTACAGAATTAACTTTAACACAGCCAGGTTGTTTCCCTTTAATTTTCACATTAAGCAAAACTGTATATAGTAATCCTTGTCAAATACTCCTACTACTCAATTGTCATATAATTAGATTTCAAGTACTTGATCATTATGTGAATATTGATGTTATTTAAAAAATGGAGGATAATCACAGATGAGATCACAATATGGTAGATAACTTTATCTTCACACAACTGTCAAATTTACATCATTTCATAAGTTAAGATGTAACTTTTACAGCCAATGTAATTTTGGCCTGTTGTTGTTGTTATGAATCAGAACCAACTCATAGCTGACCCTCCAGTAGTTTTCAGAGGCAGTTAAATCACATGGGAGGAGATTGCTCACCCTTCTCTCACAGAGTAGCTGGAAGATTTGAACATTGTGCCTTTGAGATTGCAGGATGGCTTCTTATGACTATGCCACAAAAGCCCCCTCAACTTTGGCCTACTACCTTGGTATTTAATATTGTCACATGTATGTTAACATATGAAAGAGGTAAATAGTAAAATCTTAATCAATGTTATTGTATTAATGTCAGAAAATGAGACAGTAAATATTATTGCCAATGTCAGATTGATCTTGGCAGAAAACAAAAAGTATCAGAGGAATTTCTAGATGTGTTTTATTGACTATGCAAAGACATTTGACTGTGTGGATCACAACAAATTGTGACTAATCTTGAGGAAAATGGAAATCCCAGAACACTTGATTGTGCTTATGTGAAACCTATGCTTGGACCAAGAAGCAGTCAGTCCTCAGAACAGAGCAAGAATACACTGCAAGGTTCAAAATCAGCAAAGAAGTACATCAGGGATGGATCCTGTCTCCATACCTTTTCAATCTATATGAAGAATTGATCATTTGTGAAGTTGGGCTTTATGGGGAGGAATGTGGCATCAGAATTAGAGGAAGAGAGATCAACAACCTCTGTTGTGCAGATGAAACAACCTTGCTTGCTGAAACTGAAGAAGACCTGAAGCACTTGAAGAAGGTCAAGGATTGAAGCTCAAAATAAAGAAGATAACGATTCTCACCACTGGACCAATTGGAAGCACCATGAT
>NW_006399779.1:6781818-6799951 GCF_000299155.1 Elephantulus edwardii | reverse complement strand
ATAGGGTCACTATGGGTCACAGGTGACTCAATGGTACAAAACAACAACAAGAACAAGTATAAAGTAGATGTCCATCTGCTTATCCATTCTGAAAAATATCTGCTTGTAAGAACTATAATTTATATATATACATGTGTATTTTAATGGGCTATCTGGGTATAATAAGATGATAAAATTACCATGTTTGTATTATGTGAGATGCAGAGATGAGAGGTGGTAGACAGTTAAAAGACTCAGAGAAAGAAAATTTTCATGTTAACAGGAAATTGTTGGAGAATTTCCCCCCATCATCCTAGTGTATTACAAGTCAAGTGATTCAAATCAAATATAAAAAATCAAGAAGACCTCTCCCATGCTGCTGAGATTTGCCTAGTGAGAAGCAATGCTTTATTCAGGCTGCCAGCTGGTCTTGATCTAACCCTTGGCTTCCTGCAGTTCACTGTGTCCCAAGCCAAGAGTCTGGCCAAGAGAACTGTTGAATACACATAGATTCTACATTGCTCATTTAATTGGACTTCTGAGGAGATAATAAGCCACAGGCACAGACAGATCTTAACTACTTCTTCCAGCCCTAAGGAACAGCACACTATGGATTTCCATATAAGGCCTTTTTCCTCTTTTGTCTATAGAGCAATTGTTATGTTACAAATTTTTCTGTTGTGGAGCAAATACTTCCAGTATATGATCACAGGCAGAAAATTTATGTTACTAGAAAAGTTTTATTTGTTTTGTTCACTCCAAAATGACAGCACTAAAAAGAGCCTGAATTTACTGAGATAAGAACTGAGAAAATGCTCTGTGTATGTTAACGTTTGAATGGGTGTCATATATGTGTATGCACATCTCTTGTCTCAATAATATCCTCCCTATTAGTTTGGGATAGAATTAGATGTTGGGTATGTCTGGTTTGAACAGTCATTTAGAAAATATTACTTGCTTTTGTCTTGTCTCTACACCTGCAGCCATGGAGAGGAAGGTGTGTTTCTGTGTTAGCTTAAGTCTTGAAATAGTTCAGCTCAATCATTGTATTTAGTTATAATGGTAAAACTTCATCTACTATAATATCTCAAAAGCAAATAAATGTCAGTTGTGGAAAAAGAGTTCTAAGAAACAAGTAACGTACTGATTTACCTGTCAAAAATTACGTCCATTATCTACCTACCCTGATGCCTGACCACCCAAACAAATATGCAAGTAGTTCATGTTTTGTGATGATGGAGGCTCTACCCCTACTTGGATGAGGCAAACTGTTTTTGGTTGCCTAGACAAAGCAGTTTATCTGAGAGGCTGGGCTCTATGAGGAGAACGTTGGCGTTAGGATTGGTGGATGATCTATCAACAATCTGTGTTATGCAGATGACACAGCCTTGCTCGCTGAAACTGAGGAGGACCTCATGCACTTACTGCAGAGGGTCAAGGACTGCAGCCTTCAATATGGACTGAGGCTCAATGTTAAGAAGACAAAAATTCTCACCACTGGACCAATTGGTAGCATCAGGATGGATGGTGAAGAGATTGAGATTGTTCACAGCTTCAGTTTGCTCAGCTCCACGGTCAACACTCTTGGCACCAGTAGCCAGGAAATCAAAAAACGTATTGCGATGGGAAAGTCTGTGGTTAGGGACCTCTCTAAAGTACTCAAGAGGAACGGTGTCTCTCTGGAGACTAAGGTGCACCTGATACAGGCCATGGTTTTTGTAATCACTTGTTATGCATCAGAGAGTTGGACAATGACTAGGGAGGATAGAAGGAGAATTGATGCCTTTGAGCTGTGGTGCTGGAGAAGAGTATTGAATGTACCATGGACTGCCAAGAAAACAAATAGATTCATCCTAGAGAGGGTTAAACCAGGCTGCTCCTTGGAGGCAAGGATTCTGGGGCTTTACCTGACATACTTTGGACATGTTGTAAGGAGGGACAGGTCCTTGGAGAGGGACATCATGCTGGGCAGAGTGGAGGGACAGCGCAGGAGGGGGTGATCCTCTATGAGGTGGATTGATTCAGTGACTGAGATAATCGGGATGGGTGTGTCAGAGGCAATGAGATTGGCACAGGATAGAGCAGGGTTTAGGGCTGTTGTACATAGGGTCGCTGTGAGTATCAAACGACTCGACGGCACATAACAACAACAACAGATGGAACTTAATCTGGGTTACCAGGTCCTTGTGTGCCTAGTCAAATACCATACTCCTACAGGCTGTTGTTGTTAAGTGCCGTAGAGTCACAGGCAACTCATAGCGACCCCATGAAGGAGAGTCCTAGATGCTTGGGTGTCTCTCATCCTCTCTCCAGTTCATACGGTTTCCGGAGACAAGCTATTGTGGAAGTGGATGCTACTTCTCCTTCCAAGCTTATCCTACAGGCTACACTGAGATATTACATATTTGAAATCTTTTAATGTTTCAAATTCCTAGAATAATGGTTAAATTCAAAATTATCTACAAACTTCAACTTCTCCTTAACACTTTATTTTCTAAAATAGTGATACTAATAATAACTGATTAACAAGTGCTCACTAAAAACAAAACAAATGAATCTGTAACTATATTTAACGAAGAGGCTGGGAGATAGATGATTTCATTTTCATTTATATCAATATTAATATTTATGGTTGACACTTTACATGTATTAGCTATCTTGTTTGGGGTTTAGTTGTGTAAGTTCCCCCTGAGATCTATAACTGAGTTCTGAATGACTTACAAATAAGGCATATCACTCCAGGGGTAAATAATCCAGACCTCTACCAAAGAGGAGAGAATTCTGGGGCTAAACATAAAGGAATCTATTGAATTTAGAGAACTAGAGAAGAGAGCAAACCTGCGGTGTTGGGAAGATTAGACTGCACATATTATATATGGAAGTCTTTTCATCCAGCTGGAATGGAAGGCTCTTTGGAAGCGATGGGAGATAAGGTATTATTTTCTCCTTACATAAGATAACTTGACTTGAAGAGGATTTTGGCTCATGCTAGCTATCTGCCTTCTGATATTAGTATATACTTAAGCCTTTTAATGCCTTGATGAGTGGCTTTAGCTAAGAAGCCAAAGTTCAAACGGTTTCATGAATGCAAAAGCCAGCTGTCATCTAGCACATTAGACCTGCACGTCCTTTGGGTCCTTAAAACATGCTAACTGATATCTGGATATGGAATCAGCTTTCCAGCCAATTTTGTCAACATATCTGACCAAACTGTTTTCAGAATAACAAGTGTGTGGAGAAGTCTGATAAAATGGTGCTTTCTGTCCTTTAGCATCTAGTAAGGTCTTCAGAAATACTACAGTTATAATGAGTATTCTTCTATGACCGTTAGTGAAAATAGTAACATGTTTAAATTTATCTTTTGTGAATGTTGTTGCAAACTGATATGTGCTTGCCTACCAATTTCTGTCTAATTGGTCACTAATGAATTTGAGTTTCCTTTGGCTTTGTCATGATAGGAGAGGCCTTAAGATGTTGAACCTTTCAATATCAGAGGATTTTGTAGTGGGGAGGGAGAAAATTACAGCAATGAATGAATGGAAATCCAAAATCTCTGTAAAAAAAAAATTAAAAAAAAAGATGTGTTGGTGAGAAAGTTGAAGGAAGAGATATGTGTGCTTAATCTTTACTCTTTACTGTTATGAATCTTAATTTACTGTTACATAAAGATATTGTTGTTGTGTACTATTGAGTCAAACCCGACCCATGGCTGACCCTCTGGGAAGTTTACAGAGGCATTTAATCACATGGGAGGATATTGTTCATCCTTTTCCATGGAGCAGCTGGTGCAATTTTAACTTTCGAACTGTGTGCCTTCAGAATTGCGGGTTCTTACCACTAGTCCACCAGAGCTCCAATCTATTGCTGTGTATATGTATTTGGAAGCAGCAGTGGCATCCACTTCCTAAACCACATGCCTATGGAAACTCTATGAACTTGGAGAAACAATAATAGTTACAGAGCCCTTTTTCTTTATTTTTGAGAAAATATGGCCTTTGTATGTAGACTTATTTTTTTTCTCCAGGTTGTTTTTGGGTGTTTTTGTTGTTTTTTTTTTTTTCATAAAAAGATGAATAAGGTTTTCGTCTTCAACCTTTAAAAGCCCTATTCTTATTTCTAAGATAGTAATTTTACTACATTGATGATGTTTGCTTACTTATTCTCCTATTCTCTAGGGGGAAAATGTTTATTTGTCTTAATGTTGACTCAAAATCAAATATTTCAATAGAATTGCTTGCCATATCTTGTCAGATCCCTGCTACCTCTATTGCCTTGTCTCAGAACTTTCGAATTTGTCGTTCAGGACACATTCTCTGGTGGCGGAGTCTGTAGAAAGTTGTGCTGCTCATCAAAAGCAGCACCTCTCTGACGGCTTGAATCCACCATCACCCCTGTGGGTGAAAGATGAGTAATCTCATGTTACAGCTTCCAAACCCACTGGAGGGTCAGCTTTGTGTTGATTCTGATAGTAATGAGTTTGAAACTAATGACATCACGATGCACTTTTCAGATACCTTTAAACAAATTGTTAATGTTTTGGTGAAAGTTTAAATAGTAGGTTAGATTCTTACTTAACAATTTCATCACAAATTGTTCAGTGACATTAGTTACATTTATCAAAGTGTGTCAACATTCTCTTGAACTGTTCTCTGTGTTCCAGTCTAGTGTTCTAGTTTCCTTGCACTTTTATCTTCTCATTTTGTGTAATTTTTGACCTTTTGATCTCATACAGATACATTTAAGTAGAGCCTTGATCTTACAGCCTTTTTTATGTGTACCACTCTGCTATGTTTCTAAATTTGATATAAAGTTAGAGAGATAATGCTAGTGTGAAAGAGTATCTCAGAGAAGCGTCTCAGGGAGTTTTGTGTTCTCTTCTCTTCTATTTATATTCTGTTTGTTTACTTTTAATAACAATTTTGATCTGCTTCATTTTCTTCACCTACTATGTTCATCACCATCTATTTGATCCTCGCTAGAATAGTCAATGAAAGTAGCTGGGTCTCATCTAATATTTCTGATCTCGGGGTAAATGGGACTGTAGTTTACAAAGAATTATTTCTTCTCTGATAATTTGATTACTTTCTTCCCCCCCCCGACCCCTGCTTCTTCTGGTACTTGAAGCGCTGGTGGAACAGCTTCCAGCATTACAGCTTCCTACAAGCTATACTAGTACAGCAGACTAACAGACAAGTTCTGTATTAATAGAAGCAAGTAATAAACACACCAACTTATACACACTTTAGATATAATGTAGCTGTTGTTGATTGCCATCTAGTTGAGCACGACTCATAGTGAACCTATGAACAAAAGGACTGAAGACTTTCTATAACTATCAACATTTATCAAAGTCCATAGAGTTTCCAGAAGCATGTGGCTTAGGAAGTGGATGTCACTCCTGCTTAGCAACATGCAAATCATGATATATGGAAAACGGATTAAAGCTGTCAATGATTTAAGCTTGCTAGGATCAACAGTCAGCAAACAGAAGATCAACATCAGTTCCTAATGGCAGGAAGTTGCACTGCAGTCTTGAAGGTACATGGTTGAGACCACCAGCTGCTCTGTGGAAGAAGGATGGGCAATCTCTTCCTGTGCCATTAATTGCTTCTGAAAATCTGCAAGAGGTCAGCTATGGGTCAGTTCTGACTCTATGGTACACAATAATAACAACAACAATATATATAATTGCATCATGTAAAAAGAGTGTAGGTAATGTGTGGGAAGCTACTGACAGGCTAAGTCTGATCTCTGTTAACTTCCCAAAGGGGAACAGTTTTCATCAGCAACATTCATAGTAAAAAACCAGTTTCCATGAGGGTAGACATGTTACCATACCTACATCTAATAATTTCAACATCAATAGTACTGCCCTGTTATTGGGTATGATATCTATTCTAATAAGCAGACAAATATTGTACAACCATATTTATGATTATGAGGTTTACTAGAGAAGTTAACAGGTTACAATTCAGATTGGTCATGGGATATAATTCCTTAATCAGGACAGTTTCTCACATGTGCTCACAGGTCCTTTGATCTTCAGCCTCTTGGCTTAGGTCAGTCTTATAATGTTAACTGGTTATGCAACATTGAGTTAGAGAAGGCTCATTGCTTACCCTTCAGCAGCTGTTCAGAGGTAGTAAATTGCATGACTACTTATTTTCATCTCACTGAGCAATTGAATTCAAACTACATGTCTTCGGCTTGGCAGACTTACTATTAAGTCATGAGAGTTCCCTAGTCCTGCTTATTATGACATTGTTGCTCAGTACCCCAGCAAGTTTGGACAAGACACCTGGATCTGGCTACATGAGGTTGTTGTTGTTATGTGCCGTTGAGTTGCCTGCAAATCATAGTGACCGTGTGTTCAATAGCTCTGAACCCTGCTCTACCCTGAGCCAGTCTCACTGACTCAGACACATCTAACCCCATTTCCCTTGTTACTGTGCAATATATCTCATCTGAGGTCTTCCTCTCCTGCACTGTCTCTCCACTATTCAAAGCATGATGTTCTTCTCCAAGGACTGGTTCCTCCCATAGATTTGCCCAAAGTTTGTGAGATGGAGCTTCAAAATCCTAGTCTCCAAGGAGAAACTTGGTTTCATCCATTTTCTTGGCAGTCATTGGTATGTCTAATACTCTGCTCCAGTACCACAACTCAAAGTTATCAATTCTTTTTCCATCATCATTAGTCATTATCAAGGTCTCTGATGCATAGCAAGTAAATACAAAGACCAGGGACTGGATCAGGTGTACCTTAGTCTCTAGACTGATATTGTTGCTTCTAAGTGTTCTGGAAAGTTCTTTGACAGCAGATTTACCTAATGCAATTCATCTTTTGATTTCCAGACTGCTGGTGGCAAAAGTGTTGATTGTGGAGCCAAGCAAGTTTTAACTGTCAACAACCTCAATCTCCTCTCCACTCATCATGGTGCTGTCAATTGGCCCAGTGGTGAGAATCTTTGTTCTTGATGTTGAGCTTCAATCTATATTGAACACTATAGTCCTTAACTTTCTGCAGCAAGCACTTCAGGTGTGCCTCAGTTTCAGTACACAAGATTGGTCATAGGTTGTTGATGCATCTTCCTGAAATCCTCCTCACATTCTTCCTCATAAAGCCCAGCCTCCTGAAAGATCTGTTCTTCATATAGATTGAAAAATATGGAGACAAGACATATCCTTGATACACTCCCTTCCTGATTTTGGACCATGCTGAGTTTTCTTGCTCTCTTCTGAAGACTGCTTCGTGGTCCAAATATAGGTTTCTCATAAACACAACCAAGTGTTCTGGGATTCCCATTCTCCTCAAGATTAACCACAATTTGTTGTGATCAACACAGACAGATATCCCTCTTGCTACATGGGGTAGAAGTTGCAATTCAACTCTGTCTCCTGTCAGTCTCTGTTTTTCCAGTGCTGCTGTTGTTGCCTTTGTGTAGGCCCTGATATGATGGTTTGGCATATCTGGCCCTGAAGGATGAGCACTGCACTCTCTCTGTTCTCTTCTTTGCTAGTAGTGAGAGTCTCACCTTTGCTGCTAAATGTGTTCAATTTAAGTTTGGTGGGCAGGGACAACAGACCAATCTCATAATGGTTAGTTTGTACACACCCCATTTCAAGTTCCTTCCCTATTAGTATAGTGAAAGTCAAAGTCAATGGCAGAAAAGCCATTTGGAACAATAAACCCATGATACTACAAAGTTCATCAACAGAGAATTGCCAGAAATTAAAGTTAAATTCAGGAAAGACTATAGAATAAGGAACATCATTGCTTATGCAGATAGATTTTGGTTGAGAAATACCAGAAAGTTGTTTACCTACATAATATAGACAGTTGTTTCTGTTGCTTATGCAATGGCATTTAATTGTGTGGCTTGTAAGAAATTATAAATAACATTATATGAATTCCAGAACACTTAGTTGTGCTCATGTGGAACCTGAACATACATGAGAAAACATTCATTAAAGCAGAACAGGAAAAAATATTGCATGGTTTAAAGTCAGGAAAAGTGGATGTCAGAGCTGTTTGCTTTCACAATCCTTACTCAATTTGTACACTGAGCAAATAATCCAAGATACTAGACTATATAAAGAAAACACCAGAATTGAGAGAAGAGTCAATAACTACCTGCTTCATGTTCCAATAAAAAGGCTGAGAAACTGATGATGTCTTTCCCTCACAGACTCTCCTGCACAGGCTCTGTTGTGATATCCTACTGTGGAAAGGACCCAGTCATTTCCTTCTGTGTTACCCACCAGTCTGAACGATTCTGTCACTGCTGACCCTGCACTTCCTCCTGGTCCCTGAGCCTTTCCATTTCAGACTTCCATGCATTTAAACAGTGTCCTTGCCTAGCACGACATTCTACCAATTCTGTGGCCATTAGGCCCAAATTAAGTATAATTTCTCCCGGAAAGCCATCACTGACACTGTAGTTCCAGTGAGGTCCCCTTACAGCCTGGACTTACCACTGTACTGTTAATGCGTGGTCACTTTAGCCAATATGTCTGGGAAAGAAAGACATTATCTTCTTTGCTCAAAATTATCTATGTAGACTTTAAAACTTAGAGTAAAACATTTGGCCCTGAATAAATGTATTTTTACAGTGAAGGTAATCCAAATGCCATCTCCAAGTGTAATCTTTCATTCATCCTGCCCAGTTTCCTCACTCCCAGGCTGATTTCTCGTAGGTGTGTTCATGCAATAAGTCTTAATTTCAGAACAGAAAATTGCTTATTGAATGCAGATTTAATAGAATCTATCTATAAAGTAAGTGTCTCGAGCTTCATTATTTTCTCTTGTGCAGTTTAGGTATTTATCTCAACATCTGGGTCCATCCAATTTAGAATCAGAGTCCCTTCCTTTATTCTGTAGTATATCCTTCTTTCTAGGTTTCCTCATTTATCTGTGAAATCTATCTGCTCCTTCTTTACCAGCTTTCTTCACCTTGTTATTTAAGACATGGTCATACTTTACCGAGTAGGTATACCTCACATCCTTTAAAAGCCATCTTGAGCTGGCAAAATGATCTTCTCATTTTAAGCTGCATTACTCTCCAATTCCTTGGTGAGGCTACTGGTCTCTACATTTTTCTTTTCTTCTAATTGTTTGTTACATGAATTTCTTCCTCACTTGCTCTGTTTTGATATTTGTATGAGAATTTGGTTTTTATCTTAAATCCAGTTTGCCCACGGGGATTGACTCTGAATTAAACTTACCACTTCAGTCCCTACAGGAAAGAAAGGACATAATCCTACTTGACCTTTATGCTTGCATCAACACAACTACCACAGGTGTCTCGTTTTATTGTAATTTAGCCTGAGAATTATCTTATCGAATCATATATAATATGTGTGTGTATGTGTGTGTGTGTGTGTGTGTGTATTGTACTCTGTTACAATTCATAAGCAAAATTTTATCTCATATATATTTTAGGAAAGTTAATGGATATTATTATCTTGATAATGAAGTAGTTAAAAGCATAAGCCCTGAAGTTAGTCAGGTCTATGTTACTTCTGTGTGACTTTGGGGAAATCACACCTCCTCTTCAAGACTCAGTTGCTTCATTGAGACAATTAATTGTACAACACAAGGATTTGAACATTGTAATTGTACATTGATGCAAGGATGTTAATAATCATACCTATCTAAAGGCACTCTGGTGGCCTAGTGGTAAGGAGTTGTATGCCAACCCACAGACATGTAATTCAAATCCACCAGCTTCTCTGTTGGAGAAAGAGGGACAATCTCCACCCATGTGGTTTACAGCCTTTGAAAACCTGCTAGATAGTTGGCTATGAGTTTGTTCCAACTCAAAAGAACATAAAAACAAGAAAAATCATGTAATGGAGAGTTCCAGTGATAAGAGAGTTCCAGTGACTTAGTTCATAGGAGTTACACTGCCAAACAATAGGGCAAACCTCTCTGGCTGTTTGGATCAGCTAACAGTTCTTTGGAACAAAGATGGGCAATCTCTTCTTTTGTGATTTATAGTCTCAGACACCCACATGAAGGTCAAGTGTGGATTGTCTTCAATTAAAAGACAAGCATATGACAAATTTAGCATGAAATAATGATACTACAAAAAACCCTAACTCCTGCTGTAGAGTTAAAACCAATTCATAGCTGACCCTCCAGGAGATTTTCAGAGACTGTAAACAACATAGTATGAGACTGACCATCTTTTACCAGCAGATCTGATGGTGGATTTTAACTACCTCCTTTTGGATTAGCATTGCAACTCTATAATTACTAGGTTATCAGATACTCATAAACTCATTTTCCTTTCTACTGCTTATAAACTCATCATTTACTATTATTATTACTAATAGCCATTCTAGAGTACCATCATTAGAAATTATAGCTTCTAAACAAGAGGTCTCACTCTAGCAGAAGAGTCTGAATTATAATTTAAGGTAACAGAGTCAATAATATTAGAACTGATGTGTGGGCATTAATTTGTGGTTTGAGGCTGAAAAAAATATGGCCACTCTAGTGACACCTTTATTCTCAGAGAGACTCTCAGTGTTCAACAAAGACTTTTCTCATATCTTTATTCAATATCTGTCTCATGAAACTACTTGCCTTTGTAATATGATATTGAGCAAACTATAACTCTTTGGCATTTACATTATGAAGTTAAAGAGCAAGTTGCCATTCTAAGTGATCTGTGCTGTGTGTATGTGTGTAGCCCTGAATGCAAAACATATACTATTGATTTTCAACTATTAGTTACACAACAGCATCCAAAGACTAATCTTGGGTTGTCTGGATGGCACACTAAAAGTTCTTTGGACTTTTAATCAGAACATGACTCGAACTAAGAGGAGGAGAAGGAGAATGTAAGGGCAGCTTCAAAGCTCTGTGGATAGTTAATAGGTTTTTTACACATTTCCTTCTTAACAAGGCAGATAAGAAGAGAGATTTCTAATTAGGGAGCTGGAACTGTAGGATGGCAGAGCTGTCAAGGACCTTGACTCTCAATATAGCTAACCCTTCAATTTACAGAGAAGAAACCTGAGATTCAGGAAAGATTGTTCACTGACTGAATTCAGGAGCTAAAGGACAGTCAAATCTATAGCCCAGGTCTTCAGACTTTAGCTTTCATTCTTCTAACATCTTATGTAACTCAAACCTTTAAAGTATGGTACGACTGGATATATTATTGGAAAAACTGTCAGTGTATTTGGTAGGACAGTGGTTAAGGAAATATAGTCATTAACATCAAGGAAATTTGGCTTCCCATTTGCTGTGTGACCTTGGACACATCACTTAATCCCTTTCACCTTCCTTTTCCTCTCCTGTTAAAAAGATAATCATAGTTGGAACTCTGTTTAATTACTGCTTGATTAAAATGGAGAATTATTAGAAATAATTAAATATAGTGCCTAGTGCATATTGAATAACTGTATTGAACAAACAATTCAATACTGTACCTCACAAATAACATTTGAAATTACTGTTTGCTTCTATTAGGGGTTATCATGACAGATACGAGCAAAATATTTAAACTTGTTTAGGCAGAATATAAATCTTTACAAGATATTGCATACCTCCTAATTTACCTATTTTACTCACTGGGAAGCAAAATAGAATTCTGATTTACCTATTGTACTCACTAGGCAATTTTACTCACGGCTGATAGAATCATATAAAGCAATATTTCTTAAAGTGAAGTTCTTAATAACTAAAATGTAAGCCATGTGAGGGCAGAGACAGACTGTTTTATGTCTGAATATATTCCTTCTACCAAAACCATTACTTAGCATATTGTTGTTGTTAGGTGCTGTCAAGTTGATTATGATGCATAGCAACTCTATAAATGACAAATCTGAAGCCTGTGCTATCCTTCCTATCCTGTGCCATCCTCACAATCTCTGACACATTCAAGCCATTGACGGCAGTGCCTGCATCAAGGTCAATTCACTTGGCTAACAGTCTTCCTCTTTCTCACCACACTCCTCCTTTCCAAGCACTTAGACTATGTTGTTGTTGTAATGTGCCATTGAGTCACCTGCAGCTCATAGCGACCTTATGTACAATAGCTCTGAACACTGTCCTATCTTGACTCAACCTCACTGTTTTCAACATATATCCCCCTATTACGCCAGTCACTGTATCAGTCCGTTTCATTCAGAGTCTTCCTCTCCAAAGTTGTCCCTCCACCCTTCCAAGTATGATGTCCCTCTCTAAGGACTACTAGTCCCTCTTGGCAGAATGCCCAAAGTATGGGACGATGGAACTTCAAAATCTTTGCCTCTAGAAAGAAGTTTGGTAGGATTTTATCAATGTTTATAATCCCATGCACAGAACAATAAAATTTTGAATACACCCAGTTGATGAAAAGAGAGGGCGTGTGGTTGGTTGTTGCTTTTGTGGACAATCGAGCCAGATCCAACCCATAGCAGACACCCTCAGCAAGTTGTCAGAGGCAGTAATTGCACAACCTTCTCTTGCAGAGCAGCTGGTGGTTTTGAACTGCATGCCTTTGGGATTACAGTGCAGATTCTTACCACTAAGCCACACCTATTTCTTTGTATCATAAAGTCTAAGTATTTCAAGGAATTATCGTTTCATTCTATTGAAACCAAAGCCTATGTGCTATAGATATAATTTGCCCTAAATTTCAATTCTAAGTGTTGGGTAACGTTTTAAGAAGGTGATGAATGACTACAAAGATGGATATAGGAGAGAATTTTGCAAGTGACCTTGATAGCTTCTTTGACAGTGAACACTCAAATTACGTTTCATTATTTAATATTGTGTTCAAATTGGACGAAATGAGGTCCTGATGTGATTTATGATCCATCTCTAAGAGAGTTAGCACAAGACCCAGTTCTGTGAATGATTTTTGCTCTCATTTCCCTCCCCCCCAAATCTGATCGTTTCATTTATATGAGTAAGTGAGAAACATTATAATTTATAATCTAATACAAAAGAAAATATTTTGCTATTTTAAAAAATTTTCTGTTTGAATATTTATATAGAGGATGAGAAGCAAGTTTGGAAAATATCTTTGTAAGTAATGGAAGTCAATTTTGAATTATCCATAGTTTAAGAATTTAGAAAACTCTCAAAAGCAGTCATGCAAATTAAAGAAATACAAGGGAAAAGTTAATTTATATTTTAACTAGAGTGCTCTGTTTTTTTTTGTTTTCTTAGAATATCTTTACTTGACAAAAACTTAGAGATGACATAGAATTGTGCTGTATATATCCTGAGCTTTCCCAGACCACCTAAACCCAAGCCCAGTTTAAAAAGTGGAGTCACATTGACGCTATTTAAATTCAATTAGTTCTTATTAACATCAGTGCCAATGAAACAACCTCCTGGGGCATCTTCACCAGTTAGAGGTTTGAGGCTACTTCTCATAGGTTGTCCTATATCCTTGAGTCAATTCTCGTTAATGGTAGCTTTATGAGATAATGTAGAACTGTCTCAGGAAATTTCCCGAATTATAATCACCAAGTGAGCAATTTGCCAGGTCTTTTTCTTCCATAGAGAAGCTGGTTGATTTGATCCATTGACATTTTGGTTGGCAGCCAAGTACTTTGTCCATTGTAAAACCTGGAACTCTGCACTCATGCATCTCTACAGAGCCAACAGATCTTAAACCATATTGTTCTCCTTTCAACTTTCTAGTCTATGTTGCTTGAGGTTATCATATATTTATTTCATCATTTCTTAAGTTTTATCATTGAATCCACCAGAAAATTGCTTTGAAATATTTCAGCATTAATTGGAACTCAGAAAGAAAAGAAAATGGAGGTTTAATTCTTCCATCCATGAGATGATTGCTGCATTATTAAAATGAGGTTTCTCTGGAGGGTTCCAAATGTGGCGCTCTCAGCTAACTCATCAAGATGTCTTATACAGGTTTGCATTCCAAATCTCTAGTTTGTAATGATACTTCAGTGAATAAGATTAAAATTTCCTGAAGAAATAAAAAAGAGTGTTACAATTCAAGCAAGGAAATTCTCTTTGGATTTAGTAAACTATCATAATACTCGTTTGACTTAAAAGTAGTAAAAAAAAGATGCTTCCTTTATTTTACACTCATAGATTTAGCTGAAACTACCCTGGTAGGTAGTTATCCAAGATATAGTCTTCACAATTGCATGCTATGCGTCAGAGAGCTGGACAGTGACTAGGGATGACAGAGAATTGACGCTGTGGTGCTGGAGAAGAGTGTTGAATATACCAGGGACTGCTAGGGGAACAAACAGGTTTGTCCTGGAGAGAGTGAAACCAGGCGGCTTCTTGGAGGCAAGGATTCTGAAGTTTCATCTGACATATTCTGGGCATGTTGCAAGGCGGGATCAGTCTTTGTAGAGAGACATTATGTTTAGGAGGATGGAGGGACAGTGCGAGGGAGGAAGACCCTCAATGAGATGGATCAATTCAGTGACTGGGGTCATGGGAGTAGGTGTGTTGGAGACAGTGAGGTCAGCACAGGATAGAATAGGGCTTAGGGTTGCTATGAGTCGCAAGCGACTCGACAGCACATAGCAACATCATCAACCACCCACCCTGGTAATATAGTGGTTAAGTGCTTGACTAGTAAATGAAAGATGGGTGGTGTGAATTCAGCAGCAGTTATGTAGAAGAATAGTGTGCTTGTCTGTTTTTGTAGATTTTACAATTTTTGCAAACTCTAAAGGATAATTTCACACTGCCCTGGCAGATTACTATGAATCAGACTTAATTCAGTGTCTATGAATTCAGTTTTTTGGTTTGTGATTTTCACTTAAACATACAAATTTATTTCTCTCACGTAGTTTTTTTTTGTCTTTTATCCTAGTGGTAAAGAGCTGTGCTGCAATCCCAAAGGCATGCAGTTTGAATCTACCAGCTCTCCACAGAACAATGGGCAATCTCCTTCCATATGATTAGCTGCCTCTGAAAACCCACCAGAGGGTCAGCGACGGGTGGATTCTGACTCTACAGTACACAACAACAACAACAACAACTATTGTGTGTCCCCTCTGTTCTTATCTAACACATTTCATTCTTATAATTAGTCAGATATTTGTTTTCCCTACCAGACAGTAAACTTTACAAAAGCAACCACTACTATATGTCTTGCTTCTTTGTTTCCCCTGGACTTGGCATAGTGCTCATCAAATATTTTAACAAATAAATACGTTCACTCACTCATTGCCATCAAGTCGGCACTGACACGACCTGATCCATTGGGTCTCTCAAGCTGTAATTTACAAGGGAAAAGCTTATCCATCTTTTTTACACAGAACTGCTCATCGATTCAAAGCAAGAGAGAGGTAAGATTCTAGGTTAGTGATACTATTCTCTAGAGACTCAGCCGGCAGAACTCACTGTGAATAAATAGAAGATATTGAACATCAATCTGGTAGTGTTTAACAAATGAGGACCTTTTGGAAACTTCTCCCACCCCCCCCTTTTTTTTTGGTAGCATCAGAGATACAGTCCTTTGAAAGCCAACATTTTCCATTACTTGTATATCTGTGTGCTTCAAATTGTCCACACATATCCCTCTCCCTCCACTTGCCGAAGAATCGATTCTCGGTAGCATTTCCATTTTAAGCCTCTCTCGTAAAGAAATGCAATTCAGCATGCATTTTGAGAGGCAAAGTAAAGCTTCATGTATCCTACAGAAATATGACAAAAACATTCTATGTCCCATTAGGCACTTGTGTGGAGAGGCTTTTCAGAAAATAGACGTAATTGTCCGTGACACCTTACCTTTTGTTCCCTCTGTGTCATTGCTATGTTGGTGTTTGAGGCCGGTCATCCTGCCAAGGAGATCTTGTCATAGTGCATAACACAGTCCCACAGTGGGGTTGAACCTGTAACCCAACCTTATTAGCACATTCTGTTCAGTAAAACAGACTTTAAAGAGGTAGGTGAATTACTTTCAGATATTCCCTGCTGTCTTAGCTCCAAGGTCATGTGTCTGACTCAATAAAGACATAGACCTGTTAACTTGAAAAAGTCTTTATGCCATTTTTAGAATATCTGGGGCAGAACGACCTTTACATTGGTCAATGTTTGTAAAGGGCATTTGGTTGTGAGAAAAGAATCGCATTGTTAATCTAATGAATCTAAAAGACAACTCCGTGTTTCCTGATTTTTCATCCTGGAGGGTGGTTTTATAGCTTTTGTACTGCAGAATGCATCCTTTAGAAGCATATAGGCAAAATTAAACTTAGAGCTGTGCAAATATACAGAGACTTTAACATTATCCACAAAGGAGAAGCTAGATATTTTGAGAAAAAAAGGATAATCTTACAAACCTATTCTATCCCTGGGATTCAGTTATACATTTTCACTTAAATTTTTGTTGTTGTTGTACTTTATAGATAAAATCTTCTCCAATATATACATGAAGGAAGTGGTAGACTTTTCATGTGGCAGAATTCTCACCTTCCATGGGAAAGACCTGGGTTCCATACCTTATCAATGCACCTCTGTCAGTTCAGCCACCACTGTCTGTCAGAAGAGATGTGCATGTTGCTATGATGCTGGACGGATTTCAGAAGAACTCACAAATAAGACAGAGTAGGAAGAAAGGCTAAGTGATCTACTTCCATAAAATCAACCATTGAACAGTCCTCAGAACACATAATTTGATCCTGTTATGGATAGGTTTGTCACTGGGGATGATTTAGTGACAGCAAACAACAGTAAGCAAACCGAGGCTTAGAGAGGTATTCAGAGTCATCTGGTAAATTGTGCAAACTGATCACCGAATTTTAGCTAACCAATTATTAACTTGTTTCTGCAGCAGTGAATTTTCTCTGCTACCATGTTACTCAGATGTGATAGATTGTTACAGTGACTGGGGCAATGATGTGACAGAATTAGTGAGACTGGCTCAGGACAGGGCAGGGTTCAGAGCTATCATACATGATGTCACTATGGATCGCAGGTGACTCAACAGCATGTAACAACAACTACAACCTGTTACTTACTGTCTCTACGAGACAAGTGAAACAACTGAAACAAGTACGATTAACACATATTTAGTTTGCCTTTCACATTGCACTGAAGTGATCGTTCTTTTTGTTGGCAGGTGCCATCAAGTCAGCTACAACTCCTGTGAGCCCACAGACATCTCTGAAGCTTGCCCTATCCTGTGCCATCTTCAGCATCTCTGATATACTCAGTCCTGTTGTTATAGTCACTGTGCCAATCCACTTTGTTGAAGGTCTTCCTCTCTTCCTCTGAACTTTTGCCATTTCCAGCATGATGTCTCTTCCCAAAGACTGGATCCTCCTGACAACATGCTCAAAATATGTGAGATGAAGTTTCACCATACTTGCCTCTAAGGAGTAATCTAGTCACATTTAATCCAACATAGACTTGCTTATTTTTTTTTCCTACAGCTCATAGCATCTTCAGTACTCTTCTCCAGCACCACATTTCAAAGTCATTGATTCCTCTGTCATCCTTATTTATTGTCCAACTTTCAAATGTATTGGAAGCAATTGAAAATACCATGGCATGGATCAGGGTACCCTGTTATTTAAACTGACATTCTTGCTCTTTACTTCTTTGGAGAGGTCTTTGATAATGGATTTTCAAGACTTCCTGATTATTTCTACCATGAATGTTGATTATGGAGCCAAATAAAGTAAAATAATTTTTTTTGATACTTAAATCTCTTCCCATCTATCATGATATCATCAACTAGCCCAGTGATGAGGAATTTCGTTTTCTTGATGTTGAGATGTAATCCAAATTAAAGAGTGTAGTGTTGTGATGGTTTGGGTTTTGTTTTTGTTTTTTTTAATTTTCTGCAACAAGTGTATCAACTCCTCTTCACTTTCTGTAAGCAAGATTATACCATCTGTGTAAGCAGGTTGTTGATATGTATTCCTCCAATCCTGATGCCACATTCTTCTACATTTAGTCCACCTTTTCAAATTATTTGCTCAACAAAACAGATTGAATAGGATTTGAGAAAGGATATAACCTTGATGCATTTTTCCTGATTTTAGACCCTGTAGCATTCCCTGGTTCTGTTTGGACAATTGCTTCTTGGTATATGTGCGAGTTTCACACAAGCACAATTAAATATTCTTTATTCCGATTCTTTTCAAAGTTGGTCTTAATTTGTTATTATCTACACAGTCAAAGGCCTTTTACATGGTGAATAAAACTCAAGTAAAG
>NW_006399779.1:6753597-6768358 GCF_000299155.1 Elephantulus edwardii | reverse complement strand
TTTCCTAGGTAATCAGAGACACCAGAAGCACTTGACATCTTCCCAGACATAAACTATTAGTTATGTCTAAAGGGATGTTGACTTGTTGGATGTTTCTTCTCCTGTCGCAGATTCTTCTTCCTCTCTTCTTCTCACTCTGTTCTTTCTTCCTCTTTTCCATTACTGTTATTTTTTTTTTTAAATTATGGAGTTTTATCTTCCTTTGTTGTTAGTTTCTGTCCATTTTTGGGGGTGTTTTTTTGTTTGTTTTTTAATGTGCTGTCGAGTGACCTGTGACTTATAGCTACCCTATGCTCTGTACCTTGTCCTATCCTGAGCCAATCTCACCCTCTTTGGTACACCTGCCCCCATAATCCTAGTAATTGTGTCAATCCATTTCATTCAGGGTGTTCCTCTCCTGCGTTGTCCCTCCACCCTTCCAACAATGAAGTCTCTCTCCAAGGACTGTTATCTCCTGGCAATAATGTCCAATATATGTGAGACAAAACTTCAAAATCCTTGCCTCCAGTGAGCAACAACTTGATTTCACCTTCTTCAGGACAGACCAGCTTTTTTCTTGGCAGTCCATGATATGTTCAAGACTGTTCAACACCACAACTCAAAGGCATCAGTTCTTCTTCTGTCATCCTTAGTCATTGTCTACATCTTTGATGCAGAGCAAGTAAAAATTGTGAAGATGCTGGCCTGAACCAGGCACACCTTGGTCTCTAGACTGATATTGTTGTTGTTCAGCACTCTTAAGAGGTCCTTAACAGCCCAATTACCTAATGCAATTAGGCTTTTGATTTCCTTACTGCTTTCAGTGCGAGTGTTGCTTGTGGTTCTATTTTCCTTTAATGTTCTTGTTGTTGCTAGGTGCCATTAAGTCTAGCATGACTCATAGCGACCATACACACAAAAAAACAACAAACCTGAACTCTGTTCTTTCCTGCGCCATCCTCACACTTCCGTACACACAAGAGCCCATTGCAGCAGTCATCGTATCTGCATTTTCCAAATGAAATCCCCCTCCTCTTCAAAGCCTAGAATGTTCTGAGGCAGAAGATGGATCCAGGACACACACACACAAAAAAATTGCTACGTTGTTGTGAGATAATAATTTTGATCTTGCTGCGTGGAACTTGAAAGCTGGAGTTAAGAGATATTAACGTTTTGAAGACTTAAAATATTGCAAAAAATTTGCCTCTCTTTACTTTTAGTTGCATAAGCTTGCACAGCTAATTTAATCTTTTAACATATAAATTTACCTAGGAATAAAGCTAGCATTATCATGCTTTATTATAATGACAATCATTTCATACAGTTGTTTCGAGGTTAAATAGGTTACTGTGTTTAGTGCAGAGCAATTACTTGATAAAAAAATTCTTAAAGTATCTTAGAATATCATACTTCATATGTGCAAATGAGCAAACTCCAAAGTACATTTATATAGAAAACAAGCTGATTTAAAACTAGAAAACTGTTAGGAAAATGCATCAATGGGAAATTTTAATAATTTACAATTTCAGCTTAATCCAACAAATAATTGTCATGTAGCTAGTCTCCTGATGTATTCTGTGAACTGTATTTAGCATACAGACATTTTACAGACAAATCTTTATCTTGTGGCTGATGAAAAGAATGTTGAAGCATTCCATTAGTTTTCTTTGTTGGAGACAACATATTGTATATGGAAAGCTTAACCAACCTAGTATTGAAATTTTAGAGTTTGGCGTTTTTTTATACTATGCTTTCAGTCATGATCCATCTGACATCAGTGATGAGTAGTTATGTTTGTGTTTAACATAAACTATTAGTTATGCCTAAAGGGAAGTTGTTTGACTTGTTGGAGATTTCTTCTCCTGTGGCAGATTCTTCTTCCTCTCTTCTTCTCACTCTGTTCTTTCTTCCTCTTTTCCATTACTCTTATTTTTTTTTAATTATGGAGTTTTATCTTCCTTTGTTGTTAGTTTCTGTCCATTTTGGGGGGTGTTTTTTTTGTTTGTTTGTTTTTTAATGTGCTGTCGAGTGACCTGTGACTTATAGCTACCCTATGCTCTGAATGAATAGAATATTAACAAATGTAAATAAACCAAAACAATAAAAACTCAAAACAAAATTATATCTCTCCTGTTCTCCAAACAGAAAAATCTTATAGCTGTGATTTGTGCACCTATTTGAAATCTCAAGAAGGTACAAGAGCTTTGCCCAGGATCTACTCCTCTTCGTACTTCTTAGATGTCTTCAGCTCTTTATTTTAAAAGAAATCAATTTATCTTGTGAGTATTTTAATATGATATTGATTATTATAAGACTGGAATCCAATATCTAACTCCATGCAATTAACAGGCAAGGGACTATTCATATACTCTTTTCACTCTTTCAGTCTGGCCTACTCTGACAGTTCAATTATATCAGTTGACATAACAAAGTTTGTTTATGGGATGGCTGGGGAACATGGAGTGTTTGGGGTGCTTGGCATTTGCACAACACATTATTTAACAAGTTCCCTTAGTGTATTTTTCAAATACAGGAAAATGTCACTCTCTAATTTGATAGACAAGTCACAGCTGACTTACTAATGGAGAAGTTGGCTAGATTTATGTATATAAATCACAGTCATGCTCAATGCAATGGCAATCAACAACATAGCATGTATATATACAACATATATATACTTAGACCAGGAGGCAGTCATCAAAACAGAGCAAGGAAACACTGCATGATTCAAAATTGGGAAGAGTATGCATCAAGGATGTGTCCTGTCTCCATATCTTTTCAATCTATATGTGGAACATATTATCTGGGAGGTTGGGCTCTATGAGGAGAAGTGTGGCATCAGGATTGGTGGTAGATTTATCAACAATCTGCTTTTTGCAGATGACGTAGCCCTGCTTGCTGAAACTGAGGAGGACCTGAAGCGCTTGCTGCAGAAGGCCAAGGACTAAAGCCTTCAATGTGAATTGAAACTCAAAAGAAAACAAAGATTCTCACCACTGGACCAACTGGCAGCATGAGGATGGATGATGAAGAGATTGAGATTGTTCACAGCTTTAGTTTGTTTGGCTCCACAATCAACACTCTTGGTACCCGCAGCCAGGAAATTAAAAAAAAAATGCATTGGAAAGGCTGCTGTCAGAAATCTCTCCAAAGTACTTAAGAGCAATGATGTCAATATGGAGACTAAGGTGCACTTTATCCAGGCCATGGTCTTTGTAATTACTTGCTATGCATCAGAGAGCTGGACAATGACTAGGAAAGATAGAAGGAGAGTTGATGCCTTTGAGTTTTGGTACTGGAGAAGAGTATTGAACATGCCATGGACTGCTAGGAGAACAAACGAGTCAGTCATGGAAAGGGTGAAGCCAAGCAGCTCCTTGGAGGTAAGGAGGTTCTGAAACTCCATCTGACACACTTTGGACATGTTGCAAGGTAAGATCAGTCCTTGGAGAGGGACGTCATGGAGAGGGTGGAGGGACAGTGCAGGAGAGGAAGACCCTCGATGAGATGGATTCAGTCACTGGCGAAATGAGGATAGGTGTGTTGGAGACAATAAGATTAGCAAGCAATAGAGCAGGGTTTAGGGCTGTTGTACATAGGATTGCTATGAGCTACAGGTGACTTGACAGCACATAACAACAACAATATATGTAGAGTCATTCTAGTTCTCTAAGGTTACTAGTGGCCATGGAGTATGTGCAAAAAGATTGGCTACAATGCCTGAAAACAGGCTAATAATGCCAAGAACAGATGGGACTTAAAGCAGTCTCAGACTTCCTGGAACATGAAACACCATGAAAGGGATCTGGAAGTTCTCTGTTAAACAAAGACTATTTTCTGATGTCCTTGATAGAGTTGTTAAGGGTGCAGTAGGACCTTGTTCATAAGTACAAAGATGCTTTCCTGAGGGACCAGTCCTTGGAGAGGGAAGTCATGTTTGGGAGGGTGGAGGGACAGCACAGGAGAGGAAGACCCTCAATGAGATGGATTGATTCCGTCACTGACGTAATAGGGATAGGTGTGTCAGAGACAATAAGATTGGCAAGGGATAGAGCGGGGTTTAGGGCTGTTGTTCATAGGGTCACTGTAAGTCGAAAGCGACTGGATGGCACATAACAACAACAACAACATATCACATTAATATATAATATTTTAGGAGCTCTTGTGGCCTCGTGGTAAGAAGCTATACTGCAATCCTGTAGGCATGCAGTTAGAGTCCACCAGTTGCTCCATGGCAGAAGGATGATGATCAATCTGCTTCTGTGTGATTTACTGCCTCTGAAAACCTACTGGAGGGTCAACTATGGGTCAGTTCTGACTTGGAGCACAGAACAACAAGGTGTGTGTGTGTGTGTGTGTGTTGACTCAGAGTTATTTGGAAGCAGGAGTGGCATTCACTTCCTAAATAACATGCCCGCGCAAACTCTATGATCTGTGATAAATGTTGATAGTTGTAGAGGTGTTTCAGGCTTTTGTTCATAGGGTCGCTATGAGTTGTCCTCTTTCAAAGGCAATCAACAACAACAACAACATATTTGCATACAGTCATGAATCTTGAATCCACGTAAAATAGTCTCCTAAAAAAAAAAAAAAGAAAGAAAACCCTTTCTACATGTAGTTTGCATTCTGACAGTTTATAATCTTGAGTTCACTTAACTTGTGATTGAGGAGGCCTGATTATGCATTGGTTAAGTTCTCGGCTGATAACAGAAAGGGTGGCATGGGAACCCACCATTGCTCAGTGGAGGAAGATGGAGCAATTATCTTCCATAAAGGCTCAAACTCAAGCAAACTCACTGTCGTCGAGTATGTTTGGGTGCCTAGCATCTCCCACTGGTTTTGAAAAGCTGTGTATTTTAATGGGAGGAGATTGACCATTTCTCTTTTGCAGAAACACTGGTGCCAGAGGAGGTAACCTCAAGAGTAACCGCTCAACATGTTTTAGACTATACCACCTAAGCTTCCCCAAAAGATTACAGACACAGTAATCCTACTAGGGCAGTTATGTTCTGTCTTACAAGGCCTCTCTCAGTTGAAATTAACTCACTAGCAATGAATGTAGACATGTTGGACTATGAATAAGGAAAACCAGGAAAAGATTACTATCATTGAATTGTAGGCTGGCAGAGAATATTGACAACCTAAGAGAGCAGACTGATGTGGATTGTAGAAAGACCAACCAGAGTGATCCTTCTAAGCAAAATTTGCAAGACTTCGCCTTATATACTTTAGGCATATTGTCAGGGAATCCCACTCCTTAGAAAGGAGTATTATGCTTGGGAAGAAGGGGGATCCTTAACAAGATGGATTGACACAGTAGCTACAGCATTGGATTTAAGCACAGCAGAGATTGTGAGGATGACGCAGTAGTGGACAAGGCTTCCATGTGCTGTACATGTGGCCACTGTAAGTCATGACACCTTACAATAAACAGCACCAACAAGAGTTCACTTAGATTTTGACTTTAAATTGGAATTGGTTCATATGCTTATCATTTAAGTAATTTTCCATTGTTCATTTAGCCAACAATTATTTCTTGAGAATCTGTTCTGCATCTGGTGTAACAGACCTGGGAGAGAGAACAGCAATTACAAATAAATAAATAAAAGTGGTATAATGCTTTCTTAAAAAATAACAACAACAACAAAAAAAAACAAAGAAAAACACACCTAGACTGATATTAAGAAAATAATCATACCTAATTTTGTTAATTACAATAGTGTATATATCACAGAGGGAAAATATAGAAGGCTTCCATTATATATACTAGAGATCTCTCACTGGAACAAAAGGATAAGATCTTGATTACTAGCCAAAAAATGGCTAATAAATCTTGTCTGGTGATATATGAACAGTCATAGCATTGAGAGCTCTGTGGAATATGTCTACCATGGCCACAGGAGTCTCCATTAGTCAGACTGGATAGCAATTAACAACAACATTAAATATTTTTCCTCGCTTATGACTCTACTCCCTAAACACACAGAAATCTTGCTTCAGTGCATTTAAAATAAGAGACATTAATTTATAAATACTTTGAAATTTCTATATCCACTAAAAAGCTTTTTTAGTAAGTTTAATGGAAAAATACAATGAACAAGTCCTGAGACAGATTTAGAACTGGAAGTTGTTGATATAATAGACAAATGACGGTGTCACTATCACTCTATAAGAAATAGGCTAACAATTTAACAAATAAGGAAAGAAGAATCTGGACAAATAGGTCACAGGAAAGGAAATACTTTGTTCCTTAAATATTTAAAATCTGGTTCATTTTAGTCATATAAGAAGAATGGAAATGAAAACTACAAAATTACACATTGTGGGTTAGTTTTAATCCAGAGACATTGTCCTTGTTAGATGCTGGGGTGTTGACTATGGCTCAAAACAATGTTCTGACCAGCAGATACCTTGTGCTATAGAGTTAATTGGCCTTATATCTTGCTAATGGTAATGTAACTTGATACAACTTAGATAAAAGAAAGAAAACATCAATTAAATATATACTTGTTGAATATATTCTGAGGTTAAAAAAGAGGGCATTTTCTCAAAAATCTAGAAGCATCTGTGAAGATTCCTTTTTGAGAGCATTTGATCATTTATCATTTTGGAATCCGAACATAAAGAACCAAATAATTTCCCATACGGGAGGAATAGCAGCAAGTTTTTCCTGTGACTACCCTTTGTAACCACTTCACTGTCTCTCAAAGTATATATAGCTTATTCTACGCCAGACTTTTTAACTGTTAAATTACTTTTTTTCTCTTCAACTTAAGCCCCAAATGTCTAGCTTCCATTCTGTTCTTTGAAGTTACCCCGAATTTATAGATTTTATAATTCACAACAGTTTAATGCAAATAAGATTCATGGCTCATCTAGGATTTAACATACAGCTTCTTTTTTGAATGTCTCATTCCAGACAAACATGTCTAACATGACTTTTGCTTGTGGGAAACTGGATGTAATCAAAACTCCCTTTGGTGTTGATTAAAGAAAGATCATTATTCCACCTGCTTTGGCTTGCTAGTTTATGCATAGAGCTGGCTTCCTGTCCCAGGCTCCTGCATGCATAAAGAAGGCTCTGAGAAGCAAAAGGTTCACGTTTCACCTGAGGCTGCTTGAGCAACTAGCCCAGGGCAGTGCCTTAATCAGAGCTTTTGGGATTTAGCAAGGGAAATGTCAACTGTGAGCTACCCTGGGAAGAGGCATATAATGAGCAAATAGAATAGTCATTGTGGCTGCAGTTATCCTGTCCTCTTTCATGATAAGAACAAAGAAATGCAGATGAAATCTACAGGACAACCTTCTGTCTGTAAATGTTACTGGCACCAGGGATTCCCCTCCTCCCAACTTTCTATCAAAGAGAAACATTGAGCAAGTGCCCCAAAAGGGTTGCTCCTGTGTACTTACTTGGTTACCTCTAAGACATCAGACATAATTAGGGAAAGATGGAAAATGGTGGAGCTTGGTTTTATTGGACAACCACGGAGATAGAGGGAGGGAAGTTGGAAGTACACAGATGATGGCAATTTCTTTTTCCCATATGCTAAAACTAAACTGCTGAAAGTGCTAGCCAGTCATGTTACAGATAAGGAGAAACCATTAGCAAACTGTGATGTCTTTCTAAGAGAAACATTCTGACCACTAGTAAACTGAGTTGTTTTTCTAAGGGAACATTTCCTCTTCTATGGGCAATTACTTAAGTAGGCCTTCATTGTATAATTAACTGCTCAGTCTGCATGTACGATGTCACAATAAAACAAGCCTGAGGGTTCTTCCCCTCCCTGGGACCTTGCATGTAAAGTTTCAACCATGGACTTCAGTGACTGTTATGATTTTGACAAGATGGTATCCATAAAGCATAGAAAACCTCACCCTCAAATTTCCTATGTGTCTAGAGGGGGTGGGGAAGAAAAGAATTAGAAACAGCTTAAAAAACTCAGATTTCTTATTAAATATGGGAACTTCTTTTTAGTTTAGAGATGGATTGTAGGAACAATGAGGATTCTGAAAATTGGGTCTCTCACTTCTATTGTGTTTATGTGCCATTAATGAAAACAACCAACCGCATTCAGAAGGACGTTCTTCTCCAGCAATCTTAAGTTCCCTACGTATCCAAAGTTCAAGAGCATTTAACTCCTCCTGCAGGATGCACGCTGTCTCTGCTTTCCTCAGACTTAGTCTCTGTCCCAAGTGCCTGCACCTTTTTTCTACAATGCTAGAATTGAACCTCAGTAACAGACTGTTGCTGTGAAGTATTATCAAGTCAACTCTGACACATAGTGGCTCTATTTACAACAGATGGAAATCTTGCATGATTTTGCACCAGTATCACAATTTCAACCTGTTTAAACTCATTAATGTAGATTTATTTCAATCCATCTCATGCAGAGTTGTCTTCTCTTTCACTAACCCTCCATGTTTCCAAATATGATGTCCTTTTCCAAGGACTGGCCTTACCTGACAACATTCTCAAGGTGAATGTGATAGTCTTACCATCATCCCTGCTTCTAAGGAATTCTCTCTCATTTCTTAGCAGAAAACATTCTCACCTGGTTTTCTATCTTTGGCTCCTATTCCTTATCACAAACAACAGCATATTCAAACAGTTTAACCATACAGACTAACAAAAAATGAAATAGAAGGGGAGAACTAATTAACTGATGAGCATCTAAGTTAGGGGATTATGCACATTATCTTATTTAACTACTTTAACAGTTTTAATTACTCATTGCTAAAACCATGGAACAGATAAGGAAGTTGACGGTAAAAAATTTAGCACTGATATAAGCAATCTTCTGCATATTACAGCCCCTGAAAACACACTAAGAGAGTCCACTATTAGTCTATCCCCATTGGTTGAATCTTAGCACCAGCAGCCATGTAGCTAAAACATGCAAGAGACAGTGTGTCTTTTATTGAGGGACACTTAAGAATCATGTGTGTCCAAGTGCATGTGTGTGTGTGAAAGAGATAGATATAGAGAGAGACAGAGACAAAGACAGAGAAAGACACTGATCTCTGTGTGAGTTTTGGAGAAATTGACTAGGCAGATAACAGTGATGTCTTTTTTTCACCTTAAGCTGTCATGTTGTTGTTGTTGTTGATTGCCTTAGAGTCAAGCATGTCTCATAGCGACCCTATGAACAAAAGGCCTGAAGCCTGTCTAAAACTATCAAAATTTATCAAAGCTCATAGAGTTTCCAGAGGCATATTGTTTAGGAAGTGGATGTTACTCCTGCTTCCAAGCCTGTCATTAAATGTTATTGATTGAGTTGCCTGTGATGCTTCCCTGTCCTGAGACAGTCTCGCTAATTCTAACACAACAACTCACTCTCATTGCCCCTGTCACTGTATTAATCAATCTCATCTGGGGTTTTTGTCTCCTGCGCTGTCCCTCCACCCTTCTGAGCATGATGTCCTTCTCCAAGGACTGATCTCTTCTGGCTGTATGCCCAAAGTAAGTGAGGAAGAGTTTAAAAATCTGAGCCTCCAAGCAGAGACTTGGTTTCACCCTCTCTAAGACAGACCTATTTGTTTTCTTTGCATTCCATGGTATGTTCAAGACTCTTCTCCAGCACTACAACTCAAAGGCATTTACTCTTCTCTGTCATTCTTAGTCATTATCCAAATCTCTGAAGCATAACAAGTAGTAGAGAAGACCATGGTCTGGATTAGGCACATCTTTGTATCTACACTGACATCATTGCTCTTCAGCACCCTGGAGAGGTCCATGACAGCAGATTTTCCCAGTGCAATTTGTCTTTTGATTTCATGATTGCTGGTGTTAAGAGTGTTGACTATGGATCTGAGCAAGCTGTAATTGCTAACAACCCCAATCTTTTCTCCATCTAAGATGGTGCTGCCAACTGACCCATTGTTGAGAATCTTTATCTTCTTGGTGTTAAGCTTCAATCCATTTTAAAGACTACAGTCTTCGACCTTTTACAGCAAGTGCTTCAGGTCTTTTTCAGTTTCAGCAAGCAAAGTTGTGTCATCTGCATGTCATAGGTTGCTAAGGAGTCTTCCTCTAATATTGATGCCACACTCCTCATAAAGCTCTGCTTCCCAAATGACCTGTTCTGCATACAGATTGAAAAGAAATGGAGACAGGATACATCCCTGACACACTCCTTTCCTTATTTTGAACCATACAGTGTTTCCCTGCTCTATTCTGAGGACTGTTTTATAGTAGAAGAAAGAATTATTGCAATAAGAAAAGATACTTATATGAGAACAAAGATTATTTATTCAAAGCTTTCTATATAGGAAGAGAATTAATCGTCATCACTTTTTTTTGGCAGAAACTCAAAGATAGATAAGCATGAAAACTTTTTCATAGGTGGGGGTGGGAAGAGAAGACAATTAAAGTATGCCTTGATTGGAGGCTGTTGTCATGGAGAATATATAATTAGATTAACTAAAAGACAGTTATTCTATATGATTGATTGTTGTTAATGCGTACCATTGAGTTGGAACCAACTCATAACTGATCCTCCAGTAGGTTTTCAGAAATAATGAAATTCAACGGAGAAGAATGTTTAAATTTCTTCCTTTGGGCAACTTGTGGATTCAAAGTTCCTGCCTTTGAGATAGCAGGCAAACTCTTTACCCACTTGGCACCCAGAGCTCCCTATTAATTTTAGTTTAGCTATCAAATCTGCTTTTGATTCTGTGGATCACAACAAGCTACAGCTGACTCTGAGAAGAATGGGAATCCCAGAACATTTGATCATGCTAATGTGAAACCTATACTTGAACCAAGAGGCAGTCGTCAGAACTGAGCAGGGAGACACTGGATGGTTCAAAATCAAGAAAGGGGTCCGTCAGGGATGTATTTTGTCTCCATACCTTTCCAATCTGTATGCAGAACAGATCATCCGAGACGCTGGGCTGTATGAGGAGGAATGTGGCATCAGGATTTGTGGGAGAATCGTCAACAATCAGCTTTATGCAAATAACACAACCCTGCTGGCTGAAACTGAGGAGGACCTGAAGCACTTGCTACAGAAGGTCAAGGACTGCAGTCTTCAATATGGATTGAAGCTCAATATCGAGAAAACAAAGATTCTCACCACTGGGCCAATTGGCAGCATCAGTATGGATGGTGAAGAGATTGAGAAAGTTAACAGTTTTAGTTTGCTTGGCTCCACAGTTAACACTCTTGGTAACAGCAGCCAAGAAATCAGGAGGCAAATTGCGTTGGGAAAGTCAGCTGTGAGGGACCTCTCAAGAGTACTGAAGTGCAGCGACGTCAGGCTGGAGACTAAGGTGCACCTGATCCAGGCTATAGTCTTTGCAATACGTGCTATGCATCGGAGAATTGGACAGTGAATAGGGATGATAGAAAGATGCCTTTGAGTTGTGGTGCTGGAGAAGAGTGTTGAATATACCATGGATTGCTAGGAGAACAAGCAGGTTTGTCCTGGAGAGGGTGAAGCCAGAATGTTCCCTGGAGTCAAGGATTCTGAAGCTTTTTCTGACATACTTTGGGCATGTTGCAAGGAGGGACTGGTCCTTGGAGAGGGTCATCATTTTTGGGAGAGTGGAGGGAAGGCACAGGAGAGGAAGACTCTCCAGATGGCTCGATTCTGTGAGTGGAGTGGTGGGAATGAATGTGTTTGAGACCACGAGGTTGGCATAGGATAGAACGGTGTTTAGGGTCTTGTACATAGGGTTGCTATGTGTTGCAAACAACTCAATGGCACACAACAACAACATCAAATCTGCTGTCACAGACCTCTTCAAATTACTAAAGAACAACGATGTAAGTCTAGGGACTAAGGTGCACCTGATTCAGGCCATGGTCTTTATTATTGCTTCTGATGCATCAGAGAGCTGGACAGTGACTAAGAACAGCAGAAGAAGAATTGATGCCTTTGCGTTGTGGTGCTAGAGAAGGGTCTTTAACATACCATGGACTGCTAAGGGAATAAACAGGTCTTTCCTGGAAAGTGTGAGACTGATTTGTTCCTTGGAGGCTAGAAATTGGAAACTCTGTCTTCTATACTTTATGCATATGGCATATGGAGAAGGACATCATGCTCAGAAGGATAGAGGAGTAGTACAAGAAAGGATGACCATGGATGAGAAGGTTTAACACAGTAACTGAGGTAGTGGGTATAGGGTATGTTGGAGACAGTTATACTGGGTTAGAATAGGGCAGAATTTAGAGTTATTACACCTAGTGTCGCTGAGTCACAGGGGACTTAATGGCACAAAAACAATGTGATTAGTTATTGTTATGTGTTGTTGAGTTGACTAAAACTCATAGTGAGCCTATGAACAACAGACCTGAACCTTGCCCTAACCTATGCCACACCAAGATCTCTGATATACTCAAGTACATTTTTCATATAAAATTTTATTTTCATTGTGATTTTAATGAACATTTACAGAGAAGTTAGATTTTCCTTCTCATTCATTTATTGTTGCACATTTTACCCTATCGTTCTTCCTTCCTCCCCCCCCAGTTAATTATTTTTTTAAGTTTTCATTCACTGTTGCACAATTACCTACCTCCCCCCCCTTCTAGTCCTTTTTGCAATGATATATCTCTTATTCTGGGCTATTGTCCTATGTATAATCATTTTAGAGAGTTCTTTTCCCCCCATCTGTTTCAATGCAATGGTTATTTTAACAGCCATTGTCTCAATCCATCTCACTGAGGTTTTTTCCCCTCTTTGTCTAACACTCTACCTTGCCAAGTATACTGTATTTTTCCAAGGACTTGTCCTTCCTGATAATATGCCCAAAATATGTGAGATGAAGTTTCAGCATCCTAGCCTCTAAGAAACACCCTGGTAGTGCTTCTTCCAAGATAGATTTGTTTGTTCTTTTGGTAGTGGTTGGAATATTCAGCACCCATCTCCAACTCTACAATTTGAAAGCTTTGATTGTTCTTTGATTTTGGATGCATAGGAACTTTTTTAAAAAAAAATACCATGGTCTAGATCAAGTACACTTTACACTGCTTAGAGCCCTTTATTACAGGGATTGCTCTTTGAATTCCTGAAGTGCTTGCTGCTGAGAGTGATTTAACTTGCTGGACAAATGCTGCAGGTCATGGTTCAGAAATCTATTTTTAAGGATGTTCTGGGTCATTGTATATTCAGTGTGTAAGATGTGTAACCCAATTCACTGCCTGTATTCTTATATCAACATCTAGTTCAATCCTTTCATACTGTACATTGTAGCATGTCTCTTTCTTAGAAAAAATCTACCAATCATTTCCTACTTTGCATGAAATTAAATTCAGGTGGCCTAATGGTAAGAAATCTGTACCACAATCCTGAAGGCATGTGGTTTGAATCCACCAACGGCTCCGTGGAAGAAGGATGGGCAATCTCTTCCCATGAAATTGTTTCTGAAAGCTTGCTGGAGGGTCAGCTATGGTCAGGTCTGACTCAATGGTACACTACGACAACAACAACAAACTAGAATATAGGGACCCACTCAGTTAAGTTAGTCTCCTGTAATTGCTCTTTTTGTTCACTGAGATTCAATATGTGAAACAACATTGTCTCTTTGCTTATACTAAACTTGTTCCTGCCCCATGATCTTTGAACATTCTATTTCTTCTGTCTGGAGCTGTCTTCCCAAAGTGTCAAAATGCTTTGTTCCTTCACTCATTTCGATGTAAATACCATCTCCTAAGTGACATCTTTCTTGATAACATCATTTAAGAGTTACTCTTTACAATTATTTTTAAGTAGATATGGTAAACTAGGCTCAATTTTAATTTCCCTGACTCTTGGAAAAAAAAAATAGTTCTCTGGGTAGTGAAATGTAACTGTAAGAGTAACTCAGTTTTTTTGTTTCTCTTCTCTTAGGGATTATATGCCCTCAGCTGCCTATTGTTCAATATTTGAACTCCGTTTCATAAGTTTTGTCTAGTTGTTTAAGTTTCAAAAATAAATCTGGCTCTTATACTTGTATTATGTTTGGATATGGAAGATGGATGGCAACGCCTCTTGACTTATTTTACTTTTTTTAAATTAAATTGTATGTTTATCATTTTATATTTTCCATGAGCATTATCAGTTTAAGGAGCACTGGTGGCCTAGTGGCAAGAAACTGCACTGCAGTCCCAAAATTGTATGGTTCGAATCCACCAGCTGTTCCACAGGAAAAGGATGGCCAATCTCCTTTTGTGTGATTAAATGCCTCTAAAAACCTGCTGGAGGGTCAGCTATGGGCTGGTTCTGACTCAACGGGACCCAACAACAACAACAACTTAATCATTATCATACTCTCCTGCTTTTGACCCCTGGGACGGAGCTGTTTCAAGCTCCTTGACTTGTTGGTAAACAGGCTTCTTTGCCTCCTGAACAAGATCTCTCACAGTCTCCTTTGAACATTTTCAGTGCACCAGGTTCTCTGACGCTTCCAGTGACAATGAAATTTTGAATTCAGAGTCTGAGATTCTGGAGCTCTGACTGGGTTGTCAATACTTCCAGGCTATTTTTAGTAGACATGGGAAGAAACACGGTTTTAAAAAGAGGAAAGTAGTTACAAAATTATTTCTAATTAAAATACCTAAGTACTGGATTTTTACTCGGTTTCTTTTATGTTTGAATCTCTCTTACTTAGACTGTTAGGTTAAAATGAATTCTTCATAATACGTTAATATAATTCTTATTTTATGCTATTACATTACTATACATTTCTATACACTAATTTTACTGAATTGTTGTTGTTATGTGCCGTCGAGTCGTTTCTGATTCATAGCGACCCTATGCACAACAGCCCGAAACCCTGCTCTATCCTGCGCCAACCGCAC
>NW_006399779.1:6732020-6751287 GCF_000299155.1 Elephantulus edwardii | reverse complement strand
ACCCATTATTATCAATGCATCTTGATTGCATGTTCGATCTATCTCCGACTGTAAAAGTTGGTAGAAATCATCTATTTCTTCTTCTTTGGCTCTGGTTTACTGAATTAGGACTATTCAAATTCTTCTTTTTAAAATTCATTTTACCTCAGAGTTTGTTTCAATGAAATGATAACAAAAAATGCTACCTCATTATCAGAAATCTCATCATTTATCCTGAAAATTACATGTAGTGAAATGTGTGAGGGCCAGAAATCGACAAACTGCCTTGTCATTACTTTTCTTCTGCTCTCCACTCTATGGAAAACATTTTGAGTATTCCTTCTCTGACAGCTTTACATTTTACACCGCTTCCAGATTTGCTGTAATAGAACATATCCATACACCTCATTATCCTTCACATTTTCCTTTGAGTTTGTATGTGTTTCTGCATGTAAATATGTTTATTTATTGGTTCTGTTCTTTTAGACTCTTTAACAAATTTACACATATGATGAGGATGGTACAGGATAGGATAGGGTCTGTTGTTCATAGCGTTGCTATGCGTTATTCTTGACTCAATGACACCTAACAACAATGACATTCACATTAACATACATTTGAGCACACACACACACACACACACACACACACACACACACACACGTTCTTGTTCTATGCTATCAAGTTGGAAACGACCCTTAGCTGGCTTCAAGTGAGTTTTCAGAGGTAGATGAAATGGACTGACACAGTGACTGGGCTAATGGGGATAGTTGTCAGAGACAGTGAGATTGACTCAGGATAAGGCAGGGTTCCGAGCTTTTGTGCATAATTGAGTTGCAGGTGACTCGATGAGACCTAACAACAACATGCATGTTGATATTATATACTCTCATGTCAGAACTGACTCATAGCTGACTTCAAGTGGGTTTTCAGAGGCTATAAGTCACATGACATGGGAGAACATTGCTCAGGCTTCTCCCTCGGAGTAGCTGGTAGATTTGAATTGCTTTTCTTCAGGTTGACAATGCAACTCCTTATCACTAGACTACCAGTGCTCCTAGTTCTGTACTAGTAGTGTATAAAACCTCTACATTCACTTGCAGTTTGCATCAACATTTAAACCATAGCTATGAGAAACAGTAGCTCTCGGGTTTGGATAAATATAGAGATAGAGGTAAAGGTAGAGGTAGAGGTAGAGGTAGAGGTAGAGGTAGAGAGAGATGATGTAGATATGGATATGGATATGGATATGGATATGCATAGATATAGCCATAGACATAGAGATAGACATAGACATACACAGACACAGAGATAGAGGTAGAGAGAGATAGAGATAGAGATGAGATAGATGAGAGAGGGAGAGAGAGAGAGAGACATAGACATAGAAATAGATATAAATAAATAAAAATTCTGCATTGCAATCCTAAAGGTACACAGTTCAAATCCACCAGCTACTCTGTGGGAGAAAAATGGATGATCTTCTTTCATGTGATTAGTAGACTCTGAAACTCACTGGAGGGTCAGCTATGGGTCACTTCCAACTCGATGGTATTCAACAACACCAGCATATTCATTTTTCTTCACTTTTTATTATTCAAAAGGAAATAATTTTATTTTAAGGTAGGAAGAACTTCCTCATATTTTTGTTGGGTTTTTTTTGTTATTTTTTAAATTATACTAGTTTATCTACAAAATTCATATTGTTTTCCAGAACAGATTCTTCCAATTTCCCTCATCGCTTCCCCATCAAATTGTACAACCCCATGATTAATTCCCCCCTAGTCTGCCCATCCTCATCTCTCTGTTTCCACCCCCTCCCCAGGATCCTTATACTCATTCTACAAAAATGTTTTTGTACAATATTTGTCCTTGTGGAACTGAGTTAGTTCACTGAGCATTATGCTCTCATTTCTTTTTTACATTTTACCCACAGTGAATATGTGACATAGAGTTTATTCTATCAACTCTATTGATAAACAATACTTTTCTAAATAAACATGAGCAACTGTGATCTAATGATAAATTCCCAGAAGCTGAATTGATAGATAAATTAAAAAAAATGCAACTATAATTTTGCTGGATTGTGTCAACTTCCCTTTGTAGTGGTTGTCATTATGTATTTCCACCAGCAATGTTGTAACGTGTTTATTTCTACCTAGCCAACCAGCAGAGCATATTGTCAACTTTTTCTAATTTTTTCCAATATGATAGATAAGTACTTGCTTTTCAGTGTAACTTTCATATATGTGTCCACGTGTATGTATGTAGGTGGTGGAGCTCTAGTGGCTTAGTGTTAAAGATTTGTGCTGCTAATTCAAAGGTACTTGGTTCAAATCTATTAGTTCTTATGTGAGACAAAAATGGATAATCTCCCATCTGATTTACTGCCTCTGAAAGTGCACTGCAGGTTATCTATGAGTCGTTTTAGACTTGATTATACATAACAATAACAATCTCTCTCTGTGTGTGTGTGTGTGTGTGTGTATTTATCATTGCTGTCAAATAAATTATGTAGAAGGAGATTGCTCATCTTTCTCCATCAGAACTGCTGGTGGATTTGAATGACCAGATATGTACTGCCTTTTAATTAGCAGAACACCTCCCTACCGACTACACCACTGTTGTTCTTGTTGTTATGTGCCATCGAGTGGCTTGCAACTCTATATATAAGAGCCCTAAACCCTGTTCTATCCTATGCCAACCTCACCATCTCCAATACACTGATTCCCACCATCCCAATCATAGAATCTCATTGAGGGTCGTCCTCTGCTGCACCATTGTCCACTCTCCCAAACATGAATCCCTCTCCAAGGACCAGTCCCTCCTTGCAACATGCCCAAAGTATGTCAGATGAAGTCTCAGAATCTTTGACTCCAAAGAGCATTCTGGCTTCACCCTCTCCAGGACAAACCTGTTTGTTCTCCTAGCAGTCCATGGTATATTCAAAACTCTTGTCCAGCACCACACAACTCAAAGGCATCAATTCTCCTTCTATCATCCCTAGTCACTGTCCAACTCTTCGATGTATAGCACGTACTTGTGAAGACTATAGCCTGGATCAGGTGCACCTTAGTCTCTGGCCTGATGTTGTTGCTCTTCAGCACTCTTGAGAGAGGTCCCTCAGAGCCGACTTTCCCAATGCAATTTGTCTCCTGATTTCCTGGCTACTGGTACCAAGAGTGTTGACTGTAGAGCCAAGTAAACTAAAACTGTTATCTATATCAATCTCTTCACCATCCATACCGATGCTGCCAATTGGCCCAGAGGTGAGAATCTTTGTTTTTTTGATGCTGAGCTTCAGTCTATATTGAAGTCCTTGACTTTCGGCAGCTAGTGCTCCAGGTCCTCCTCAGTTTCATCAAGCAGAGTTGTGTTATCTGCATAATATAGGATGTTGATGAATTTTTCTCCAATCCTGATGCCACATTCCTCCTCAGACTCCTCATACTCCTCAGAGTCTCACATGATCTGTTCTGCAATCAGATTGAAAAGATATGGGGACAAAATACATCCCTGATGTACCCCTTTCTTGATTTGAACCATGTAGTGTCTCCTTGCTCTGTTCTGTCGACTGCCTCTTGGTCCAAGAATAGGTTTTGCATTAGCACAATCAAATGTTCTGGGATTCCCATTTTTCTCAAAGTCAGCCACAGCTTGTTGTGATCCACACAGTCAAAAGCCTTTGCATAGTCAATGAAGCACTAAAGCTCATTAAATTGATAAATTGTTGTTGTTGTTGGTAAGTCTAATACAATTTCAGAGATTTTCTGGTAAGGCTGCCCATGGATCTATAGCGTCATTCATAGCCAAAGCCACCCCAGAGGAATATGGGCAATCTCCTGTTTGATTTAACTTTTAAAATCCAGTGGAGGATCAACTATGAGTCAGTCCTGACTCAAGAACAATGAGAATGAATAGAATATATTTTTACATTTAAATTTCTGGTCCATTTGAATTTTCTATGCAGGAAACAGGTGTGGCATCCACTTCCTAAACAACATGCCTCTAGAAACTCTATCAACTTTGAAAAATGTCCATAGTTGTAGAGAGACTTCAGGCCTATTGTTCATAGGTTCCCTATGAGTCATGGTCTACTCAAAGGCAATCAACAACAACATAATAGTAGAAGATGTATTTAAAATTCAGACATTCAAATGACTGCTGTTGTTGTTTTGTACTGTTGAGTCAGACCTATAGTGACCTTACATACAACAGCCCTGAACCCTGCTCTATCTTGAGCCAACTTCATTGTCTCTGATACACCTGCCCCCATTTCCACAGTCACTGACTCAGTTCATCTCATCCATCTCTTCCTCTTTTGTACTGTCTTTCACTCTTTGAAACATGATGTTCCTCTCCAAGGTCTGGTCCCAAAATATGTTAGAGGGTCAAAATCCTTGTCTCCAAGAAGCAGCCTGGTCTTACCCTCTCCAAGATGAATTTGTTTTCTCTCCTAGCAGTCCATGGTATATTCAATACTCTTCTCCAGCATCACAAATCAGAGGCATCAATTCTTCTTCTATCATCCTTAGTCATTGTCCAGCTTTGATGTATAACAATTGATTGTGAAGACTATGGCATGAATCAGGCCTACCTTAGTCTCCAGACTGACATCATTGCTCTTCAGTACTCTGGAAATGTCCCTGACAACAGATTTTCCCAGTGCAATTTGTCTTTTGATTTCCTGGAGGAAATCTTTTCGTCAAGAAAAGAAAGTTGAAGCTGTTAGCAATCTCAATCACTTTTCCATCTATCATGATGCTGCCAATTGGTCAAATGACTAGTTGTATTCATTTCTTTCAAAAGTTCTTTCCTTTCATTCATCTGAATATTTTGAGATACCACTTTTTTGGTAATACTAAATTGTTGGTCTATTTCTTGATTTTCCATTATTTCTCACTAGTTTCTCAGTTAAAATAGCTGATGCATAATTAATATATTTTACTGCATCTACAGGACAGTTGCTAAGTCAGTAGCATCTGCTCTAAATTGATATGGAATCTTCTGAAAACCTTGGTGCGTGCTTTGCATCTACAGTATGCTGTCTTACCTAGTGAACCTATAGAGATCATCCCTGGGTCTTAATTACTAAAAACAGAATTCTGTCAGAATTTTTGACAATGAAGTCCAGATAATCACATCCTAAAACAAATTTCTTAAGCAGAGTTTGGTTAAATAAATAAAAAAAATAAAAGACAAAAAATCCATACACAATGTTCTGAGTTTTATTTTATCTTTTCACTGCCTCAATGCACAGAGAGATATTTTGATTAATCCTGTAAGATATAAAACTATTGAGATTTTACATCTTCAAATGTCTGAATACAACACTTCCCGACCACAGCCCGAATAAATAGGTATGGTTGCATTTGATGTCCTTGATAAGGGTAATAAAATCATCATGTGCCAGGAGGGAGATTAACTGCACAGTTAGTAATTAGGAAACAAAACAATTAGGTGAATTACAAGAAGATTGTTATTTTTTTTATTTTTGGCTGATTTTTATCAGCATTAATGCATGCTGAATGCCTGATTTATGCATTCGTAAAATCAGCACCAAATGGGGAAGATCATAGTTCACAAATGTTTATGTAATATGAATCAACATATCAAAAGTAACTGCTTTGGATATTGTAAATCATAGTATGCATGAAAACAATGAACCACAGGAAGTTGATTCTTCTCCAAAGACTGGAAGATCTTTGGGCCTCCATTGTTCAATAGCACTTAACTCCTTGCAGGGTGCATGCTGCTATCTCTTCACTCACCTTATGTCTTTGTCCCAAGGCTCTGGACATGATTTTCACAAAACTGAGATTGACCCTCAATAACAGACTCTTGTTGTTTCTAGGTTCCATTAAATAGACTCTGACTCATAGTGACCCTATTTACAGCGGATGGAAACCTTGCCTGATCCTCTATCATATTCATAATCCCAAATAAACAAGGGGCACCCCAATGCAATAACAGGTTACAACACAGACATTTATTTATGAGAACAGACTCCAACACTGACACCAGAGCAGGCCTTGCGAGCTCAATCATATTTGTTGTGGTTTATAATGATGGATAAGGTGAATGATAGAGGGAATAAGAAAACAGGTGAATTAATTCTATGCCAGTTGCATAGCAATACTTCAGTATTTGAGCACAGGTTCATCTCTATAGATATATACAGATTATGAGAAGATGAACAAACCTTTTGTGTTGGTATATGTGATGTTTATGACTGCACAACACCACAAAGGGAGTCAAGTATTGTAGTTGCATTCATATATATCAGAATATATTAAATGGATGTGAGGGAGATTAATCATTTCATTAGGAAACAATAAAAATTAAATTTTATTATCTATGTGGAATAGCTCTTTTTTAAAAAAATGTATTTGTTTGTTTTTTGTTTGTTTATTTTTAATTTGGTGTACTGTTGAATTGGATCTAACTGGCATAGGAGGAGTTTGCCTCTCCTTCTCAAGTCGAGCATATGGTGGATTTGAACCACATACCTTTAGGATTGCAGTGCATCTTCTTGACACTATGCCATTAGAGCTCCCTAAGGAACAGCTCTTATGATCTCCATATGCATGAGATGCTATTGACAGAAAAGGAATTTTATAACAAATTGTATATAACTAGACTTTTTGCACTTCTCCATTTCTTAAGAACATGTATATCCTGCACTGCAATCCCAGAGGTGCACAGTTCAGATCTAACAGATACTTTGCTGGAGAAGGAGGGACAATCTCCTCCTGTACCAGTCAGACCTGATTTGATGGTTCACAAAAAAAAATAATAAAAAATTTAAAAAGAATAATATGTATATAAGGTTGAAACCAAAGTGATTCCATTTTGCTGAACTTCTGACCCTACTGGTATAATGTCCCTGTGTTTCAGGAAATAGTAATTAATCTTACTAACATTTACCGCTAAGCATAGTTTTATGATCCACCCCAGGAGATAAAACTAAGAATGTTAAAATAATAGAAAATGGTTCCACATCCTTGAAACTGCTGTGACTATTCCTAACTGGTCAACACTGTTTTTTACTGTTTGATGAAGATGCCGATGGATGATGATGCCAATTGAACCTGAGTCTGCTTTCACCTAGGCTCACATTTTAAAGAAAAGGTATTTGCTATACACTTGGCTAGTGTTGCTTCTGGACTTCCTAGTCCTTTCAATGTAAATCAGCTTCCTTAGGATTTTAGGACTATTAATTGTAAATAGCAGATGAACATTGGCATTCCACACTTCACTATATTTTTTTATGTTGTGCTGGATTGTGTTGTTATTGTTGTTGTGTTGTTGTTGATTGCATTTGAGTCTAGCATGACTCATATCAATCGATTCCATGAACAAAAGGCCCATAGCCCCTCTACAACCATCAGCATTTATTAAAGTTCAAAGAGTTTCTGAAGGCATGTTATTTAGGAAGTGGGCCACACTTGCTATAGGCAGACATTTTATCTTCTATGATGATTAAAAAATACCATGAACTATTTTTGAAATAAGAAAATAAAAGGAATGGTATTTATTAAAGCCTTCTTCCTGTGTGCTAAATTATACACAGTTTCCCATTTGAGCATTGTACTAAACCCCCAAGAAAGATATTGAAGGATCTGAGGCCACTGGCAGAGTCAGAATTTGAATCCTAGTTATCGATACTCTTTCTACACTTTGCAAAAAGCAAGAATGTGTAGGTGCTTTTGTACCAATGAAACTTCACTAGTTATCGAGTAAACGAAACCCAGTTCCTCTACTACCACATCACGTGTAATTCTTTTTTAAGGAAAGAATTTTAGAAAATTCTTTATCCTGAAAGAGACTTCTTAGTATTTTAGAATTATTTCTTGCTGACTATAAGTGTCAATTTATCATGTCCCAGGTACACTCGATAGACTGTCTCTTTGTCTATTACCTAAGGAAAAACACACATATATGGACATAAAGGTGTTTGTGGAGGCTGTCTATCACTCCTTGACTGAACTGTGTTCTTATGACTCAGGTTGGGATGAAGAACAAAGGAAATGCATCCCTGGAGAGAAATATTGAGAACATAACAAAGTTGTTCATACTGGTGAATATTGCCTCAGCATGGAATATGTCTGCAGGAAGTGGAAAAGATGACCAAGCCTTATGTACTGTTAAATTGAAAAAGACATATGACATGAAACAGATGTATATGAATGAATGTAAAACCAGCGTGGCCCTATACATAGGTGATTATGTTATCTTTAGCACTAAGGCTACTTTCAATACTTAATTCTTTTCATTGTAAGTACTGTTCTAGAGAAATATGACAGACATATTGACAATCATCTACGTATGTAACTGACAGTTGGTATTTTTGTTTGGCATGGTGAGGGGATAGAATTTATTCAAGCAAATTCATCCATCCCAACAAGAATTTTTCCCTGTGTCTGTGTCTTCGTTTTTCTCTCCATCCCTTGTTGAAATCCTTATCCTTTCTGAAGTAAAATTGACAGTTGCACAAAATGGGAGCCCCATTCCCCTTCCTGCACCAAAGCCCTGTGGATCACTTTGCATTTCCTTACGGCTGGTTCATTTCACAAAGGCTTTAAAACATGTTCGAGGCAACATCTTCCCTGCCACATCTCCTTGCCCTGATCACATTTTGTGGCCACACTTTTCAAAAATCATTATCTTCAGTGGAAACAAATTTATCATAAGCCTCTTGCAATATATCTCAAGTCTGTGACACTTTCGGACTGACATCTATTCACAGATCGAGTATAAATAGGCAGAGATATAGACCCAATTAAATGTGGACAGAAATCTGGAGTTGCAGGAAAATTTCCACTCACTCAGTATGCAAGGTCTGTGTGAGGGATGAGTAGCTGATGTAGTTGCCATTTGTTAAGATCACACCTTACTTAATTTCCACTCAGACACTCCTAATTTGTGCAGAGTCTAGGGAATGACTTAAGACAGGGTAATTAATTGGGGCAAAGCATCTTTGAGAAAAAAAAAGGAAAAATGTTTACTTCTTTTCTTTCCTAGTTTTTAAATGTCTAGATAACGAGATCAGATTCTGTTCCTTTTATCCTCCCACTCCCACAGCAATCTACTGATTAAATTAAAATTACCAAGGATATGTCTTCTACAACAAGAAAGTGTGATCTACATAGCAAACTAACCACCTTAAAGGATCAAAATGTGATTTCAACCTCATTTAGGTAAAATGAGGCTGTAGATATGGAGAATGGAGTGGGGGAGGGGGTGGGAGCAGGTATACGTTAGTCAATAGTGGCTCTCATCATACAGAGACAATTCACTTCTGTTAGAGAAATCATATCTAAATTGAGAATGTTGAATCCCTAAGCTTCCACAGAATCTAATGGTGATTAGTTCAAATGAATCAGAATTGCTGCTCAGAATTGATTATTATGAGAGGAAATCTAAAGAGAGTTTGAGCAAATTAATGCAATGAATGCTGTTATGCAGCCCAAACAGAGTAGGGGAATATTTACTAATTCAATAGACTGACAGAAAATGGCATTTTCATAAACACACACACACACACACACACACTGGTGGTCCCCCCTTCCCCCGTAGATTTGTATAGGTTTGGGTTTGGGTGTGTTTTTTTTTGTGGGTTTTTTTTTTTAAAGAATTAAAGTTAAATAAGAATTGCTTGAACGACACTGAACCTAGTTTCATCAAGCCAAAGATGTTTGAGATCTTGTATAACAGTACTTTTTAAACTTTAATATGTCTATGAATTACCTGGAGATCTTGTTAGACTGAAGACTCAGAGTCAGTAGTTCTGAGGTGAGACATCAAATTCACATTTCTAGCAAGCTCCCTGGTGGTACTTTCTGATTCTTGTACTAATCACAGTTTGAGCAACAAAGTCACAGAACATCTGGATCACGATCATGCAACTTAAGTACCACTATTTGTGAATAAGCAATCTTAGTGGTACTATAGGTTAAGCTTTGGGCTGCTAGCAGTAAGGTCAGTGGTTTTTAATACATCAGCGGCTCTGTAGAGGACAGATGAAATACTCTACTCCATGAAAATTTGCAGTCTTGGAAATTCCATGAGAGGCAACTCTATGAGCCTTGGAAGTTCAGTCCTACAGAGTCATTATGAATCTGAATGTATTTAATGGCATTGGATGGGTAAGGGAAGAAACAATTTAATATGATGTGATGCTTATATAATATTCACTAATGGAGAGGGGGCTCTGATGGACTAGTGGCAAGAAGCTGCACAGTAATCCTGAAGGCATGCAGTTCAAGGCCAGCAGGTGCTCCGTGGGAGAAGGATGGACAATCTCCCCTTGTGAGACTAACTACCTCTTAAAAACCGTTGGAGGGTCAGCTAGGGCCGGTTCTGACCAGATGATAAAACAACAACAACAACAACAACAATAGATATTGTTAGTCAATGTTATGAATGAGTCTTCCTCAAATATTGATGCCACATTCTTCTTCATAAAGTCCAGCTTCTCAAATAATTTATTCAGCATATAGATTACTTAGATGTGGAGAAAGGACACAACCTTGGCACACACCTCTCCTAGTTTTAAACTATGCTATATTTCCTTGCTCTATTCATGCAATAGCCTTTTGATCTATATACAGGCTTATAAGCACAATTAAGTGTTCTGGAATTTCCATTTTTCTCAACATTAGACGTAATTTGTTATGATCCATACATATGTCAAACACCTTTGCATAGTGGATAAAACACAAATAGACATTCTTCTGATATTCTTTGTTTACAGGAATGCGGCTGTCATCAGCAATGGTATCCCTGGGCCATAGTTTCTTCTGAATCCTGCTTGAACGTCTGGCAGTTCCCTATCTATGTACTAGTCTTGTTGTTTTTGAATGATCCTTAGCAGTATTTTACTTGCATGTGATATTAATTATATTTTTCATTAATTTACACTTTGTGCTGGATCACTTCTCTTGGGACTTGAGACAAACATTGATCTTTCTCAGTCAGTCGAGTAGGCAGCTGTTCTCCAAATTTCCTGAAGTTGTTTTCTTGATGTTGAGATGCAATCCATATTGAAGTTTGAATTGTTTGATCTTCTGCAGCAAGTGTTTCAAGTCCTCTTCACTTTCAGCAAGAAATAACTATGCCTCATTTGCTGCCTTCAACATGGATTGCATCTCAACCTCAAGGAAACAAAAATCTGCACTACTGTACAGATAGAAAACATCAAGATGAATGAAGAAATGAAACACTGACAAGTCTTCTTTCTTGAATCCACAATCAATACAGTTGGTACCAGCAGTCAGGAGATCAGAAGACATATTAAACTGGGAATGTGTGTAGTCAGAAACCACTGTAAATTATTGAGGAGTAAGTAATAGTGTCAGTTTGAGCACTAAGTACATCTCATTCAAACTATGGTATTTTCAATCACTTCCTGTACTGATTAAAGCTAGACAGTGAAGAAGGATGACAGAAGAAAAACTGATACCTTTGAAATATGCAGTTGGAGGAGATTATTGACTAACCCATGGACTTTCAAGAGAACAAATAAATATACCTTGGAGAAGATGTATCTAGAGTGCTCCTGGGAAGCAAAGATAGTGGTAGTGAAAAAAGATAATGAAGCTTCCTCTCATATACTTCGGCATGTTGCTTAGAGAGGACATCATGCTTGGAAAGGTGGGAGGGACAGTGAGGGAGAGGAAGACCTCAGCCAAGTGGATCAACACAGTGATGGCAGAATGGGCTCAAGTGTGTCAGATATTGTGAGGTTAGCACAAGATAGGAAAGTGTTCAGATGTGTTGTTCATAGGGTTGTTAAGAGTCATACTCTATGGCACATAACAATACTAACAACATATTCAGGTAGTATTTCAGGTGTCAACAATATAATTTCACAAAGCTTATGTTACTTCAGTTTCTCAACTACTTTATGAGGTAAATGATATATGTTGTTGTTGTGAAGTGCCTTTGAGTCATAAACAACTCATAGCGACCCTATGAACGAAAGCCTTGAACATGAAATGTTCATCTTTTCTCAAAGTTCATAGAGTTTCTGAAGGCAAACTTTTTTGGAAGCGGATGCCATTCCTGCTTCTAAATCTGTTTAATTCAGGAACTCCACAAAAACCAGGCCCGAGGGCTGCAGGCTCTAGGGCCCAAATGACTTTTTAAATACAAGGCCAGATCCAATCAGCTCACACCCAGTTGTGAGCAACAGCCACACTCAAGTCTCAACCCCAAACCAGAAGACACCTTTGCCGAATCTGACCATTCTGTTCATCTTCCCAGACTGGAAAGTAGCCCTGTCCATTAATGTAAAACCCTTTAAGTGATTTATACAGTTTTATTCAACTACTCTGATAGCCTAATAGTTGAGGAATTGCACTGTCAACCCATAGATAGGCATTTCAAAATCACCAGTTACTCTGGGGAAAAAAAGATGGGCAATCTCCTCCTCTGTGATTTATAGTCTCTGAAATAGATATACCTTGGAGAGGGTGTATCTAGAGTGCTCCTGGGAGGCAAAGATAGAGACAGTGAAAAAAGATAGAGAAACTTCCTCTCATATACTTTGGCATGTTGCTAGAAAAGCCTATTCCTTAGAGAGGTCATCATGTTTGGAAAGGTGGAAGGGATGGTGAGGGAGAGGATGACTTCAGCCAGTGGATCAAGCGATGCGAATAGTCAGTGATGAGTCAGTTCTAACAGGAGAGCAGGGGAGGGAGGGAGGGAGAGAGAGAGAGAGAGAGAGAGATTGAGAATTAGGAAGAAAGTCAAGATTAAAGTCCAATAGAGGGAGAAGATCTAGTGGCCTGGTGGTAAGAAACTGTGCTACAATCCTGAAGGCACATGATTCAAATACACCAGCTGCTCTACAGAAGGATGGACAATCTTCTCTCATGCCTCTGTAGGGTCGGCTATGAGTTAGTTCCAACTCAAGTATACACAACAACAAGAAAATCACAAATTCAAAGTTCTTTTCACCATCAGTGTAATTTTGTTTAGCTGTAATAACTTCTTAGTCTTGTTTTATCTGTGAATGAATGCCTTGTATTTAACTAAAGTGGTTGTATTCTCTCTTAGTGTACAAATTACCCTGAGAACACAAACACACACACACACACACACACACACACACACACACACACACTTATTCCTATTGCCCAGCCCCACTTCAAATAACTCGAACCAGAATTTCTCAAGTGAAACCAAGATACTATTTTATTTGTTTGACAACCATAGTGGAGATTGAGATCTACTAGAATGAGATGTCCGTTAAGGTCTCTTTTATTTTAGGAATTCTAGTCAGTAGCAAAAATAAGGTTTGCTCCTATTTTCTATAATTGCCATATAATCAACAAGACAGCATTGATCAAGGGCTTAACTCCATCTTATTTGTCCTTTCTCACAATTAAGAAGCAAAATGAAGCTCATACACACTTGGAAGGAGACAAGAAAAGCTTAAATCATATTATCTACTTTGCTGGAAATAACAAATTAAAGAGGTATTGTGTGGCATTCATCATCAAAAAGAACATTTTGTGATCTATCCTGAGGCACAATGCTGGGCATGATCTATAGGTTCATCTCAGGATAGCAAATCAGAAAATATTTCTTTACCATCTGACTCCAGTAGCAGTGGTAAAGTTTAAAAGGGCAGCAAGTAATAAATGTTGGAGAGGATGTGGTGAGAAAGGGACTCTTCTATATTGTTGGTGGGATTGTAAAATGGTACAACCATTCTGGAAGGCAGTTTGACGCTTCCCCCAAAAGCTGAACATAGAAATTCCATATGACCCACTACGTGGAATATACCCTGAGAAAATGAGAGTTTGTGTACCACTGAGATTTGTACACCACTGTTAATAGCAGCATTATTCACCATTGCAAGAACATGGAAACAGCCAAAACATCCAACCACAAACAAGTAGAATGAAAAATTATGGTACATTCACACAATGGAATATTATGCACCACATAGGAGCAATGATTTTGTAAATTGTTACCTAACTTGAAAGGAACTAGAGAGCATTATTCTAAGTGAACTTAGTCCCACAAGGATTAATATTGTACAAAACCATTATTGTAAAATGAGTAGAAGGATCCAAGAGAGGTGGGAGAGGGTGGAAGCATAGGGATTAGAATGTGCAGGGGGGAGGGAAATTAATCAGGGGGGTATACAATTTGATGGGGGAAGAATGAGGAAATTGAAAGAATTTGTTCTTAAAAACCAATATATTCTAATTTTGTAAATAGAATAGTATAAATGTGAAAAAGGAAAATACTTCTTAAAATAATTGCATTTAAACAGAAACAAATGTTGTTATTGTTAGGTGCCATCAAATCAAGTATGACCCATAGCAATCCTATAAACAATAGATTTGAATGCTGTCCTATCGTGTGCCATCTTCACACTTCTCGACACATCAAAGCCATTGTGGTAGTCACCATGTTAGTCCACCTGGTTAAGGGTCTTCCTCTCCTCTGCCAACCTTCCACTTTTCTAAGAATCAAAGGAATAGCCCTTCCTAATAACAGATACCAAGGATGTAAGGCAAAGCCTCCAAAGAGCTCTGGCTGAACCCTTTCCAAGACATATTTATTCTTTTGGCAGTCCATGGGATGTTCAGTGCTCTTCTCCAATAACACAGCTCAAAGGCATCAATTCTTCTTCTATCATCCCTATTCATTGTCCAGTTCTCAGATGCATAACAAGTGGTCAGAAAGGCTGTGGCCTGAATCAGAAGTACCTAATACCTCAAATTGACAGAATTGTTTTTCAATAATTTGGAGAGTTCCCTAACTGCAGACTTTCCCAGTGCAATATGTCTCCTGATTTCCTGACTGCTGATACGAAGGGTTTTAATTGCTGGCCTAAGCAAGATAAAGTTGTCGGCAATTTCAATTCTTACTTCATCTATCATGATGTTTCTTATTGGTCCAGTGGTAAGAATCTTTGTTTTCTTGACATTGAGATGCAATGCATAGTGAAGGCTATATTCTTTGATCCTCTGCAACAAGTATTTCAAGTCTTCCTTACTTTGAGCAAGTAAACTTGTGTCATCTGCATAATGCAGGCTATTGATGAGCAGTTCAATTATGGAAGGTAGGTTGTTTTTACTTAGTTAACTATCAAGTGTAAGCTGCATGGTCATTTCGATTTAATTAACAATCAATCGTGGGCTGGAAGCCTCTTGTTTAAACCAATTAGGAAACAAAAGTAGTTAGCTAAGTTAAAGAAATTTGTTATTTTTTGAAGAATCAGAGTAAATAACTCAAAGTATACACCATTTTTAAAAATTCAATTAAATTTAAGTTCTAATAGAAAATATAAGTCCATTTTTAAAATGACCAAGAATAAATATTATAAGTATTGTTTTCATTTTCTGAGAAATACTAAAAATTTTCAAGACATTTAAGTTTTTCCAATTTTCTTCTGATATAAAATAATTCCATTTTAAACACATACTGTGCCATAAACACTATAGACTTTTTATTAAATTGTTAAATGATCAAGATCTATCTGCTGTAATATTTCTTTGAAACAGTAATAACAGTCATTCAATAATTACATCAAACATCTCATTTAGATATTTCATAAAATGTTGCATTTTTAAAGTTATTAATTAATAAATTTCTTTTATAGTCTTAATATTTATCACTCAATTTTTAATTTCTCTTCTTTTTTATTGTTATGTGCTTTACATTAAACAATTTATATGTATTTTGCTTTGTAATGTTTGCAATCTCCTCAGTGTTAACAGCACTCTTTCCCACTTCCTCGTGTACACAATTTCTCCTCATCCTTCTTTGCTATTTATTTTCTTCCTGTCTTCTGAATTTTATATCTTTTCTAATGTGCTCCATTTAATCTCATATGATTGATTATTTTAAGGAATACTTACTTCTCTGGTGTTAACTAGTTAACTAACAAGTCTTTCTGTTGTTTGGTTGAACGTTGAGCCAGTGGTTTAAGCACAGCTCCAACCTCACTAGGTATCTATAGGCTATAGTATATGAGGTTCTAGCTGTCTCTATAAGACCAGAAAATCTTGTCTTTTATGTGATTTTGAGTTTTGTTCCACTTTCCTCCCCCCCATGCAGGACTCTTACTCTTTCCAAGAAATTGATAGTAATAATCAGATACCATATATTCTGATCTCAAAATCATGGAGGATGAGGTTTGCATGGTCCATTGGTGCTTTAACTGTTTATACATGCCTTTGATTTTCTTCACTTTTTTTTATTCCAGACAGGGGGGAACCAATGGTTGAAACTTAGATGGATGGTCACAGCTTTTAATACTCCAGGTCCTTGAAGCCTTATTCTCAATTGCTGCAATTTATAAGAATTTAAATTTTACATTTATACTTATTTTAATTACTTTTGTATATTAGGGAGCTCTACTAGCCTGATGGGTAGGTAGTTACATTGCCAACTCAAAGAATTTAACAGCTGTTCCACAGTAGAAAGATGGGCAATCTCCTCTTGTGTGATTTACAGCTTATGAAAACCTGCTGAAAAGAAAAGCCAACTATAAACCAGATCTGGCTTGATGGAAATGGATTTTGTTTGGTTTTGGTTTGTATATTTTTGCCAACTATAGAGAGACTACTGTATTGCAAAGGTGTGCCTGATTCAGGCTAACATCTTTTTTGGGAACTTGCTATACATCTGAGAGCAGGACAACAAATAAAGATGGCAGAAGAAGAATTGATGCCTCTGAGTTTTGATGATGGAGAAGAGCGCTGGATATTCCCTGGACTGCCGAAATAAAAAAAAAACAAAAAAAAAAACAGATATGTCTTGGATATATCACAGGCAGAGTGATCCTTGGAGGCAAAAATGATAAAGCTTTTTCTCATGTACTTTAGGCATGTTGCTAGAAGACACTCTTCCTTGGAAAGAAATATGATGCTTGGAAAGGGAGAGGGTCACTGAAATAGAGGAAAACCCTCAATCAGATGGATTGACACAGTGACTCCTCCAATGGGCTTAAGTGTGCTAGAAATTGTGAGGGTGGCACAAGACAGGGCAGGGATCATATCTCCTGTTCATAGGGTAGCTATGAGTTGGAAGTGATTAGATGATACCTAACAACACAACAACTAGATTGCTATAATATGACACCTGCCATTTTTCTGTTTATTTTATCGTGAAGAGTTACCTGATGCTATGACACTGGAAGATATGCCACCAGCATTTTAAAATTCAGTCAGGTCAGTCAGGGTGAACAGGTGTCAGTAGTCCTTATGAACTACGACATAATTTTACATCACCGTGTAGTTTCTGTATGTGTGCGTGCGTGTGTGTGTGGTTCACTTCTTTTAATTTGCTCTAACTCCCCCCTCCGCCCCTGACTTGTTTAAACTTCCCTCTTCCCCCTTTTTTTTTTTCCAAAAGGAAATCATCCATATTAGAATGTATTAAATAAACAGAAGTCTCTTCTTGGTTTCTTTGCTCTTGGTAGATGTCTTTCTGGTTTCAGCTGGGATCTTTGGATCTTCACAGACGTTGTAAGGGTCTAGATTTATTTGTTATATAAAAATAAGAAGAACCTATCTATCCTTACTTCCACTAGGACAAATTCTTACTGTCTCATTCCTGCTAGCCCTTAAGGATTTATAAAGAATATTTCATATTCTGAACAGCTGTTCACGATACAAAATGAGAAGAGAGTCAGTACATAAGATGTCTTTTCCAGGGACATGATCAATGGCCTAGAGCAATAATCATTAACCTTAGCTTTGAGACAATTTAGTTCTGTATTCAATGTGCTGACACATTATCATAAAGAAAAATATGTTACTCTCTCTCGGTTGTTTTTATGATTGTTAGATGTTGTCGTCTCATGGTAACAGTAGACATAACAGAGTGCAAACCTGTATATATTATCCTCACAATAATTGAAATAGTGTAATAGCTAAACATTTATTTAAAAAGTATTACTAATCCTTAAAACAATCACATAACAAGAACTAAAGAAGTAAGTAGGAAAAAAATGAAATGAAGGCTTTTAGTTTCTATTTTCATTACAATTTTGGTTATAAAATGATAATTACTGCTTTTAATTTGTTTCTATGTAATACTGTAGGAAAACAGCATATGAGGACCTGGACTTTTCTATCAGGGATAGATAGAATTGATATATTTTCTGCAAGTGAAAAAAAATATGATGGGCATTTCCCCCTTTCCTGATATTATTGAAATTTTTGTACTTAAGAAAAATTTTTTTCTCAACAGACTTATTTGGAAATTAGATCATGTTCACTGAACAGTGAGAAGACCATGCACAATAAAAATAGTAGGACAGGAAGAAAAGCAATTTTTGCAATTAATGGTTTTCAATTGTTAGACATAGTATTTTAAAGAAATTTAAAAATATTTAAGATTTCTTTTTTCAGTATAACAAATTTATCTTATTTTCACTTTTGTCTATATTTAAGCTTACTAACTGATGGATTTGAAATACATGGTTCCTACAAATTTGGAGACGATGACAACTGTGGCTAAAAGGACTTTTGCAGCAGAATAGTCACATAATAACAAAGAGAAAGGAGCTGTATAGCAAAACAAAAACATATCTATTCACATTAAACCTAGTACAAGTTATCCTCATAAGCCTGAAAATAGTAGTAAAGATTTGTACTTCCAACCTGAAGGCACATGGTTTGAATCCATCAGCTGTTTTGTGGAGGAAATCTCCTCCTGTGTGATTTACTGATTCTGAAAATCCACTGGACCAGCTACTGATTGATTTTTATTTAATTGCATTTAACAACAACAAGGGTATATCAATAATAACTACAAAACTTATCAACATGAATAGAGAAAAAAAGAAGTTTCCAACAGCAAATTTTACAGAACTAGAAGCAAGAGGATCTCCAAATGAGTGTGATAGAGTGATTGGTATGCTAATTTAGGATTGAGATGTGAAAATTAAAATCTTTTGCCCACTCTGACAGTGCTGAGTATATGGAACATTTAATAATGACTCAAGGGCTTGACTTGTGAACTCTTTAAGTTGACCAACTAAGGCTCCCTTGTAGGGAACTACCACACTCTGCTAAAAAATATTGGATTTAGAATGAGAATAGAGGGAGACAGAAACAATAAAAATGAAATAAAGCAAAATTATCCATCAAATATGAAGGACAGATCAAGATATTCCCAGAAAAGCAAAACCTAAGAGAGTTTGTAAAAACAAGACCAGCACTGCAGGAGAAACTCAGAGATGTCCTTCTTACAGATATACCACAGAAAGCTCCATGGTCTAAAGTAACTAGCAACAACACCAAAAAGAACTCAACAC
>NW_006399779.1:6717224-6727974 GCF_000299155.1 Elephantulus edwardii | reverse complement strand
GAAATGTTATGTTCAAAGAGAGAACAGAATCAAGAAAATAATTTTTTTCACCTTAATATGAAACCAAATAAGGAGCAAGTGTAATATGTTACCTTCATATGGAATTTGTATGTCAGCTTTTTGAGGAAATGCCAAAAAAATGAAATGGCATTTACTACAGAATACACATGTAAAATCAAGACTAAAATGATTCAAACTGTAACTTATTTCAGAATTAGATAAAAAATATACCAGAAAATTATATTCCTTGAAACAATAATTTAAATATTAATTATAGAAATGGAAATAATGTGGCAGGACATAAGAATAAAAAAAATAAGTATAATACTTTGACCAACATCAGTACTCTAACAAATGCCACAATTCAAAGGCATTATTTAATTAATGATGCATGGTTTAAAATAGAGAAAAGTGTACATCAGCGTAGTATTATTTTCCCAATATATATATTAAATCTGGATGCGGAGCAAATTATTCAAGGAGCTGGACTACATAAAAATGAATGGACTTAATAAAGAGAAAAAACACTAGTAGGAGTAGTCACTACAAAGTATGTTAGAATTATCAGTAGGACTAATACTTTAGAAATGAAGAAGTGGGGGAAAAAAATCCCAATGTTACAGTCTTTCTTTTTGTACTCTCTATCTGACTTGTTAAATGTGATAATAAAGTTGTGAATTTTATTAAAAATTAATATGAAAAAATGTGGCATTCTTGGTTGGAGGAAAACTCATCAACAATCTGTATATACAGGTGACACAATCTTACTTGCTGGAAAATTAGAGGATTTGAAGTAGTTTTTGTAGAAGATTAAAAAAAAATCCAATCAGAAATTATAAGAAATTCAATTAAGAATCTGGAGCAGGACATGTATTATGGAATGAAGACTGAAGATGAATAAGAGAGAATAAATCTACATAAATGAATAGAGGGGGGAAAAGAAATATAACTACTTCTGGCATGAAATGTAGCTATTCATATGACAACACTTTATATGACAAATCTGTAAAACATACGATTTCAACCATTTATATCTTGGGAACAGATGAAATTTTGAAAGAATTAATTAAATTTTATTTTAAATAAAAAATAAAAATTAAAAAAAAACAACAAAAAAAATCCAACACAAACATATAGCCTTCAATGTGCATTACACTGTCACATCCAGAAAGCAAATTTCCTCACCAGTAGACCAATAGGCAATAAGATGGTAGACGGAGAAAAGACTGAAATTATCAACTATTTCATTTTACTTAGAACCATCATAAACATTCCTGATCACAGCAGTCAAAAAGTTAAAAAACATGCTGCATTGAAAAATCTATCAAATATTAGTTTAAAGAATAAGGTGAGTCTTTAAATAAAAAGTCATGTTGTTTTGGGGGGTTTTTTGGGGGTATTTTTTCCAATTGCTTCTTAAACATCTGAAAGTTAAACAATGAAAAAGATGATGAAAGATGGATCTATGCCTTTGAACTCTGGAGTTTGTGAAGAGTATTCAAAACACTGTAAACTGTCAAAAGAATAAATGAGTCTATCTTTGAAGAAATACAGCCAGTGTGCTCCTTATAGGCAAGGGTAGTGGAATGTCAGATACCTTGTTCTCAGGAAGGGCCAGTCCTTGGAAAGACAGCATTCAGGGGTCTGAGAGAGAGAGGAAGACCCTGAACAAGATGGATTAACAATAGTGAATGCATCCATGAACTTGACCATAACTGAGCTCCTAAGGATGGCATAGTATAGAGCAAGGTTCAGATCTGTTGTTAATAGCATCACTTTGAGTCCTACTGGACTTATGACATGTCACTGCTACAATTGCCTGATCTTCCTTATTCTATGCCCAACTTTCACATGTATGTGTTGTTAATAGACACTGTAGAGTCAACTACTACTCACAGTATCTGTAAGAATAATCAGTGAGCACCTTGTCCTACCCTGTGCCATCCTTAAGAACTATCTTAAAAGAGCCCTGAAGCATGATGCTAGTATAGCAAACTCATTGAAAGGTTGGAAGCAGCCCATGAGATAGACTAGTAGTCCCTTCCTTTAAGGCTTCGGAAACCCAGGTCAGAACCAACTCCATGATTCACTAAAATTCAATGCCATGGAATCAGACCCAATTCCTAGCTGAGTTTTTTCCAAGGTTGTAAATTGCACCGGAATATATTGCTCATCTTTCTGCAGAGCCATTGTTGGATTCAAACCTCCACAATGACACCTCCCTGGGCTTAGCAGCACAGTCCCTAAGGACCAGAGCTCCTCCAGAGCTTCGTCAGTGGACATTTGCTCCTTCAAAAACTTTTAAGAATCATAATTAGAAATAAGAATTCAAATGCCAGAAAAATCAACCTGAAAATAAAGATATATTTTAGTTAGAGCATAGTTTAACATATCGACATAAAGATGCTTAGTGTTAAATAGTATGACTCTCAAATACTTAGAAAACCAAAGCAAGAAAGAGGCATAAAACCTAAAGCTCATAGCTACCTATAGAGAAATAGGAATGATTTCCCCCCTCTTCTCAGTTGGGGTGTTAGCAAGGCCTTGGCCATTGGAATTGCTGGAACTGTAGCATTTGGCTAAATGTGTCGAATATAAAGCATACGTAGATTGAACTTTCTCTCCATAGGAGTCCAAATGAAATTAAGTCTTTACGCTATTTTCCCAAAGTCTGCAGTTAGGTTATTTATCTGTTCCCATTCCCCTGTTGTTACTGCAGTAGTGATCGAACAGGGATGTTTACAATGGCAAGCTGTGAATTACATATAAAATTTAAAATACCTCTTTACACTGAGCAGAAATAGCCATCTAGTTAATCACAACTCCTGTGTATTTGGGAAATAGATCCATGTAACTCTTTAAAAATTGAAAATGCATCAGTTTTTATTCACCCACAGGCATAGGTTAGCCCTTCATTTATGATAGTCAAACACAATTTGGATTCATTTTAATGTATAAAAATCTCATGTAACGTGAAAGGATCATGTCTAATGTTGTTATTCTTCCCATTACCATTTTCTATAATGTGCCTTCTGGTCAATAAGGTCTTAAACATTGCAGACCAAATTATCGCCATCCTCTTTTTATATATTTATTCATATGTCCTACATTTCAGTATTATGACATTTTAAAAAACTATTATTAGATAATTTTTTATTTCAATTTTATTAAATACCATTTTTTTGTCCCTGTCAAGTTCTAAGTGGCAAGGGGTCAAGCAATGTGTGGGCTTCCCTCAACATCTGAACTATATTAGATGTAGTTGTTTTTTGGGGTTTCTTTTTATTAATTTTAATGAAAGTTTACAGAGACTTAGGGTTTCCTTTCATTCATTGTTTCACCTTTCTTCTTGCCTTGAATAGAATTCATCACTTTAGCAGCGAGGTAGACTGTTGCATCCACAATCTTTTTGCTTTTGTCCTTGAAGCACGCATCCCAGACAAGTTGCAGCAAGTGGATATCTTAAATTGCAGTGAATTAGGCTGTCACATTCCCATCCTTCTTGTTTTGGACGCTAGGGATTTGTGCACGAGCACTGAAGAAGATTCAACAGAGCTACATTCCATGCTATAATACCCCCAATTTTGACCCTATCTTGCTGCGCTGTCACAGTCCTTGGCTGGGGCCAGAGAAGGCTGTTATATTTGCATGCCTGAGTGTCTTTATGGCTTCCAGTTAGAAGTACAACATCTATTTATCTATTGGTCCAATGTATTTGGGAATGATATTCAGAAAACAGATGATGCTCAGAAAGGCGGAGGGTTGGAGGAGAGGAAGACCTTCAACCAAGTACACAATGAGGTCCTTGACAGCAGATTTTCCCAATGCAATTCATCTTTTGATTTCCTTACTGCTGGTGTTAAGACTGTTGATTGTAGAATCAAGCAAGCCAAAACTGTTAACATTACTCTTCAATAATTTGGAGAGGTCCCTAAATGAAGATTTGCCCAGTGCAATGCATCTTATTTTCTGACTGCTGGTACCAAGGGTGTTAATTGAGGATCCAAACAAGATGAAGCTGTTGACAATTTCAATCTCCTTTCCATCCATTATGATGCTGGATATCGGTCTTTGGTAAGAATCTTTGTTTTTTTGACATTGAGATGCAATCTATACCAAAGGCTGCATTCCTTGGCCTTCTGTAACAAGTGCTTCAAGTCCTCCTCACTGTCAGCAAGCAAGGTTGTGTCATCTGCATAATGCAGATTATTGATATTCCTCCCTCCAATGCTGATGGCACAATCCTCTTCATAAATCTCAGCTTCTTGGATTATTTGCTCAGCATACAGAATGAATAGGTATGGAGAAAGAATACAACAGTGAGATACTCCTAGCTCAACTTTAAACCATGCAGTGTTCCCTTGCTCAGTTTGCCCAACAGCCTCCTGATCTAGTTATAGGTTCAACATGAGCATTATTAAGTGCTCTGGAACTCCCATTCTTCTCGATGTCAGTCACAACTTGTTATGATCCACATAATCAAATGCCTTTGCAGAGTCAATAAAGCACAAATAGACATTCTTACTTTCAGCCAGGATCCGTCTGATATCAGCAGTGATGTCCGTGGTTCCATAGCCTCTTCTAAATTCTGCTTGAACTTCTGGCAATTCTCTACCTATGTACTATTCTAGCCATTTTTAATGATCCTCAACAGTATTTTGCTTGCATGTGATATTAATTATATTGTTCAATAGTTTCCACATTCTTGGGAATGGGAATAAATATGGACCTCTAGGAGTATGTATTGCAATTGTGAATAGATACAATAATAAATCCTTCATGGAAAATTCATTACTAGAAACGTTCTTTAATACAGTTGCAGATATCATTACAATTTTGCTTTGATTTTTAGCAAAGGCTTCCTTATGAAACATTCCTTTTACTGTCTATATTTCTAGTTTTTCACCCCATGTGAAATTTGCTGTAGATATCAATATATTTCATTTCTCCCCTTGGTTTATGCAGATTATGAATACGATGGCATGTTGGTTTCTATCTGCTTGGGTTTGTTTGTGTCTATACTATACATATTTGCTCTGAGAACTGGAATACCAGTAACTGCAGATTGGGATTAATAGTCAGTATGGCATTATGAGTTTAGGATTGATTTTCTCCATCCACAACAAATATGAAATGTAGGAATATTTTAAAATAACTATTAAAAAGATTAAAATATGACATTATCAAAATAAGAAAAAGTTTTCATAGAACGGAAAGGTAACTGGACATCACAGAGCTAAGACAGTAACAAGATAGATCCTGCAATATTCAGAGCTTTGGGTCTAGATCCAACCAGCATTTTCTCCTGCAGAGTATTGAGTATCAGAGCTTTATCTCAGGCCAGACCATACTCAAGCTAATTGCATGAAATTTGGGGCAGGTGCATAAATCATTGGCCTATGAAGTATGGCTAAAAGAAAATTTTTATTGTTTCCTGGGATTGTGGTTTACATAAATATACTTACCACCAATGTCAGGAGGACACAGACTCATTTTTGTCAAACGTGGTTTAAAATTATTGTTGTTAGGAACCTTTACATTGACTGAAACTCAACACAGCCCTACAGACATGTTTGACCCTTGCCCTTTCATGTACTCTTGATCTCTGTCATGTGTAAGCTCATTGTGATTGTCCATCTAGTTGAGAGTCTTCCTCTGTTTGGCTGACCCTCTAAATTTCCCTAGCACGATATCTTTTTCCAACGACAGCCCTTCTAACAACAGGTCCAAAGTATGTGAGATTGAGTTTCACTATTCTTGCCTCAAGGAGAACTCTGGTTGCATTTTCTCCAAAACAAATTTGTTTATTCTTTTTGCATTTTAAGAGATACTCAATACTAATCACCCACACCACAGTTCAAAGACATTGAGTCTTTTTCCTGTGATTCTTTTTCATTGTCCAACTTTCAGATGCATATGAAGCGATTGAAAGCATCACAGCTTCCATCAGACTCAATTTAGTCTTTAAACTGGTATCCTTGCTCTTTAGCATTCTGAAGAGGTCCTTTACAGCAGATTTCTCAGTGTAACTCATCTTTGATTTCTTGACTGCTGCTAAATAAGTGTTGATTGTAAATCCAAAGAAAACAAAATCCTTTACATCTTCAAGCATTTCTTCATCTATCATAATGTTGCCTATTGACCCACTGGTAAAGATTTTTGTTTTCTAGATATTGAGATGTAACTCTTATTGAAATCTTTAGTCTTTTATCTTCTTAAGTAAGTCCTTCAAGTCTTTTTTCACTTTCTACAAGCAAGACTGTGTCATCTGCATAATGCAGGTTGTTGTTGATATATTCTAGAAGCCATAGCCTTCTTCATTTAGTACAGCTTCTCAAATTGTTTGCTCAACATAGAGATGGAATAGGTCTAGATAAATGATACAACCCTGATTTTAAACCGTGCAATGTTCCCTGTATGTAGTGGCTATTTTTGAGATTGGCTCATGATCATGAGAGAACCGAAAATGTGAACCCTAATAAAAATTGCTTCTGGGAGGGAAGTCCCTTGAGAACCAACCTGATTCTATAAATTGTGTCTAAATTTCTATTGCAACCAGAAGATAGATACCCCTGGACTGAATAAAAGGGGTTTAGAAGGAGGTTTTGTTTTATATTTCCACCTTGGGCAAGGTCCCAAAAGGATGTAAGATATGCAGACAAGAAATAGTTGTATAGTCCATCCAGGGAGCTCTAGGTATTTTTAAATCTCCATCTGTTGTATGGGAACTATCAGACCCATAGAAGACAAAAAATATAAAAGGAATGTTCAGTTCAATAATGGATGATCATCTTGGATGATTAATACATCAGAGAGTATTGATAAACAGTGCATTTTCCTACTTCTTCCCACCATCCTCTATACACTTTACCTTGGATCTAAGGAAGCCCTATTCAGAAAATCATCTTCAAATGTATAGGCTCTAATTTTATTAGTTTTACTTTCTAAAATTATGATAGATTGTAAAAGTTTATAAAGAAAAATTTATAAACCACGTAATCCAACTTAAAAATCCAATCCAAAAAAATTCAATCAGGTAAGTTAAAAAAAAAAAATCCAATTCAAAGAATTCCATCATTTAAAACTGGGGCCATGTTATTTTGAAGTTAATGAAATGAATAGAGAAGACCGGTGAACTAATCAGTAGGAATGTCAGGGTGCAATTTTGCCTTCAAGCTGGAGTTTTGTACCATTTGTATGTTAGCTGTCATCGCTTAGCGTTAATGAGCATATCTCTGATCATTTGTCTGACTACCGCTTACAAACTCGTGGCTGCAAACTATTGGTGTCCTCTTTTGGATAATTCCTTTCTGTGGGAATAGAGACCTTTTGTCTCCTCCTTCACCTTCCTCTGCCCTCACATCTTGTTTTTCTAGAAGGCAGAAGTTCTTTCAGAATTAGCCCTTCTCTCTCCACCTCTCCTGACATGGTTAAAGAGAATATCCAAATTTCAGCCGTTGTGCCACTGCTGTTTAGTACAAAAGTAGCTTTTATCCGTCAAGGCTACAGCTGGTATATAACTGAGCCCTCCTTCCTTCTAAAAGAAGAACTCAGAAAAGGAGAGTGAAAATGGATGCACGACTTGAAAATTGTATAAAAGTAATTGCATTTTATATGCAAAAGCAGTTAATTTGGTTTCTTTGCTGTTTTTTAACAACAGCAAAGTGAAAAGTGCACATGTATAAGCATTTGTATATACATGAAATGAATTTAGGATTAGACGTGTCTATCTTTGTAAAACTATCTGACATTAGCCGTAAATCACTTTTGTTGTGATGCTGTTAAGTGTCATTGAATCAAGTACAATTCATATTGACCCTATGGAAGTCGTCTTGAGCAGCCAGACTCTACAGAGGTTTGTTTTCTGGTTCTGGTGAGGCTTGTGGTGGAATGTTTACTTATGCTTGGGTGTGAGATGATTTTATTAGGCCTCCTATTTCAAAAGGCATTTGGGCCCTCGGCCTTTGGCCCTCAGTCCTGGTTTTAATTATTTTTCGTCAAATAGGCTTCTAAATGGTATAGCACTGGCTTATCCATTTGCTGTACAGAGGTAACTGATGATTGCTGTCATGCTAAACACTGTGACACTGATGTGTCAAATATAATAATGGTTATTCATGGTGGACAGTGTTTGGTGGAACTCTTGGGTTAAAACAAGCTTGGAAGCAGGAGTGGCATTCACTTCTGAAATAGCTTGCATCCGGAAACTCTACAAACTTGGAGAAACAATGAAAGTTATACAAATGTTCAGGTCTTTCATTCATAGGGTCACTATGAGTTGTCTATGACTCAACAGCACTTAACAACAACAACAACAGCTATGAACAACAGATCTGAACTCTGCCCTATCCTGTGTCGTCCTTATAATTTCTGAAATACTTGAGCTCATTGCAATAGTCACTGTTAATCCATCTAGTTGAGAATCTTTTTTTTTGCACTGTACCTCTACCTTTCCAAGCATTGTGTCCCTCTTCAAGCAATAGTTTCTTCTAAAATAAGTATAAAATGTAAAAGTCAAAGCTTTATCATTTTTGTCTCCAAGGAGCACTCTAGCTGTACTTTCTCCATGACGTATCTGTTAGTCTTTTGGCCGTCCATAGATATTTACTACTCTTCTTCAACACCATCGCTCAAAGGCATCAATTCTTCTTCTGTCAGCCTTATTCACTGTCTAGTTCTCAGACTCATCACAAACAATTGAAAAGACCATGCCATGAATAAAAAATGCCTTCGTCCTCAAACTGACATCATTGCTCCTCAGTATTTGCAGAGGTCTATTAGGAAATATTAGGAAACTCTAAGTCATGAGGGAGATATTAGAAAATGTATTAATTTGGATACAAAAACACAGAATCATAAGAAACATTTAAATAACATAAGCAGTTGTTAAATTGACTCTGACCTTGTACACTGTGACAAAGAAAAGAAAATAAAATGAATTTTTATAAAATAACCTTAAACATAAATCAAAACAGCCTCCTCAGTCTCTAATCTTGAAGGAAAATAAACATTTTATAGTTAATTGCTAACCCTGTAAAAAACATGTGATACGCTGGTGTTTGATATCATATGAAACAACAATGGCAAATGCTTATAGAAAACATCATTTCTGCTCATTCACTGAGAAAAGAGCAAGGCGAACCTCAAGATCTTCCTGAGACTCTCTACTGCTGTCCCTCCTTCCTCCTGAGACCTCTGTTTTTGTTGTTGTTCTGTGCCATTGTGTGACCCACACTCAACATAGCTAACCTCTGTACTATAGCTCTGAAACTTGCCCTATCCTGTGCCACCCTCACTGTCTCTGACATACTTGCTCCCCCTGCCACAGTCACTGTGTCTATCCATCTCATCCAAGGTCTTCTTCTCCAATGCTGACAATTTACCCTTCCAAACAATGATACCTTTCTCCAAGGACTGACTTGTCATTCTTGGCAACAAGTCCAAAATATTTGCGATGAGCTTCAAGATCCTTGTCTCAAAGGTGTAACCTGGTTTCATCCTCTCCAAGATAGACCTCTTTGTTCTTTTGGCAGTCAGTGGTATGTCCAATACCGTTCTCCAGCACCACAACTCAAAGGAATTGATTCATCTTCTGTCATCCTTAGTCTTTTCTAGCTCTCAGATGCTTAGCCGGAAATTGAGCAGACTGTAGGTTAGATCAGGTGCACCTTAGTCTCCAGACTAATTACGTTGCTTTTTAGCACTCAGGAAAGGTCCCTTACAGTGTATTTTTCTGATGCAATTCATCTTTTGATTTCCTGACTACTAGTGCCAAAAATGTTGCTTGTGAATCTGAGCAAGGTGAAATTGTTTAAAACCTTAAATATCTTCTGCATCTATAAAAATTCTGTCAACTCGCCTGGTGGTAAAGATTTTTTTTTCTTGATATTGACATGAAATCCTCATTGAAGACTGTAGTCCTTGATCTTCTGCAGCAACACTTTAAGTCCTTCTCAGTTTCAGTAAATAAAATTGTGTCGTCTGCATGATGCAAATTGTTGGTGAGTCTTCCTCCAATCCTAATGCCACATTCTGCTGGTGTCCTAATGATCAGTTTGACATTTAAGTTGAAAGGGTATGGAGAAAGGACCCTTCCTGTCTTGTCTTGAACCATGTAATATTCCCTTGTTCTGTTTGTACAACAGCTTCCTGGGTCAAATCTAGGTTTCACATGAATACAATCAAAAGTTCTGCAATCTCCATTCTTCTCAGAGTTAGCTACAATTTGTTGTGATCCATAGTTAAGTGTCTTTGCACAGTCAAGAAAGCACAAATAAACATTCTTCTGGTAATCTTTGCTTTTAGCCAAGATCCATATGACGTTGGCAATGATATTCCTAGTGCCATAGCCTCTTCTAAACACAGCTTGTCTTTCTAGAAGTTCTCTGTCAATATACTGACCTTGTCATTCTTATATAATCTTTGATGATATTTTGTTTGCATGTGATATTATTGATATTGTTTGATAATTTCCACATTCTGTTGGATTACCCTTTTTGGGAATTATAATATATATGAGACTCTTCCAGTCAGTCAGCCAAGTAGCTGTCCTTCGATTTTTTTGACACAAACTGGTTAACATTGAAGTATGGCAATTGGTGTTACATCAATTATTAGACCACCAATTAACTTGGACCAAGAGGCAGTTGTCAGAACAGAGCAGGGTGACACTGCATGGTTCAAAATTGGGAAGGGTGTACGCCAGGGATGTGTCCTGTCTCCATACCTTTTCAACCTGTATGCAGAGCAG
>NW_006399779.1:6708735-6716814 GCF_000299155.1 Elephantulus edwardii | reverse complement strand
AGTTGGACAATGACTAGGGAGGACAGAAGGAGAATGGATGCCTTTGAGCTGTGGTGCTGGAGAAGAATATCGAATGTACCATGGACTGCCAAGAAAACAAACAGATTTATCCTGGAGAGGATTAAACCAAGCAACTCCTTGGAGGCAAGATTCTGGGGCTTCGTCTGACATAGTTTGGGCATGTTGCAATGAGGGACAGGTCCTTGAAGAGGGACATCATGCTTGGGAGGGTGGAGGGACGGCGCAATAGGGGAAGACCCTCTATGAGATGGATTGATTCAGTGACTGGGGTAATCGGGATGGGTGTGTCCGAGGCAGTGCTATTGGCACAGGATAGAGCAGGGTTTAGGCCTGTTGTACATAGGGTCGCTATCAGTCGCGAATGATTTGATGGCACATAACAACAACAACAACAACAGCAATTAAACTTAGAAGCCTAAAAGCTCAAAACATTGGAATATGACCAATAAAAGAATACTGTAATCGTATTAATTCTGATTCTACTCTGAAGGAATATTGTGAAGATTTGTATGCGTGCTTTGGTCTGACTACCTTGCAATCAATGAAATGAGTTTATGTATGGCAGATTTTACTGATTAAAATTTAAAGTGTCAATATACAAGTCAGGTGGAAAGGGTTACACTTATGACCAGATTTGACAGATGACATTTCTACATTTATATTAGTATATGCTGAAAATATATCCATGTGCACAGCAGGGACAACAGAAAGCAGAGCTATGTAAACTTCTGAAACAAAATCAACACTCTGAGGGAATAAAGTGCTGTCCCAGGTGCCATCGTACCAAAGTCTTAGGGAGCATCAGGGTCAATTGGTATCACATAGTCCACAAAGACAATGATCAAAATTCTATCCATGTCTGCTCATGCTACCAACTGGGGGTCTTTAAAATGTGTTAGAAGACATTTAACATGTAAATACCCATTTCTTTCTGTCCAGAATAAAAAAGATGTAGAAGAAGCAGAGATATCTTGAACAGTTCAGACCACAGAAATAATGGACATCGTGAACCTAACCTTTCATAACCCTGAGAGTAGAAGGAGTGTGTGGCTAACATTCTGACCATGAGGAAAGTGATCACAGTGGAAGATGCTGAATAAATTTGAGGAAAAAGTGAAGCAAAATCTCAAAACACAGAAAAAAGCTAGATTTACAGATTAATCGGTACCTTGGTGGAACCTGCAACATTATGACTTGTCGTTACTCCTCAAAGCTCATAGGAACAAAGTTCACGCAGTGCATCAACTTTTAGTTAAACAACAAACAAGCCTACAAGGTGACTAGTGGCTTAATGTTAATGTGTTGTGTTGCCAATTCAAGGGCACCTGGTTCATATTCAACAGCTGCTCCATGGGAGAAAGGTAGACAATCTCCTCCCCTGTGGTTTACTACCTTTGAGGACCCACTGGAGATTAGCTATTAGTTTCGATTTGACAGCACATAACAACAAGAAACAAGGTGAAAACACTAGGGAGGTATTCAACTCCTTAGACTAGTTTATATATACAATCAAAAAAGTAACATTTTGTCAGTGTTAAGTGCCAGAAGGCAGGAAGAAGTAGGATAGACAGATTAATGGAAATGAGAGTTGTAGGAAAAAATAGGAATTTTGTGATTATATTGTAGTATTATAATCCATGTAGTGTTAGAGGTTCCACTAGGTGCCAATGAACCAGTAAAACTGGCCAAGTCATGATCTTTCCAATTACTTACTATACATCTGAAAATTGTACAATGACTAAGGATGACAAAGAAGAATCAACATTTTTTTTTTTCAACATTTTTGAGTTGTGGTGTTGAGAGAGAGTACCAAATAATCTATGGACTGTAAAAATAACAAATATATCTTGGAGATATTTGAATCATGGTGTTCTTTGGATGGTAAAACTTTATCTCGTATAATTTGAGCATGTTGTTAGTAGAGGTCAGTCCTTAGAAAAAGACAGCATGCTGGAAAAGTGCAGCATCAATCTGAGAGAGGAAGACTCCTAATAAGATAGCACAGTGATTGTAACAATGCCCTCCCCATATATCAGAGAGGAGGAGATTGGCACAAAGGATGTTTAGAACCATTGTTCTAGGGTCGTATTTGACTTGAGGTCACATAAAACAATAATTACAATTCATGGTATATAACAAAAATGTACATGAATGGTTGAACAGAAAACCAGTTTACTTTCTAAAATTTCATATTCTTTTACTTTTTCTTTATTTTGGGTGGAGTTCCCCAGTGCAGAAGTGAATTACTTCTTGGACCTCATTAATTCAAAAACCCTAAAGGAATGTACAAACTAATGCTAAAGCACTTTCTTAAGTGTTTATTTTTCTTATATTCTTCACTGTGCCATGTTTACATTCAGTACATAATTTTCTTAATTGCTGATGACTCATCATTTTATGGTTCAGAAAGATGTGCCTTATTACAGAAGAATAAAAACATTAAAAACAAAAACATTATTTACAAGACAGTACACTACAATCTGTAACCATGATAAATCTATAACTGTGATAAAAGCATTTGAGCTGGTGATTATTTATGGAATAATCTTAGTTGTTATTCGACATTAAAACTTATGAACCTAAACAGTATTCACATTTTAACCACACTTGTAATTAAATAATGCTCATTATGGTTATAATAATTTCAGTCATAAAGGTGAATATCCTTACTTTCACTATAAAATGTACTACCATCATTTTATTTCATTTGGGTCATGTGAAAACCTAAAACAGAATAAATTATATCTTCTTTCATTCCTTTTTCTGGGGGTTTCAACCTTAAACTGAGTTCCACAGAATATTTTTTAATGTAACCGAGTAGGCAAAGTCCATTCTAATATTATCCTTAATGACCTCTTTCTCTTTTTCAATAAATATGGATGAAATAAATTTTCAGGCAACTGGGTTATTCAGGGAAGCAAATATGTTAAATATAGCAAACAGTCTGGTGGTTAGGCTGAGAATTTAAGAAACTCATCCAGTTCATGCAAATTTACATAAAACAAGGCCCTATCTTCAGCCTTTCAATTAGAATGAGCTGAAAGCCAGAGTTTGCTCAGTGCTGTCAGCACAATTAGCATTTGTATTTTCAATAGTAGTCCAAGCCCCCTGAGTTGTGCCAGCATCATTTAAGATAAACCTGCTAGTCAGTTAATTTGTGCTAAAAATAGTTGACTAAAGAAGAGGAATTTCTCATGTCTCTGACACACAGTCAAGTACCTGCTAAAACAGGGTGATGTGTTTGCCGGCGGTAAGAACAGTAAGCGAAGGAAATGCTCCACAGCAAAAATCTGTTCACTTGAGTTCAGCCAGTAGGCGAAAAGAAAAGAGAGGCTATTAAGACAGAGAGGGAACCAGACACCATGGCAGAAGATTCAGACTCCAAAGCATTCATGTTTGATTTCCATTTATGAGTTAGAGCAAGTTTTTAAACCTGCTATAGACTCAGTTTCTCCATCCGATGGTGTTAAAACAATTCTTTTACCATATTGTTGTGAAGGAAAATGGCACATCAGTATCTGCACATAATACTAATGTACACTGGCTTCTGTCTTTACTTTCTCCTTTTTTAAAAAAAAAATAATTTTATTGAAAGTTTACAGAGACTTTGGATTTCCATTGTGGCACACTTTCCTTCCTGCCCCCCTCCCCCGCATTTGCTCTTCTCTTTGAAAAGTTAAAAAACAAAAAAAAAATTCTTTCATTGTTATACAATCTTTTCCCCCTCAGTCCACTCCACTATGCAGCCTTCATTCTGAACACCTGTCATGACAATATCTTCCATCATTATCTTTCTCTTTCCATTAATTATATGCCAAAAGAAAGAAGATAATACAATTCAAATGATATGAAGGCACCCAGTGCAGTACAGATTTTTCTCCCTTTCTCTGAGTATCTGTTACATATCCTCTAATCCGAATGTCATAGTCAGTTCCTAACCACGGCATTTTCCCAAATTGATCATATAATCTGCATTCATTTGTCCCATCAATCCTTTTGTAGATTAATTTGCTGCTTTAGAATGTTGTTGTTATGTGCCATTGAGTAGCCTGCAACTCATAGCCACCCTATGTACAATAGCTCTAAACCTTGCCCTATCTTGAGCCAATCTCATTGTCTTTGACACATACACCCTCATTACCCCAGCTACTGAATCAACCTATCTTATTCTCTTCCTGCATTGTCTTTCCAATCTTCCAAGCATTATGTCCTTCTCTAAGGACAGGTCCATCCTGGAAACATGCCCAAAGTATTTGAGACAGAGCTTCAAAATCCTTGCCTCCAAGGAGTAGATTGGTTTCATCCTCCCAAGACAGACATATTTGTTCTCTTGGCAGTCCACAGTATCTTCAATACTCTTTTCCAGCACCACAATTCAAAGTAATTGATTATTTTTCTATAGTCCTTGCTTACTGTCCAGCTCTATCTCTCTGATGCATAGCAAGTAATTGCAAAGACCATGGCCTGAATCAGGCACACCTCAGTCTCCAGACAGGTATCATTGTTTTTCAGTCCTCTAAAGAGGCTCCAGACAGCAGAATTTTCCAAGGCAATTTGTCTTTTGATTTCCTGACTGCTTGTGCCAAGTGTTGATTGTGGAACCAAACAATCTGAAATGGTTAACAATCTTAATTTCTTCTCCATCTATCATAACACTGCCTATTGGCCTAGAGGTAAAAATCTTTGTTTTCTTGAAATTGAACTTCAATCCATATTGAAGACTATAGTCCTTGACCTTCCGCAGCAAATATAGTAAACAATATTTTGACCAGGATCTTCAGAAATAATTTAACAGAAAAGCTCTCAAGGACATTGTCCTTCTCACCATTAAACTCTGAGATTAAAAAGATTTTAATGCCCAAGAAATTTTCAAATTAATTCTCAAATTCCCAGTCTGAGACAGAAAAGTTGGAAGAGATAATGGTATATTTATTCACATGATTTTCAATATGTAATTCAATGTAGATTAGTAGGAGAAAAACTAGACTAACAATAGCCAGGAATTCTAGGGTTAATTAAGGCATATTACAGTATCACCACAAGCAATGGATTTTTCTTCATAGCAACCACAAATGAGCATTTAGATTCAAAGATTCCAAAGAAAGCAATTTGTATTTTCATACCTCCATAAATAATTTTATTACTAGGAATTAATTTTATGCCATAGAAAAACTCAATATAGCACTTACTGTTCTAAAAACTTTATGAACATGAATTTATTTATTCCTTTTAATAGCTCTATGAAGTAGGCACTATAATTATTCTTAGATTACAGATAAAGAAACTGAGGGTGCATTGGATTTGAAGAAACTGAGGGCATATTTGGATTTGAAACTGTGAAATTTTGAATTTAAACATAAAAGATATAATTGACACACGTGTCTCTGTTCTCTGAGCTACTATATATGGTTGGGATTGAAAAATAGATACTCCTTTCCTAATTTATTATTTATATTGTATCCTTTATGTTATTGAGATACTTATATTTTAAAAAGTGGAACTGTTGTTGATGTTTGGTAATTGTCAACTCTACAGAGAAAAATTCACAACTCTAAACTGATCTTCCATATGGCTGAGCCTCATCCTCTTTTTTTGGCTGAAAATGGGAAGAATGTAACATTTAAAAATAATTAGCCCATCTTCCTAAGGTTTCAAAAGTCAATTTGCAAGCTGATGGCTAAATGCTTTTTCATCACAATTCTAGAGAATATAAAACATTTTAAAATATTTGAAATTACTTTGATAGCAGATTTTATTTTTTTCCTCCAAATCAGCTCTTCTAACTCTCTCCATGAAGCAAACCTGCTGCTTGGCTTTCTTCCTTTGAGAGAACACTCTTCCATATGTCATAAAAAGCCCAAATCGCCCTGTCATAGGCATGTGGTGGTTGCCTGTCGATAATTCATCTTTAATGTGGTCATTAAATTCCTTTGTAGGATCCAGAGTCTTTTTCTGATTCTTTTCTTCATCATATTTTAACACATGGCCATGAAAGAGCAGCAGGAACCCAGTATCAAGCAAAAAGCTTTGGCTCAATATTATTTCTCTAAGAAAAATCTATGATCCTCAAACACCACATTTTTAAAGGGGGGATAATGACGACACTCAATGAATTTCTCTGAAGACCAAGCCAATGATATATGTAAATTTCTCAGGAAAATGTCTGAAATATCATTCAAAAGGTTCAATAAATATTAATTGCTCCTTTTACTATCAGTTGGAACTAAGTGATATTTGCACATATCCCCTAGAATAATGGAATTCCACAATTTAGCTAGGCTGTTTTGTGTTTTGAATTTTCAATAACACTGTACTTTTCTGTTAACAAAATGGAGTTAATTTCTTAGTGAACAGTCACTACTATCTTCTGCTTTATATACATCATTCTTCATGACATCATACATGAAGAAAGTCAAACATTCATTAAAAGTAAAACAAAACAATCAAAAAATGGTAACAAATAATAGACCAAAATGGATAACAGCAGAGACACTTAAATATGGACTCAGGACAGGGAGAAAATGCATTAATAGATGGTTATGCACAGAATAAAATCCTGCTTGTAGAAGTGTTGAAGACATCTCAAAAACAAAAATAAAAAACAAGCAGACAAATAAACAAAAAAACAACACACCAAAACTTAAAACCAAAATCCTCACAGCTTTACCAGGAGGCAACATCATGAAAACAGAGAAAAGATTAAAGTTGTCAAGGTCTTTATTTTAGTTGAATCCATAATCAATATTTGTGGTAACAACTGTGAATAAAGCAAAAGACGTGTTGTTATTAGGTACTATTGAGTCGAGTATGACTCACAGTGATCCTATGAACGACTGATCTGAATCTTGTACTGTCCTGAACCATCTTCACACTTTCTGACACACTAGAGACCACCATTTCAATTTACTTGGTCGAGGATCTTCTTTTCCTTTGCCGACCCTCCATCCTTCCAAGCATCATGTCTCTTTCCAAGGAGTAGCCCCTCCTAGTAACATGAAAGACATGCTACTTTGGAAAAATTGGCTGACAAAGAGAGACATATTAAAAATGCTATAGAGAAAGGATGTGATTTTAAAGACTAAGGTGCATCTGATTCAAGCCTTGTTATTTCTAATAGCTTCATATGCATATTAAAGCTAGATGACAAATAAGGACAACCATCAGTAAAGAACAGTGAGATCTGCCATGAGATAGATTGCCAAAGTGACTGTAACAATGAATTTGTCCCTGGAAAATATTGTGAGGATGGTACATGATAGCACTCTATGTAAGATGGTTTAGAAATAAGATTTGCACAGTAAAGTAAAATCACAGGGAATAACCAAGTGTGATTAGAGTAACTGGCATGGTTTCCATGGAAAAAGTGGCTCATAACTGGTGACTTAATATTAGAACTAGATAGGTAGATAGAGAAGAGCAGGAGATATCTTTAAATTGGAGAAACATCATTAACTTTTAAATACAAAGAAAGAAATATACATGTTTTATATGATCAAAAATTGCATGAATATGATTGAGGTACATAGGACTCAAGGTTATTAAGAAAATATGTCTTGAAAGCTAAAATGAGAAGATGAGAAAGATGATAGAGACTTCAGCTGCCATATCCTGAAATAGCTCAAGAATTTATTCCTTAAATCCTAGCTCCACACAACTATTTAACCCTGTACATCATAAACCCAAAACTAATTAATATTAAATAAGTCTGTGCAAATTTCTCCTTCATTGAACTGAATTATCATTGAACACATAATTAATTTCGCCATCCATAGCTCCTTCATTTATACAGTTCCTGGAAACAATATTTCTTTGACATTTTTCTAGGTGCATATCTCTGAGGTAGAAGAAGAATAGTAACAAGTAAGTAAAAGCAACTAATATATGGTCTTTGTTGTGTTCTGGCTAACACATGGTCTAGGATGAGCAATATCATATTGGACACACAAAATTTAGTTCTTACAAAAATAGTGTATTAACATTTTCTGAGAGATATATATATATACACACATACACAACATACACACACATACATATATGTATATATATGTGTGTATATAT
>NW_006399779.1:6699225-6708170 GCF_000299155.1 Elephantulus edwardii | reverse complement strand
GCTCTATAGGAGGAGGATGGGCAATCTCCTCCCTGTGTTAAGTACCTCTGAAAAATGCAGGAGAGTCAGTTATGGGTCAGTTCCTACTCTACGATAGTTTTAGAAAGGCTTCAGATCTTTTGTTCATAGGATCGCTATGAGTCCTGCTTGACTCGATGACAATCAACAACAATAATGTGATAGATAAATACACAAAAATCTGAAACTTGCCCTATCGTGTCCCATCATCACAATCTTTGTTGTGTTCAAACCCATTGTTATAGTAACCATAAAGTCATTTTGTTGAGGGTCTTTTTCTGCTTCTCTGACTTTCCACCTTTCCAAACATAATGAGGGTTTCCAAGGCCTGGACTCTTCCTGATAACACGTCCGAAGTATATGAGGTGCTGTTCTGCCATCCTTTTCTCAGAGGATCATGCTGGTTACACTTCTTCCAAGAAAGACTTGTTTGGTGTTTTGGTCCTCCATAGTGTATATAAAACTCTTTGCCAAAACCACAATGCAAAGACCTTCATTTTTATTCCGCCATCCTTATTAATTTTACTACTTTCAGATGTAGTTTTGTGTTCCACTGAGTTAGAATTGACCCATAGTTGACACTTTACAGATTTCATAAGAAGTTAATCACACGAGAGAACATTGCCCATCTTTTTCCCATGGAGCAGCTGGTAGATTTGAACCACATGCCTTTGGAAATGCAATGCAGCATGATGTTGTTGTTTTTACATGCTTTTGAGTCAAGTCAACTTGTGACTCATAGTGACCCTATGTATGTGCAACAACTCTGAACCCTACTCTATCCTGAGCCAAATTTATCATCTCTGACACACCTTCCTCAAGTACTCCAGTCACTGTCAATCCACCTCATTGAGGGTCTTCCTCTCTTGCTCTGTCCCTCTACTCTCCAAACATAAAGTCCCTTCTCCAAGGACTGGTCCTTACTTGCAACATACTCAGAGTATGTCAGATCAAGCTTCAGAATCCTTGCCTCCAGGACAAACTTGTTTGTTTTCCTAGCAGTCCATGGTATTTTCAAAACTTTTCTCCAACACCACAGCTCAAAGGCATCAATTCTCCTTCTATCACCTCTAGTCGTTGTCCAGATTTCTGATGCATAGCAAGTAATTTCAAAGAGATGGCCCAGAATGGATCAAATGTACTTCAGTTTCCAGAAAGATATCATTGCTCTTCAGTACTCTGGAAAGGTCACTGATAGACGACTTGCCTAGGGCCATTAGTTTTTTCATTTCCTGGCTGCTGGTGGAGCCAAACAAACTGAAGCTGTTAATCTCTTCACCATCTATCATGATGCTGCCAGTCGACCCAGGGGTGAGAATTTTTGTTTGCTTGATGTTGAGCTTCAAGCATAGGAAGCAAACAAAAAAAGTCTTAGATCAGCATACCGTAGTTTTTAATTGGTATCCTTTTTCTTTATCAGTGTTGAGAGACCCTTGACAGACAACAGATTTACTCAATGTGTCTTTCAGTTTCTTGCATGCTACTGCCATGAGTGTTGATTGTGGATTCAGGTGAAAAAAAATCATTGACAACTTCAATCATTTTGCCATACATAACAGTGTTGCCTACAGATTGAATAGGTATGGGGAAATTATACAAACCCAATTCACACTTTACCTGATTTTAGACCGTGCAAGTACTCCCTTATACTGTTCAGACACCAGTTTCTTAGTCATAGGTTTCACATGAGTACAACTAATTGTCCTGGAATTCTCTTTCTTTTCAATGTTTTCCGTAATTAGTTGTGATCTATATAGTCAAATGCCTTTCTATAGTCAATACACCACAGATAAACATCTTTCTGGTATTCCATGTTTTCTACCAAGATCCATTTGCCATTAGCAATGATATCCCTTGTTCTAGTCTCTTCTGAATCTAGCTTGAATTTCTGGTAGTTCTCTATGTTCTGTTGCATCTCAGTTTAAATAAAATTTTGGAAGATACATAGCTTGGGAGAGATTGTTGTTGCTATGTGCCGTCAAGTCACCTGCGACCCTTCGTGACCCTATATAGAGCAGCTCTGAAGCCTGCCCTGTCCTGAGCCAATCTCACTGATTCCAACACACCATATTTCTGAGGGAAACATTTCAGTAACATAAGGACAAATATTATGTGAGGCCATTATTGTGAAATAAGGAGGATAAATGAGTAAGATATGAAAGAAGAAAAGGGAGTTAGCAGAGATGAGTGAGCAGAAGAAGGTGATATAATAGAGAAGTTCAATGAGGGCTTGAAAAGATAGTGTGATAATAGCAATAGATAGATGGTACTTAATCATATATTATTTATAAGAATAATTGTGTAAACCATGAAGTATGTGTAGAAAACACAGTGTATATGAATTATAATACATAAACAAAAATTTTAAAAATAAGTTTAAAATGCCAAATGAAAACATAAGAAATAGAATAAAGAAATACATAAAAGGGATAGTACATCATCACAAAATGCCATTCAGCATGTTGTTTTTGTTATGTGCTGTCAAGACCCTCGAGACTCTTAGCAACCCTATGTACAACAGCCATAAACCTTGTTCTATCCTGTGCCAAAATTATTGTCTCTGATACACCTACCCCAATTACTACAGTCACTGAATCAATCCATTTCATTGAGGGTCTTCCTCTCTTGCACTGTTCCTCCACACTCCCAAGCATGTCCCTCTCCAAGGACTGGTCTTGTCTTGCGACAAGTCCAAATTGTGTCAAATGAAGCTTCAGAATCCTTGCCTCCAAAGAGCAGCCTGGTCTCACCCTCTTTAGGAAGAACTTGTTTGTTCTCCTAGCAGTCCATGGTATATTCAATACTCCTCTCCAGCACCACAGCGCAAAGGCATCAATTCTTCTATCATCCCTAGACATTGTCTGGCTTTCTGACACATAGCAAGTAATTGCAAAGACTATGGCCTGGATCAGGCAGGCATATTACAGTCTTCAGACTGACACTGTTGCTCTTCAGTACTTTGGAGAGGTCTCTGACAGCAGACTTTTTCAACACAATACATCTTTTAATTTCCTAGCTGTTGGTGCCAAGAGTGTTGTTTGTGGAGTTAAGCAAACTAAAGCTGTTAATGATCTCAATCTCTTCACCATCTATCATGATGCTGCCAATCAGCTTAGTGGTGAGAATCTTTGTTTTCTTTATGTTGAGATTCAATCCATATTGAAGATTGTAGTCCTTGACCTTCTGCAGCAAGCCCTTCAGGTGCTCTTCAGTTTCAGCAAGCAGGGTTGTGTCATCTGTATAGTGCAGATTGTTGATGAGTCTTCCTCCAATCCTGATGTCACAGCCTTCTGGATAATCTGTTCTGCACATAGATTGAAAAGGTATGGAGATACGACACATCTCTGGTGCACACACTTCCCAATTCTAAACAATGCAGTGTTTCCTTGCTCTATTCTAACGAATGCTTCCTAGTCCAAATAAAGGCTTTGCATGAGCACAATCATGTGTTCTGGGATTCCCATTCTTCTCAGAGTCAGCCACAGTTTGTTGTTATCCACACAGCCAAATGCCTTTTGCACTCTTAAGCTAAATTGTTCCAGAATTCAATCCTGGAACAATTCGGCACAGGAGTGCAAAATAATAAGAACTGGCAAATAAACCTTACATTCTGTAATTATTAGCCCTATTTCTTCAAGAACAAGCAAGTGAGAAAGATTCATGAAATAGATTTGTTCAAGATATTTTTACCGATTCTAAATTTTATGCCTTTCTCCATAATACCACACTATTGGCTTCTTATAGTCTGGCCTGAACATTTATACTTATGATATAAATTTTTATCAGATATAATTCTTATAAGGCAAAAACTTATAAGACAAAACTAATCCTTGAAAATTATGCTTTGCCATATTTTTCTATCAAAATGTATCAGGTAAGCATTTTGAACTACATTTGAACTCTTGGTGCTTAAAATAACTGACTCTTGAGAAAATAAATTCTTTTTATTAAGAACAAAAGTTTAATCATTTTTAAAAAGTTAAGGGTATTAAGCTGTCACTTGGTAGCAAGAGCCTGAAAATTTAGCCTACAATTCATAATAATTTTCTCAATACTACAGTAATCAGGGTTCATATTAAAAAAGTCAACCCCCCAATTTTCTGACTAACCTACCTACATCACACAAAATTCTTGTTTTTTAATAATACATAATAGAATCATAATTTGACATCGAGATTGGCAGAAGACTCATCAATTATGTACGATATGCAGATGACAAAACCGTGCTTGCTGAAAAATGAAGAATACCTGAAGCATTTGCTGCAAAAGATCAGGGACTGTAGTCTTCAACATGGATTGAAGCTCAGCATCAAGAAGACAAAGATTCTCACCACTGGGCTAATTGGCAGCACCATATTAGATGGAGAAGAGATTGAGGTTGTTAGCAATTACAGCTTGCCCAGATCCACAATCAACACTCTTAAAACACTAGCAGTCAGGAAATCAAAAGATGAATTGCACTGGGAAAATCTGCTGTCATGGTTCTCTCCAGAGTGCTGAAGAGCAATGATGTCAGTCTAGATACAAAGGTGTGCCTATTCCAGGCCATGGTCTTCTCAATTATTTGTTATGCTTCAGAGAGTTGGATAATGACTAATGACTAAGAAGGACAGAGAAGAATAAATTACTTTGAGTGTGGTGCTGTAGAAGATTCTTGAACATACCATGGGCTGCCAAGAAAACAAATAGGTCTGTCTTGGAGAGGGTAAAACCAAGTCTCTTCTTGGAGGCTAGGATTTTGAACCTCCACCTAATGTACTTTGGGCATGTGGTCAGGAGAGATAGGTCCTTGGAGAAGGACATGATGCTCTGAAGGGTGGATGGACAGCACAGGAGAGGGAGACCCTGAATGGGATGGATTGATACAGTATCTGGGGTGATGGGGGTTGGTGTTTCCGATTTAGTGAGATTGGCTCAGAACAGGAAAGGGTACAGAGCTGCCATACCTGGGTTGCTATGCATCTTAGATCACTCAACCAATAACATTCTATGACTGATATGGAAGCAGGAGTGGCATCCACTTTCTCAACAACATGCCTCTGGAAATTATGAACTTTGATAAATGTTGATAGCTGTAGAGGGGCCTCAGGCCTTTTGTTCATAGGGTTACTATGAGTCGTGCTCAACTCAAAGGCAATCAACAACAGCAATCATAATTTGTAATAATTTATTTTCTGTTGATATCTTCTGTTATAATATAATCTTAATAAGAGCAGCAACCACTTTGTTTTGCTCACTCTGTGTCTTAAGTATAATTTCTGACAATTTAACCCAAAAAATATGGTTAGGGTTGCAGTGCAGCCTCTTGTTGTTATTATTTTTGTGCACTCTTTTCTTCCCCTTGTGTATCTCTGAAAAATATGTGGTTAAAAAACAGATGAACAAAACAAATATGAATCTTTTTTTTCTTACTCTGGATTGGCCACAGAACACTTATTTTTTCTTTATATTTTATATCGCTGATTCACTTATCTTTGCAAGGTCAAAATACTTTAATATTTTTGACAGTTGTAATTTTCTTCCTTTGCAATAACACAACTCCCCACTGACAGTAAGAATGTATTGTATGGATACATATCTCCTGTCTACACCACTACCTGATGATATTTAAGTTCCAGTATAGCATGTTCTGTTTCCCCCTTGCTTTTTCAGGCAAGTGTACTGTTACAAGGTTAATCCATACATGTCTGAAAACAGGCATTTGGGCAAAACCCAAACTTGGCTCAAATTAAAATTTGAATTACTGCAATAATCCAGGCACAGCAAATATTATCCACAATGGAAGTCAAAAGAGACTAAAAAACTTATTCTTGAACATAGAGTACTAAAGTGAATGAAAGAAATAATGAAGTAAAGCATTTGAACATATTTCAAAAAGTGGCTTGAGTTGATAAGGCAAAATACTAGCATGAAATGTGAGAGGTTCTAGAGTTAGAAAACCAAAAGTAAAGAACACGTTCAGTGTTTCTCAAGCTAAAAGAAATAAAGGGGTGGGAGAGAAATTAAAATCTTTGGTTACAATATTGAAAGATACTATGGGAAAATTTTTAATGACATCAAAAATTATTGTCATTGAATCAATTCTAACTCACAAGTCCTGACAGGCTTGGATTTTCTTGTCTTTCTTATAAGGAGTATCTGGTGAACTTAGCTACCGACTTTCAGCTACACAGCTACTGTGTCAATAAGAATTAGTTTATATTCAATCAACTCAAAAGATAACATTAGATCAAGAACTGATGGCCTTAGTTTGTAATGTCCAAGCTGTGCTGAAAGAATTGGTGAAAAGTCTGTAGGCAGAATTGATGATGTACCAATTGAGATGTTTCAACAAATGTGTGTAACTCAAGAAGTATTTATTGGTCTATGCCAAGAAATCAGAACACAGCTTATTGACAAACAACTTCAAGAGTTCCATATTTTTTCTTATTATAGAAAAAAGTAATCCAATAGAATAGTGAAATTATAGAACATGATCATTCATTAATATTAAACCCAAGTACAGTTTTGCTTGATATAATTCAAAACTATTTGAAGCTGTATATTGATAGAAAACTACTAGAAATTCAAGCTAGATTTAGAAGAGGATATGGAATGAGGAATAACATTTTGCTGATGCCAGAAGGATCTTGACTGAAAGCAGAGCATACTAGAAAGATATTTACTGTGTTTTATTGACTATGCAAAGATGTTTGACTGTGTAGAGCATAATATATTATTCATAAATTTCTAGAATACTTAACTGTGCTAATGTCTTACATGTATGTATAGTAGTTACCACAATAGGCTGAAACAAAGCAATAATTGTGAGGATAGTGGAATAAGTCAGAACAGTCTTTTATTTTATTATGCATGAAATCATTAAGAGTTTTGGTCAACTTTATACAACTTTATACAGCAACATCATAATACTTAACAATAACAAAAACATATTTATGTCATGTTAATAAAATAATAAAAATACTTTACTTCCTTATTTCAAGTTTCCATAGTCTTATTAATATCAGAATTTCTTTTCTTTGGAATGAATGGCCCAGGAAAATGAGCAAACATTTCCATGATTTCATTGTATTGATCAGAGTAGAGGTCAAACCCAGAATTTTCTTAGTTAATATCCTACAGAGTTCTCAATATATTAGAACTGATTTAGAAAAGGATTTTGTTTAGGAAGAAAATTAGATCTCATATAGTTTTTGGGGTTTCTAAATAGTTTTAACAGCATTATCTACTCTGGAAAATTTATGTCTATGGAAGTTAGCCATCCTAAACTTATGAATAAGTTTTGGTTAATAATCTGCTGGTGTACGTGATATACTCACGCTATACTCATCTCTGATGTCTCTGTTCTGTGCTTATGGGACAGGAGTTGTTGAACATGTTGCATTTCCCCCTTGGTTATAGCCCTACAAATATCTAGCAAGGACAAAGTGACTGAAATAAGTTTGCTATATTAAACTTAATTAAATTTTATTATTATAATGTTCCTTCAGTTCCTTCTTGCCAGCTCATATGTTATTATCCTACTCATAGGAACCAATGCACATATAAAAACTGATTGGAGGAGTTAATTTTGGAGCTTCAGGTGCTTAGGATTTAAAATCTGGCTGGTATTTTTACCAGTTGTTCACCAGTTATTGTTGTTGTGTGGCTTCGAGTTGGAACTGACCCCTAGCTGACCCTCCAGCAGGTTTACAGAGGCGGTTTATTAGACAGGATGAGATTGCCTAACCTCCCACGGAGCATCTGGTAGATTCTAAACCATTTGCTTTAGGGATTACAGTGCAGCTTTTACCACTAGGGACACCAGAGCTCCTTGCTCGTTAATATATTGGGGGCCTAGCTCTTTAATCATTGCCTGTTATTTTGCATCTTACTATAGTGAAATCCTATATTTACTAGGTGAAAGGTTAACTCCTGTGGGTCCATTCTGTTTCCAAGTAGTAGTGATAAATCAGTGTTGATCTGAGAATTATTAGTTTTGTGAGTGCAGTCTACTGTGTTTTGCATATTTCCCCTCTAATATCTGTGACCTTTTAGCTTGTTAGGAGTATCTTGTATTTTGCGGTTCTCATTTCCATTTCCGTAGCCACCTGTGTATGTCTTGCTGTACCACATTGTGCAAGTGGTATTTTCCTTAGAACAGTGTTGTGTTTCTGTCCTTGGAAATGCATGAAGATTCACTGCTGGCCAAGGCTTAATCTTCTACATAATCACCATCGTCTCTTCCCACTAGACATAAAATCATTATAAAATATCTTGCTGCCAAGGGATAACATAACTTCTTGAAACAGTCCCAATGTTGTGTGCATTTCTTTGCCCTTCAAACTTACAGTGAATGACAAATATCATCTTAGAACAGCCAATAAACATGCAACTATCCCACTGGGCAAAGAGAGAACATAATTTCCCTCACTATGGGAGCTGAAATTTTTGCTTATGTGATTATTAGTTCCTAAGATCTAAAAAAGAGGAATGGGTGAAGTAAGCATGATCCCTCATGACTGAGACCTGAGGTCCCTATACAGAACTCTGGTCTTCTCTTTTTTTATTCCCTTTCCTCCCTGTCTTAAGTTTTTGCTAATATCATTGTATATCCAGTTAAATCTGCTTTGAAATAATAGCAGGGAGGAAACTTTTAGTCAGCAAAATAAAATGAGGGCTCAAGTGACTGAATTCAAACAACATAAGGAACAAGATAAGATGCCAGCAGAAGAGAATCAAAAAAGAAATATGTGTTACAAAGGTTTGAACTATATTCATATCATCCTTGGCAGTTTTATTCACTATTCCTTTTAGTCCTTATTGAATATTTTTTTTTCAGGGATATCTTTCTGAAATGTTGTTGTTGTTATGTGCCATCGAGTAGTTTCCGACTCATAGCGACCCTATGCACAACAGCTCTAAACCCTGCTCTATCCTGCGCCAAC